>NC_063450.1:7850321-8450321 GCF_020379485.1 Brassica napus | reverse complement strand
AATGATGTAGAATTCTTTGTAAATGTTTCTGATCGAAACCAAAATGTTAGGATTTTAACTGTAAAACAAACTAAGTAGCAAAAGCTAAATTTACTCAAACAATGATCATGATTATAAGTATTAAGTTACCTTGCCAATTTGGTTTTCCCACGTAAATAGTAATGATGGGGTTGCAATCTCAGGGGATGTTGTCTATTTGTTAGTTCAGATGTTGCTATTGGATCAAAGTCTAGGAAAACTCCCATGTTCAAACAAAGCAAAAGCACTTGAGATTCAAGGTCGTAAGAAGAAGATGTTGCCATAAGAGTTTGATTCTAGTTACCTTAAGATTTTTCTTTAGGAAAGAGAGTCTTTACGCAAGGGCACAAACATGCTTAATAACTCGAAACTGAATTTAAGAAATAAGAGTGTTTATAATCCACAAAGAGCATCTTTTAGCAGGCTAGGCAAAAGAGAGTTGACCACATACTTGTCATCATGGACAGGAACTCCGCACTCTTAATCGTGGAAAGCAATGTAAGATTTGTCTTTAACATGAATATAAAAAAATCAAAGGTCCAGTCATAGCAGAAGAAAATATTTAAGCCGAGATGAAGTTAATCCCTTCAATATCGAGAAATGATAAATAAACTAATCTTTACACTTTATGTTGAATTACTAAAGCAAATCATCAATGTCAATTTCTAACTAATATGCAAAAGCAATTGTATTCCTACGAAAACTGGAAAACGATCAATAAGGGAGATTGAGAAAAGATTATTACCAGATTTGGGACTATCTTTTCATCTTTCTCCTCCGTCATATCCCTTCTCAGTGAAGATGACGCGAAGCCCTCTTCCCGCTCGAAGAAGACGCCATATCAGTGGGAAAAAGATGTCTCAAATGAATACCATGCATTTGAGATACCATTTCGCCTCAAGTTTGAAGGGTGTAGAGGCGAGAACTACAACATTTTATTAAACGAAACGCCGTAAAAGTGAGATCTTGAGATGTATCAGCCATCGGTTTCTCCAGAGATGTAGATTAGGATGTGTAACGGCGAGAGACGATCAAAATAAAATGAAATTGGGATGTGAGATAAGATCTATTGATCGTCTTTGCTGTAACCTTCGACGAAAATAAACTGCAATCTGCAGAAATCGGAAAAGATGAGGCGAAGTGGAAGGATCACACGTTTCGAAGACCATTGTATTTGGAATAAGAATTGGACTGATTTAAAACGGACCACAACCAAATATTGTCGGCCCATATGAATTGGTCTGCTATTATTCTGTGTTGAGAAACAACGGTATGACATGACCATTTTTAAGAACATGATTGGTCGATTTTTTGAGACGACGTGGACAGCTTCTCTTTTATGTATATCCAACTTTTAGTATCGTTAGATATTGCATTTTTATTGGTAGTAAGAGGTTAGGTGAATTAGACGGTTCACCGTAGGGCGAAAGGTGAACGGAAATATTGGTTCCATTTCTTGTGAAAAGAAAAGAAATGGACGAACTCATAAAAAGCCCATAGAGAACCTTTTTAAAGAATTTAAAACCCAACTGAGTCAGGGGGGGCAGGGTCTTTCTCTCGAGTCTCCTCTCTTTTCAAAGCTTTGCTGTGCTTTTTTGTGTCCAACGAATCATATTCTTCTCTGCCTGCCCCTTCTCACACGACCGAAACGTCACCTTACCTTCTTTTTTTTTTTTTTGCCACACCAATCATGGCGGCGACGACGGTCTGGCAGCCCCGAGACGACGGCCTCGCCGAGATCTTCACTCTTCTCGAACAACAGATTTCTCCTTCCTCCGCCGTTGACAAGTCTCAGATTTGGAAGCAGCTCGAGCACTTCTCCCAGTTCCCCGATTTCAACAACTATCTCGTCTTCATCCTCGTCCGCGCTGAGGTTTCTCTACTCTCTCTCAGCTCTCTGTCTGTTATTGTCTCAATCTACTTGTCCGGAGACGATTGGTCCTTAAAGTTCGGATCGTTGAATCTGTTTGTTGCTCACTCATCTTTACTTGATCCTGCGTTTTCATTGTAGTTTGTTTCTCAAGACCAGAACTTTGAGTTTCGGTGTTCTCTCTGTGCCCTAGTGGATTGCTTTAGTTTCTTCAGACCAGAACTTTGAGTTTCGGTGTTTTGTTTATTCGATTGTTTTATTTTTTCTCTGTTTCCCAATTGACTTTACTTGTACTCGGATGTTCTGTAGAGAAATGTGAGTTGTGTCTTATCTTGAGAACTGATTTGCTTTGCATTTGTAATTCTGAGCATATGTGTATTTGTATGATGCATCAGGGTAAGGCCATAGGGATTCGTCAAGCTGCTGGATTGCTGCTCAAAAACAATTTGAAGCGTGTATGGATGTCTATGGCTCAAGAAAACCAAAAATACATCAAGTCAGAGCTGCTGCCTTGTCTTGGAGCTGTGGACAGACATATTCGGACAACTGTTGGAACCATCATCAGTGAAGTTGTCAATATAGAGGGGGTTTCTGGATGGCTCGAGCTTTTGCCAGCTCTTGTAAGTTGTTTAGACAGTAATGATCTGAATCACATGGATGGTGCAATGGATGCATTGTCAAAGGTATGTTGCAGCTTCCAGTTTTCTTTTCTGTTTCTGTTTCTTTTTCGTTCAACCAACACTATTGTCTGTGTTTGAATGTTTTCAGAGTTTTGTTTGTAATATTTACATGTCTTTATTGATCAGATTTGTGAGGATATCCCACAAGTATTGGATTCAGAAGTGCCTGGTTTAGCAGAACGCCCTATCAACATTTTCCTGCCTAGGCTATATCAGGTGATCATCTCATATTGGTTGTAGCACTTGCTTGGTTCTAGTTTGATTTCTTTTCTTACTGTTGGTTTGGTTGCTGTAAGATTGATTACCATTCTTTTGTTTGAGCAGTTTTTCCAGTCGCCTCATGCTTCACTGAGGAAGCTTGCCCTGGGTTGTGTGAACCAATATGTCATCATAATGCCTGCTGTAAGTACTGAGAAGACTATTTGTAATCCTTTTTTATATTGTTATAAAAGACTTTGAATTGTAACAATCTATGTTTTGCAGGCTTTGTACAATTCAATGGATAAGTACCTTCAGGGGTTGTTTGTCCTCGCCGATGATCCTGTAGCAGAAGTCAGAAAATTAGTACGTGACTTACTTAAGCTTTTGTTGATTGTTTGCTTTAGATTACACATGGTTGAATCAGATTCTTATCTCATTTTAAAGTTCTTTGGCTAATGTATAATTTCTCTTCTTCTGTGGTTAAAAAGGTCTGCGCAGCATTTGTGCATCTGACGGAAGTCCTCCCCTCGTCAATAGAGGTATTTCTCATTGTACTTCTTATATTTTGTTAGAGCTATTCGTCCACCCTGCATCTTAAATTTCGCATCTTCTCTTAATGTCTATTTCAGCCACATCTCAGGAATGTAATGGAGTACATGCTACAAGTTAACAAAGACCCTGATGAAGAAGTGGCTTTAGAAGCATGTGAATTTTGGTAAAATGTTATTCTCTTGTTCTATATATGATGGTTTTACACGTGTTTTTGTATGTTCTGCAGTTTCATTCCTTCCTGGCCTGTTTTTTCCATCCCTGTCCTCATTTTATTGTTATTTGGCAGGTCTGCATACTGTGATGCTCAGCTACCTACAGAGAACTTGAAAGAGTTTCTGCCACGCCTAATTCCAGTATAGAGATACTTTCTCCTTTTCTTCAGTATATTTTTGGGTACTTAATGGTGTAATTTGAATTTTTCGTAAAATATATCTGTTTTAGGTGTTGCTCTCAAACATGGCTTATGCAGATGACGATGAGTCGCTTTTGGATGCCGAGGTTGTTTTTCTGTTGATATTATATGTTTCTTCACCTTTCTCAGTATATACTTCTCCATCATGTATCATATGTAAACTGTTCACTTTTGCAGGAAGATGAGTCTCAACCAGACAGAGATCAGGTGCAGTTGTTTGTTCTCGTGACTTTGATTTTTTTTTTCTTATAAAAAAATATTTTAGTGTTCATTCATTTCGCTTCTCCGACAGGATTTGAAACCTCGTTTTCATACATCAAGACTTCATGGATCAGAGGATTTTGATGACGATGTACGTGATCTACTTCTTTTAGTACCATTTGATACTAAAATTAATCTATAGATCCCTCTTTAATGATTATCTCTGGGTACAGGATGATGACTCGTTTAACGTGTGGAATTTAAGAAAGTGCAGTGCAGCAGCTATTGACGTTCTCTCTAATGTATTTGGAGATGAAATCCTTCCAGCACTCATGCCCCTTATTCAGGTAAATGTTATTCATATCGGTCTTTCGAAATAGATACAATAAACTAAAACCCTGTTCTTCCAAACGGCAGGCAAAATTATCAGCTTCTGGTGATGAGGCCTGGAAAGAAAGGGAAGCTGCTGTTTTGACCCTTGGGGCTATTGCTGAAGGCTGCTTTAATGGTCTCTACCCTCTCTTGTCCAAGGCAAGTTCGTTTTTAATTTTAAATCATCTCATATATTTGATTTTTCTCCACCCAGTTCAAGTACTTTAACATGCTAGTGCTATCTGCAGATCGTAGCATTTCTTCTTCCGCTTTTAGATGATAAATTCCCTCTCATAAGAAGCATATCTTGCTGGACGCTTTCTCGATTTGGAAAGTATCTTATCCAGGTATGATTTGGACATGAGATTTGGTGCTTCAAACGGTCTTAAGATGACTCACTGCTTTTTCTTTTCTAGGAAATTGGCAATCCAAAGGGCTATGAGCAGTTTGAGAAAGTTCTTATGGGTCTTCTCCGTAGACTCTTGGATTCGAACAAGCGGGTCCAGGAGGCTGCCTGTTCAGCTTTTGCAACTGTTGAAGAGGTACCTATTGGCCTTGGTTTGTGATATTATATGTGGATGTTGGTTTACCATGTGAATTATTTTCTATGACCATGTAGGATGCTGCTGAAGAGTTGGTCCCACACCTGCAAGTAATACTGCAGCATCTAATGTGCGCTTTTGGAAAGTATCAGGTTGTTAAATCCTTTGCCATAATAAATCTCTGTAGCGGCTATTATCAACTTCAAACAACTGTTTCTATACGTCTACCTAACATACAGTTTTCATATCCCAGAGGAGGAACTTAAGAATTGTATATGATGCTATTGGAACACTGGCAGATTCGGTTAGAGAAGAGTTAAACAAGGTATAACGATTGGGTTTGCCCAAGGCTAAGCTGTTAGCTCCTTGACTATTATTATTGTATTCCATATCTTGGTGCTCGTATAAATTTTCATGCCTGCTTTATATTCTTCCTTCTGCAGCCGGCTTATCTTGAGATCCTGATGCCTCCACTTGTCGCAAAGTGGCAACAACTTTCAAACTCAGACAAAGATCTATTTCCATTGCTGGAATGCTTCACATCTATTTCTCAGGTATGTGCTATTTGTCAAGGCCTTAGGAATATTTGTAATGTCTTGAATCTGTTGCACCAGGGAAATTAAGTTCAGTGAAGGTACCCAGGTTTTGGTAGTCTCAAGAACACTGAAAAAGCAACGTGTGGTTGTTGGTTAGCTAAAAGGCCAAAACTTCTTGCATTCGATTATATTATTAGTTGAACCTGAATTGCCACAAATAGTAGGAGATAACAATTGTGAACGTCAGACAAGTTCATCTTGACAAGAATGTTATGTCTAACGAATTGTGTTTCCATCTTTCAGGCTTTAGGTGTCGGATTCGCTCCATTTGCTCAGCCTGTTTTCCAGAGATGCATGGATATCATCCAACTACAACTCCTTGCTAAGGTTTCATTCATAATTTTGAAATTTAATTTCATTGGGTTTCAACACCTTTTCCAATTTTCCTTACACATTTTATTGCCTCAGCTAGATAATTGTCATAGGCGTGAGTATAGTAACAGTTCATATTTCACTGGGGCATGTACATAACTATTACACGGGTGTGTTTTTGTTTGATGAAACCTTGGTTGTGGTGTTTGTAGGTTGATCCTGCTTCTGCTGGAGCTCAGTACGACAGAGAATTCATTGTATGTTCCCTTGATTTGCTTTCGGGACTTTCTGAAGGGCTTGGCAGTGGGATAGAGTCTCTGGTACTGCCCTCACTCACTCAGTGAATAAATCTTATAGCTACCGATGGATGTTGTTGTTATAATATGATCGAGTCAGATATCAACCGGATATATTCTTAATCCATCGCTCTTTTGCAGATATCACCAAGTAATCTCAGGGATCTGCTTCTCAAATGTTGCATGGATGAAGCTTCTGATGTCAGACAAAGTGCTTTTGCTCTTATGGGTGATCTTGCAAGAGTAAGCTGCATATCTTTTGTATTTTAGATAGTTCCCCATGATAAAATTAAACATAATAATCTCAACGCCGTTTCTGCTATATAGATTAGTGTTATAAACTTAAAAATGACGTTTGGCTACCACTGACAGGTATACCCGGCCTACCTACAACCCCGCATGGCTGAGTTCCTTGAAATTGCAAGCCAGCAACTGGTGGGTATCCAAGTTTCACTCATGCTATACCAATTCACTTCTTCTTTTTATTGATCATATCTATGGTTTGTACAGAGTGCAAACCTCATTAGAGAAAACCTTTCTGTCGCCAATAATGCTTGTTGGGCCATTGGAGAATTAGCGGTCAAGGTAATACCAAAATACTGTTTTTGCTACCGAAAGTTTTTTTTGTTAAAGGCACACCTGGGAATGATATGGACTCAATGTTTCAGGTTCGTCAAGAAGTCTCACCGATCGTGACCAACGTTGCCTCTTCCCTAGGCCTGATTCTTCAGCATGGAGAGGTGACTCCAGCACCCTATAACTTCAAGAGCCTCTTAGGCCATTTCTGAGTCTATCAAAAACTTTTGTATCTGTTGACTATGCCTAATTTTTACTTCTTGTGAAACAGGCTGTCAATAAGTCGCTAGTTGAAAACAGTGCAATTACCCTCGGAAGACTAGCATGGATTCGTCCAGACCTCGTCGCACCTCACATGGAGCATTTCTTGAAGCCATGGTGCTTGGCATTGTCAACGTTAGTGAACCTTTTGTGTTGGATTTTAAGTCTTTGCACTCTCAACCTCACTGCTTTTTCAAACAACTTCTTAATACACTTTTTTTTGTAGGGTACGTGATGACATTGAGAAAGAAGATGCATTTAGAGGGTTATGTGCAGTGGTATTGATCTCTACTCTTTGGTCTGTGTTTGAAAAATGTAAAGTCAAGTTTGATATTTACTGAGTGTTCTCCATAAATTTCAGGTAAAAGTGAATCCATCAGGAGGTGTCAGCTCACTTGTTTTCATATGTAAAGCCATTGCAAGCTGGCATGTAAGTGAAAAGAAAACCAAATGCGACTCTCTCGTAGCTAAATTCATTCTTGTGACCGATGGTTGACAACTTTTTTCACAGGAAATAAGAAGCGAGGACGTCAATAACGAAGTCTCCCAAGTGCTGAACGGCTATAAACAGGTAACCTGTGCTGAATTTAAGTTCAGCTTTTAACCATCACAAGCACTCGCCTCGCTCTTAATATTTATGCCAAATGTTTTATGTCTTTGAATTCTTGTTTTCGGTTCAGTTGCTGGGAAACTCATGGGCGGAATGTTTGTCTGCTTTGGAACCTCCTGTTAAAGAAAGGCTTGCGAGATATGTTTGATTGTACACCGGTTGGTCTCAAATCAGAGAGATCTGATTTTACAGAGCTTGAGACACCATTTTTCTTACAAGATTTAACGAAGGGAAAAAGAGTCCCAACAGAAAGAGAGAAACAGTACAGAGTCTGTGTATGTGTGGGGGTTCTTTAGATAACTTTTACGTCCTGTCTTCTTTGCTTTCTTTCTATTTCTACATCAATTATTCGTCCTTTTTCATTGGCGGGCAACATGGTATGGGTGGTGGTTTGAGCAGTTTTGATTTAAGATTTCTGAAACGAAAGAGCTAAGGAAGTTTTAATATTCGTTGTGCTGCCAGCTTGTGTGAACTATTGGACCTGGGGATAACAATAAGAAACAAAAAGAATGTGACCTGGATTTTGTGTATTTTCTTCTGTATTCTCTTTCGATATTGGTTTGCTCTATTGATCACTTGTGTTATGTTAAATACGAATTACAACTGTTCCCAGTTGCATTTACATTTTAAAACGCAGCGTACCTAATTTTTATTGGGGTTGTTCTCATGGATAAAAGTGGTTAGCATGGGACCAGGGCTGTCTTTTAGCACGTGCAAGTGGAGCGGTCGAACATGGTCCAAAATTTTAGAGGACCCATAATTTTTTTATTTTAGTAATAGCTATAAATTTAAATTCATATATTTATTAAAAATCAGATAACTATATTTAATTTAATTTTCATATTTGTTAAACAATATATATAAATTACAAATTTGATTTTGTTTACATAACTAACAAAAATGCAATAAATCAGGAAGAAATTAACATTTATATCAATTATATATTTTGGAAAGTAAAAAATAGCTGTTGGTGTTTGATTTAATATTCAATGTAAATTTAGAAAGTTAATATTCTAATTTGATTATATTTAGAAAACTATTATTAATTAGTGATTGTAAATAAAGAGGGAAATATATAATTTTTCAGCAACTTTTACAAAAAAATAGTAAACACAAAAAAGAAACACTAGTCTAAGCTTCTATAGAGAAGAAAACTGAGGAGTCTCCAACTTCTTGTTTAATCAAATCAAAAGTCCACGGTTTTTTGTCCAACCACTATCCAGATTCTATTGTGTTGTTAGTTTTTTATATAGATTATAACTCTTGATTGTGGATAACAAAATAATCAAAAGAAAAAAGAAACTGAAAAATTCATAGTTACGAAAAGATGGTTTTCATAATTTTCAATTATAAAAGAAAAAGATGTTTCTTCTACTCAAATTAGATTGGTGTATTTATTATATATTATAACAATATTTTGTCAGAAAAACATAAATTATTTTGGATTATTATAAAAGGGTCTTGTTCTTTTTTGAACAGGATCTCCGTAAACTTTGGCGCCCCTGCATGGACTGAGGGAGTACCTAATTTATATTGAGATGGTCGTGATGGCCTAGGGTTTAAATGTGTTCACACATCAAGTTATGTTTTCTTCTTAGTTTGAAGTTTGGACCAATCGTTGGGGTTCGTATATTTTGTGGGGTCGATAGGAAAAAAACAATTGGGTAACTTTATGGGACTATAAAACGGTTGAACAGGTTTGTAGGTGGGTTAATATATTCACATGTCGGAAAGAAAAAAATCATGTATCTTCATCCAAAACGTAAGATTTCACGTAGTTTTATGGAAATTATTTGTTCATGTTTCACGTTTGTTTAAAAAATGTTTTGTAGCTGTGTGTCTTTTTTTAGAGTAAATTGGCTCAAAATACTAAAAGAATTTGGATATTAAGAATTTGCCTAACGCAGTAAAACTTTGGAGCAAATAGTGATGATGGAGTGAGCAAAATAACGATCTTATCCCCATTTGCAAAGATCTCTCTTACAGATTTGATCATATCCACAGTAGCTTCCATGCTCGATAGGAATACCATGGTCATATAAAGAAAAGGACAGTGCCCAACAGTGTGTTTAGGTAGATCACTAAATATGGTAAATTGTATGGATATCTACCAAATATGGTAAATTGTATGGATAGGGAGTGCAAATACTCTTTTATCAATCACATGGGCGTTAACTGGATGATAAGAGATGAATATATTTCAGTTTTG
Source organism: Brassica napus (assembly GCF_020379485.1). Lineage (NCBI taxonomy): Eukaryota > Viridiplantae > Streptophyta > Magnoliopsida > Brassicales > Brassicaceae > Brassica > Brassica napus. The sequence goes on along the minus strand of NC_063450.1, from coordinate 8,440,613 downwards.
TTGATACAATAAGGGTACAAATTATAAATGGATTTGATAATATAAGCAGAGGAATAAAAGTGCGGTACTGTTAACAGTTACATTCATGCGATAGGTGGAGTAAATAGGGTTTTGATATAAAACTTAGCGTGGTTTTGATTAAAAGAAAAGTTATGCAATTTTGATAGGAAAATAGTACAGTTTTTATTAAAAATTAATATAAAATAAAATAAATTCGTAAAATTAGAAAATTTTGGATAATTCCTAAATATGATACGATATAATATTGGTTCACGTGTTATACAAAACAAGTGTGAGGTTTATAAATAATATGGTGCGATTGCGTTAACTGTAAAATATTGATCTTAGAGATTTTCAAATTGGCAGAAACTGAATTATTATTTTGGACCGAGGCACATGCAACATTCATCCAATGGGTCAACCAATCTAGGAATCTGGAGGTAACAAGTTTACCTACGATACCGGGAAGATGGAGTTTTACGGATGGGTCATTGAAAGATCAGGATGATTATTCGGGACAAGGATGGTATAATACGCTAGAAAGTTTTGATGGACTGATGGGGGCAAAGAATACGAGAGCCAGCCTATATCACCCCTTCATGCGGAAACGGAAGAGCTCATATGGGCAGTGGAATGTATGAGAAATTACAATAGTTTCATGTCACATTTTCAACGGATTGCTCTCAATTGGTGAAGATAGTTCCGGGACCAGAAGAATGATATGTCTTTCCAAGTTATTTGGAAGATATCAATATTCTCAAAGGAAGTTTCAGTCACTAAAAACTCATAGATCTCGAACGCTGAAGAAAATGGCGGCCAATCTTCCACGCAGTGCACAGAAACCACTGTCTTTTATCGTTAATATGGAAGCGAAGTTACCAGTTTGGTTTGCAGAGTCTTAGTTGAGTCTGTTTGTGTTAATGATAAAAAATTTATAAAATTAAGTGAACATTTGATCATATTTTAAAAGAAAGAGAAAACCAATTTTTTTGTACTGACAAATATTATTCGTTTTGCAGTAAAAATTGCATAATGAATTAACATATATGTTTTAAAATATACTAGATTTTGACTCTCGCTTTCAAAGCGTGATATATTAAGTTGAAAATCTAATAAAACATATCAAATATTTTGTTCGGAGAAACCGTCACATTTGGGAACTACCCATTTAAACGCCGCCTCAAACCCATTTCATATTTGGTCCATTCATGGAAGCGCTTTCTATTTAGAAACAATCTCATAATTTATAAATATATTTGTATATTAAATTTTTAATTTATGCATATCACTGTAATGAAAAAATTATTATGTGAAAGCTATTTACAATATAAGGATGACCAAATGTTGCATGATCATATATTTTCATTATTTTAGTGAAAATAAAATCATGTTATTATAATGTAGATACAAAAATGCGAGAAAATAGCTTTAACTATAATTAATCAATTATTATTGTCAGATATAAAAAACAGAAATATTTAGTGATTTACAGTTATAAATTTATGTGCAAATCTCTAACAATTAAATTTCTTAAAGGTCTTAGCGGGAAACATAGTCATTATAACATATTTATACGTAAAATATATTTCACATATATGTTGTGAAACTAATATTAGAAATTATATTGTAAAAAAGAACATAGAGGGATATTCTAAATTATTTTCGAGATATATACATTGATTTTATTTATTTATTGGTAATAAAAATATAACATGATTTACAAAAACAGATTGGTGGTTCTACGATTTTCTCTCATTTATAATATTTTAATAATATCTAAAGTGAATATTCATAGATGCCAATATTTCACAAAATATAGAAAAACTATCTCAAAAGTAAAACCAAAGAATATATTGATAATAAATATCTTGTCTTGCAAATTGTAACCAGTTTTAAAATTAGTCATTTAAATCCGGGAAAAGATGTAATTATATGATGAAAATACTATTTGAGCTTTAATATAATTTTTCAAAAAAAATTGATGGATTAAATTCGTGTAGAACCACCAATCTGTTTCTAACAAATTTGATGGATTAAATTATGATGTTTCAAAGTCTTACCATAAAGTTGTATCTTTAATATCAGTCATCAATAATTACTCTATTTAAAGTCTTACCATAAATAAGTTTACCGAGATTTAAATTTTGTTTGTTAGAGCACCATTAACGGCAAGCTCTTATAAAAAATTCTAACTAAAAATATAATTAAAAAAATAAAAAGGAGGGAGAATTTTAAAAACACCCCAATCGTTTAGTGTAGAAGATGCTTTAAGATACTACAAAGCCAAGTGTCATCTTCTGATTAGCACTTTAGCTAAAATATTTTTGAGAAAATATTGATATATTATTATCTAGATGCTCGATTTAACAACTATATCGTTAATGATGCTTTTAGGGTTAAAATTAATGTTATACTCGAATTAATTAATTTATAGTTTTAAAAGAAAATTCGCCCAAAAACAAGTTGGGTCTAACTTATTTATGTTTTAATAGTATAGATATGAGTACTTTAAATTTAAATAGTAATAAAAAGTTTAGTGAGAAAAACACATCTAGGCCACTATAATCCACACCATAAATGAACGGGAAATGAATCATGTGCAGTTCGTTCAAGAAATAGAACAAGCAAAAAACAGCTGCTTATAACTTTTTTTTTTATAGTTGCGTTCTTGTGTCAAGTACGCACTATTAATCACAGTTTGTCTGAATGGTAACGTTTGTCATTTCCGCACTCAAACATTACAATTCCGTCTCACGAAGCTGTCTCCAATCGTAAATCGTAACATAAATCAGTCGTGGCCAGATAGGTGGTATACTCATTCCCAGTCTTACCTACAACTAGCATGAATATAGAAAAGATGATCTCTCAAGTCTTCTTGAGTCTTGACCACTTACTCTTGAGTTCATCCAATACTAAAAAAAATACCGTTATATTTCTAGGCAATGGAAATCTAAAGCTAGGTGGCCTATATTTTGATTTCTTAAGCTATTAAAGTCCAAAATTAAATTTTATTTGGAATCAGTCAGGTCGTTAAGATTTAGAGCCCAATACTTATCTACGAACACTTGAAAAAAAAACACATGAACGACAAATAGTGACAATTTACTCATTAATAAAAACTTAGTGATTTTTTTTTGTAACACACAGAAATGGTTTCTAGTCGACGGAGTTCGTAATAAAGAAAAGGAGAGTGACTAAAATACCAAAGTATCCTTAACAATCTGATGGAACATGCTTCTACCCAATTTTTATAATATAGACTGAAAAAATATCAGCGGAGTTGTGAAAACATATGTTATCTTGGATAATAATAAGCTTTTTCCCTTTTAGTCAAAATCGAAACAAATCTTACACACTACTTTGCTTGGTTTATTGATGGTGATGATGGATGATGGATTCGTTGGGATGAGACACATGTTGACTATTGTTTTCTTGTCTGGCTTCGCCGGATTCATGGAAGGCCCCGTGATTACTGACGTCACCGTCGCCGCCGTTTGCTCTTCACCAGACGACGCATGTTCTCTAGCTGTCTATCTCACCGGTTTTCAACAAGTGGTACTTAAATCTGAATTTTTTTGTTTGTTACTTAAAGATTGTGTTTCTTCTTTCTTTTTTGGGCTAAGTTTCTTTTTGCTGAACTCTGTCTACATCTCTGTCTGATGTCTTCTACATCATTTTTTTATCTTCTACATGATTGTTAAAGATTGTGTTTCTTCTTCTTGCCATTTACATCTGATGTCTCTAAACATGAAATTGAGAGCCTATTACCCAGATAAGTTGATTTGGTTCTTACAACCTAAGTGATTTAAAGAAGGTTTTCTTTTGTTTTCGACATAAAACGATTTTTTATTTCAAAAAAGGAACTTTTTTCCTTCCCTAAATACTAAGTTACACAATGCATAAACCCAGTGTTTCTCATTTGTTTGAACAATGATTGTTGTAAAACGAATAACGTATACTATTTATGAATATATTCATTGTTTCAACTGGAGTTTCTGGACTATAATTTCTTTTTTTTTTGTAACACAATTTCTAACGTTTGAAAAACTCACATTTGAGAGATTTTTGATGCAGGCAGCCTAAGACAAAAAGGTCATATAACTCATTTTATATCGGCCACAAAATTGAAATGTGTTCAGTTTATAAACCGATTATAGACATGATCTAGTAAGATAATGTGTGTTATTAATGAAGGCAATAGGGTTGGGGACGATGGTGATGATGCCAGTAATTGGGAATCTATCAGACAGATATGGAATGAGAAATCGGCCAAAAAAACACTGAACTTTGCGGGAATTGCCAAAAGAAACCTGTACTCGAACCTGACCAATAAAACCCCGATTTTTTGTTGACTTTTTTAGTTAATTCACAAACTTACGGTTGACTAACCAAATTAACACACCGTTAACCGACAGTTAAGACAGTGTTAACTCACCGTTAATTACTGCCGTTTAGTGAAACTACGTCGTTTCATTCAGTTGTTTTGTTAAACATAAAATCTCAAGACGACGTCGTTTTGCTTAATTAAAATTGTTGTTGCTTGGACTCGAACCCGTGCACTCGTGGTCGTAAGGGGGTATTGCCACTGAGCTAGTGGACCTTTCGGAAGGTTATCACACATGTTTATTTTTATTGCTCAAAAGATGTGTTTGATTGCAATCAAACAAAATGAAACCCGTGTTTGAACGTAACCCTAATTTCTCAAATCGATTTGGGGATTTCTCTTGTAGAGATGGTAAAGACGAAGTTCACAAGGAATGGAAAGGAGAGATGAGACGAATCCTCACAATCCGAACTCATCATGCGATACTCGAAGAAGGAGAGATGAGAATCGAGATTTTTAAGGACGAGATCGAAGAGAATCGCGAACTGGATTTATGATTTCGCCCATTTAGGGTTTATACCAATCGGAGGAGAAAACCGTCGTTTCTTTTTGATTCATTTAACTTGGATTCAAAGAGAATAAAAGAAACTGTGTTCGTATATCCATTGCAAAGTCCACTAGCTCAGTGGCAAAAACCCCTACCATTAAACCCGAGTGCACGAGTTCGAGTCGATGGAACCCCATCTTTTTAATAAAAAAGTTAATGTAAAACGCGTCGTTTCATTAATTTGTCTTTAACTCGGATTCGAAGAATAAAAGATATTGTGTTCGTATAGCCATTGCAAAGTCCACTAGCTCAGTGGCAAAAACCCCTACCATTAAACCCGAGTACACGAGTTCGAGCCGTAGGAAACACATATTTTTAATAACACAACTATATAAACGACGTCGTTTGTCTTTAATCAGACAAAGTGATGAAACGACGTCGTATACTTTAACACCCAAAATTAACGTCCGCTTAATTAACAGTTAACTCGGTTAACGGTGTGTTTATCTGGTCAGTCAATCGTAAGTTTCTTAATAAACCCGAAAAGTCAACAAAAGTTCAGGATTTTATTGGCTAGCCCATATGTCCAGGTTTCTTTTGGCAATTCCCGCAAAGTTCAGTGTTTTTTTGGCCGATTTCCCGATATGGAATTAAAGCAGTTCTCACTTTACCCATGTGTCTCTCAATCCTTCCTCCTGGTATGTTTTCTCTCTCACTCGTTCTTATTTTAACTTCTTTTTTTTTTTATGTTTGCTTTAATCCTCTGCTAGACACTTGGACACATCAGCAAAACGACACTAAAGAACTCGCTAATCTATTTTGAATAAATAATACAAGAATATAGAATATGATGTGTGAATTTTATAGGAGAGTAACGCGTGGATGAAAATTAGCTTTGCCCCACTGCAACAACAATTCAATATCCAGAGAATCCTTCCATCTATATTATTAAAAAAAAAGTATCAATTTGAAAATGTTCTTAATTCATTAATTAAACTCCCTATTTTTTTGCTTGTTTTTTCAGTTGTATTTATAAAATATCCTGAAACGAATAAAACTACCTAATTTATTACTTATCTTTTCAGTTAAATTAATGAAATATGCTTAAATGAATTTAAATGTCCTATTTTATTATTTGTCTTTTTCAGTTACCTTAATGGAATATCGTTAAATAAATTTGGACATAATGTCATTTAATCAACCAAGAAAACTCATGGTTTAATAACAGAGATTTTAAAAAACGTGCATCATTAAAATGTTACCTAAAACATGCAGCACTAATATATAACATGCATCAATAAAAGTAGAATTTGACTCATACAATTGTACGAATATTATTTTCAGTTGATTAAAGTTAAAAATAATTATTTATTCAAAAAGTATTTAAGAATGGCTATGCTTTTAAAAATTATATGGTATTATTTGCTCATAACTCATTTGTCATTTGCTAAATTGTTAGAAAGAAAATTTTAGCATAATATAACTCAGTTATCATTTGCTAAATTTATGTTTTTTATTTATATATTTTATTAATTAATTATAATATTTTCATTTTATATTTGAAAGATAAATGAATTTTCTTTCAAACTATATTTTTGTAAATCTATTTTTTAAAAAATAATCAATTTAAATTGTTATTATCATTGAATATAATTATTTTTGACATAATTTGAGTTTTCGTTTACATCAAAACTTATCATATTTTAGGATAATTTTAATTTAAAATGTAATTTTCGTATTTTTCAAACAAATTCTAAAAATATTTTTTAAATATTTTGTTATAATTTTTTAAAACATATTGAGTTGCATTTCAAATAAAAAGGTAAAGATATTAAAAATATTCTAATTAAAATATTTAAAATTTAATATAGTTTTAAGGAAATGGTCAAAAAAAAAATTATACATAAAAAAATCATGATTTTTGTTAACTGGACATATCATTATTTATATGATATCGCACACGAATTTTTTTTTCTGTTTTTACAATTATTTAATTAACTCTATATACTCATTTTTTTTATATTTTTTATATGATATCACACATTCGTAAAAAAATAGATAGTTTAAGATGCAAAAAAATATTTACTTAATAAATATAATATGAACGAATATTACAAATACGTCATTCAATAAAATAAATAATTAAAAACTGAAAATTCATAACCGCGCTGGCGCGCGGATCAGGGTCTAGTAATTTTATTAATCGGCAACACAAATACAGAGAAATAAAAAAGAAAAAGAAAAAAATATTCTACAGTTTTCATCTAAATTGACTAAAAATATTTTTAATTTATACCTTTAAGTTTTTCAAATAGTATAGTTCTCAAATATAATTAATTTAATGTTAATTATACTTTAGTAAAGAAAAATAAAATAGTGAAATAATTAATGTTTGAGTAAATCTATTTTTACTCCAAAATAAAATAAAACAATTTTTTTTGTCGACTAAAATAAAACAATTAACATACTCCACCTGGACTATCACATTTTGTTCAGTTAAAAAGAAAGATAAAAAGAATTGGACCATCGCCAATGTCTTTAATAATAATAAAACCAAGACCGGAGCACTACCTCTTGTTTTTCCTGATCTTGATATTCAATGTTCCAATGCAAACTATTTTAAAAGAGACTCTACTTAGTTATAATAATCTAAAGAATGTTGTATAAGTATTACATAGCATTTTTCATATTTATTATTTCTCTAAATATTTTCTTACATGAAGAAATAAAATCAGGAATTATAAGGCTGAAAATATTATTGGCAGTCATTTTAGGGTACAGAAGGGATACACATTTCTTCTACATGTCTTACATAATCAAGATTCTGACCGCTTTGGTATGCGAAGGGGCCGTGGACTGCCTTGCCTCTGCTTATGTGGTAACACTTTTATTTTAAGTAGTAATAATTTTCTTATTACAATAACAATGTAGCCTACTACTATTTTTATCAGTTTAATCCATTTCATTTTTCATTTTTAGGCAGAAAATATTCAGGGGAGAACAAGAATATCAGCATTTAGTATTTTAGCTGGTGTCAAAACAATGTCTTCTCTTTGTGGAACGTTAGTTGCTCGATTTCTACCCGTAGCTTTGATTTTTAAGGTATCTTATAATCATTAGCGTCAAATCTAGTCAACCGAATCGTTACTTTGAAAATATAAGAGACATGCTTTTTGTGTCGATAAATTAGGTTTCAGCTATATCGTTTCTTGTTGCCATGGTGTACATGAGAATTTTCCTAAAGGAAAGGCTAAACGATGATGAAAATGGTTATCATCAACAAGATGACGGTGATAGTAATGATGTTACGATGTTAGCAGAACCGCTGTTGAACAACACAACAATTACAACTAGTGTCTTAAACAAGAAACAATCTTCGTTAAAAGATATGATGATCTTAATGAAAACTAGGTATGTTTATATTACTAAACATATGTAGATGCATACATATATATATATATCATTCTAAATATAATGATTTGGATATGGATTTTGTAATGCAGTACTATCTTCGTTCAAGCATTGGTTGTTACATTCTTCAGCAGTTTCTCAGATAGTGGAATGCAGTCTGCTTTCTTGGTTTAGCTCATATATTATTCTACGTTTTTAGTTTTTATTTTATCAAATTAGTGAACAAAGAGATGATTTTTTTTTTCTTTTAACTATGCAGTATTTTCTGAAAGCGCGTTTTGGCTTTGACAAAAACCAGTTTGCTGATCTCATGCTATTGATTACCATCGTTGGGTCTATCTCTCAAGTAATTACATTACTAGTAATATGTGTAAATAACATTAATGTGAATAAATTTTGTACGTCATGTGTTGTTAAATGTTTTTATTAGCTGTTTGTACTGCCAAGATTTGCTTCTACCATTGGAGAACGTAAGCTTTTATCAGCAGGGCTTTTTATGGAATTTACAAACGTAAGCATATCTTTTTTTGTTCTTAATTTGTTTCTAATGAAACGCTAAATAAGATCTTGGCATATAATGAATTTGGTTGCATGTGTTTGAGATGCAGATGGCCGTTGTCAGCATTTCTTGGGCACCATGGGTGAGTCGGTCGAAACTAGTGACTTGAGTCGATGTTCAGTATCAACATGATCTGCTTTTGTGTTTTGTTTTTGTTTCGATGTGGCAGGTTCCTTATCTCACCACTTTGTTTGTACCTGGAGCCATGCTTGTGATGCCATCAGTAAGGCTATAGACATAGCTTATCTGTCCTTAACAATGGCGCATTTTCTACTTATAAGTATAAAATTGAACAATCTTGGCTACAGGTGTGTGGTATTGCCTCAAGACAAGTTGGATCCGGTGAACAGGTATATATCTTGTGTAACGATTGAAAGTTTGTTTTGTTGGATCAACATCCTCGAAAGAAATAGTTCAATGTTTGAGTAACTGATGAAGGGGAAAGTGCAAGGATGCATATCTGGAGTGAAGTCCTTTGGGAAAGTCGTGGCACCATTTGTTTTCAGTCCATTGACAGGTTTGTGAAGCCATAAGAACACAGTTACTTAGCTAGTTACTGTTAAGTCTCAGTTTTTTCTTCAAACTATTAATAAGATTTGGTTTAATTTGTATAGCGTTGTTCCTCTCGAACAATGCACCCTTCTATTTTCCTGGATTCAGCCTTTTATGCATTTCCTTGTCGTCGGTAAGGCCACTTCATCCTTGACTGGTACTTGGATATTATTGTCATCGAATTATGATGGACCAAACTGTTTATGCTTGTGCAGATGTTCGGTTTTTTGCAGAGCCTAATGATAAAAGATGTTCCACCGTCACAATTGAACAAAGAAATCAACAGCACCTCGAGGGAGGAAGTGTGATTACAGGAACTTATTAAATATGTAAAGAGAAGAATGCCAATTTAGGATGTAGTAATAACTCATCAATCATAAAAGAAAAGATGAATATCAATATGTATCATTTGATGAAGATATATATTTATATAGAATGGAGTAGATTAGATATATTTATAGCATGTGATCAAGCTATATCTATATGTTGATATTCAAAATATTTGTACACAACTTTCTGTAGTCATTTGTTTCCACTAACTTTATCAAGTTTTCTTTTTTTGACAAAGGTTATTCTACTTTTCAAATGAGGGGTGATCTAATAACCCAGACCGAAATTAAACGACCTACATGAAAATACCTATGAAAAATTTAAACAGTTTTTGCTAAAGAATTCACAATCGCATTTTGTGGTCTAAGAAAGTACGAAAGTTTTAGATCTTGGAATCTGATTCCTAGAGATGATATCTCTTTAAGTTTTGTTGAAAAATCCATGTTTTGGATTCTTCAATCATCGAGATCAAAACCTTGCAGTCCGGTCCAAAATGTGCTCAAGTAGAATAGCATACTTTCCATTTCCCAAAGAAGGATTTCCAACTCGGTATGCAGTGGTGATACTCGTGTCCTATGATTTCTTTACCCTAAAGCTGAGTTTGATTTCCAAGTCCATCTACGTCCACAAAATTGTGATGAAGGGTGCCATGATCTATCCACCATACAAATGTTCTGCAAGCATACAGCTTAAGAAACTATTATACTTTGTGGTTGCAACTTTATTATTTCCTTCGCAGCAAACCAGACCTCACACTCTCCTTCTGCAAACCTAACCAACTTTAGAAAATTTTTGGGCTGGATGGAGGAATGATAAGGCCCATGTTTGTATAGTTGGTGGACATTAAAATATATAATGCTTTACTGATTTGTCAACCTCCCAATCTTTGAGAAACGATTATCACATCGCAATGACGATGTGTTAGATTCTTTGTCGTGATTTATTATCTTGTTGTACTCTGCCATATACAATGACACACTTTTCAAGGACCATTTGTTTTCCAAACAAAGGTTTGTAGTTTAATGATAACATGATTGGTATTTTAAAAAGTCTCTTGTATATTATAATGCATATGTTTAATGGTTTAAGTGAATTTTGAATATATTTTCAGCCCAATCATGATTCGAAAAAACATTTTCATATCTTTTTAGTTTCTAGTAAAAACATTCTACAATGTTGTATTAATATCAAAAACTAAAAATATAAATTATTTCTAATTCAGTATACCATCCTTGATTTTTATTTCCATTTTTTAATTGTTAGTGATTTGGAGGATTAGTTTTGTTGTTGTTAAAATTCATACACTATTGATTTTTAAACTTATCTTTATTTTAGTGAACAGAAATGTAATAAACAATCAAAGATTAAGTTAGAAAGTATATAACATTTCCTTACTCTTCTTAAGAGTTCTCAACCTTTGTGAACACATGGTTCAGACGAAGTCTTCCTTCAATTTATTGTTATGTGTATTATCGAATGGATATCGATTAATTTCTTCAAACCAAAGCCTTTCACCTTCTTTTTGTCATTAGTCAATTTATTCACTTGCGTAACCCAAATTGTTATGGAATAATATCTTCTTTCGTGAGTCTTGGACCTACGTGGCTCCATCGTTATGATTTTTCTAGAACCTGCATGCTCTTAAACTCTATCTATTGAGCTTTTAATTCTCCTTTACATTGTCATTGATCTTCTTTTGATCTAACATTGTCATTGATCTTTTGAGATCATATTTTCCCCTTTATTTAATAATAGTGATCTTTAAAGGAAACATTTATACACTTTATCCCCAACTTGTTCAAAAAACGCAGAGTATGGCTAATAACAAATATGAAGTGAATAATGAACAATAAAAAATATAGAAGGCCTAATGAACATATTTAATGATTTCCCGCCAAAACTGTAAAATCGAGTTTTTCCGCCAAAACTGCAAAGCAAGATTTCCCGCCAAAATTGTAAAATCGAGTTTCCTGCCAAATGAGATTTCCTGCCAAAACCATTAAGCAAGATTTCTCGCCAAAATCGTAATATTGAGTTTTTCCGCCAAACCGTAAAGTTGAGTTTTTCCGCCAAAACCGTAAAATCGAATTTTCCCACAAAAAAATAGATATCCCGCCAAAACCGTAAAAACAAGATTTCCCATCAAACTCGCAAAAAAAAAGAAGAAAGATTTCCCGCCAAAAGCATAAAATCGAGTTTTTTTTGCCAAAATCACAAAATCGAATTGTTCCGCCAAAATCAATTTTTCACCAAGATCACAAACTAACTTTTTCGCGTATAACAAGTCTTTAAATTAAAAACAGGAAATATTTTAATCAAAAACAATTTGTATATTGTAAGAGATTATACAAAATGTATTCACGTATAAAGATAAAGGGTTTAAAAGCGTTGAAAATGGTTCAACCCTGTTTTACATATTTTGATCTGTTCTAAAAGGGGGAGGGTTTATTTAGGGCTGAGCTTAAATTATATAGGACTGGGTAACCCTATATAACATCCCTAAATGATAGTATGCATAATGCATTATGTGTTTTAATTTCCAGATAGAAATATACCTCCTACCATCTTTTGGTTTATGCTACTGGCAACAACAATCGATCCTTGGATCTCCCAAAAGAGAGAGCTTGTAAGTCAATAAAAGCCTCAAAGTGACAGAGATTTTACTGTGAAAAGGAAAACATAACATCCCCTATATATTAATCGAGGAACATTTGAAAAGATGTAACCTCAATTTTGTAATAATTAAAAAGACCCCTTCCTTAAGTGTCAATCAATTAGGTAGTTACTTAGTCCTACGTGTCAGCCTCACATTGAAATTGAAAAACATGTTGGTCCAATTCGATTTTTATATCTCACTACAAAAAAATTAATACCAACTATATGATATCATATGATATTAACTAAACAAGGTGGCTATTTATTATATATTATTTCCTTAAATAAAACCTACGGAATTTCCTAATGTGATTATGATATATATAGTAATTAATGATTTTAAATAATGAAGATTTGCTAATAATTTGTATGCTTTCTATTATTTTTGTTTAATTCTTTACTATTAAAATAAATTACACAATTTCATTAATCATATATTAAAAATTTAGATTTTTTTGTATATGTTGTATTTTGAATTTTTCAAAACGAGTATAAATTATTAAAACTGTTAAAAGTCTCACATAAACTTTTGTGATTAATGTTTAAATTTTTTTCTATAATAAGATACAATGATAATAAAATCATATAAATAAATAATTTTATTTTAATAGGTGTTTATGTTAATATATATACTTCATATCGTTTAAATTTAATTATATATCATATACGATAGATAAGATTGATTGTTTTGATTTATTTATTCTAAAATGACTGCGAATAAACAAGAGCGGTCATTTGATTTATATGTGCAAGCCAATTTATTACATAATAGTAACTGATTTCTTAGTCATTTAATATATTTATTATTTTATTATTTCATAATATGCAGAAAAATACAAAATAAGTATTTATTCTGCAGAAGGCGCAAATCTTAACCTAAGTATGTATCTCTTTAATAATTTTGAATCTTAAACATTTTCTAAATCCCAGGCCAAAATAAAAGAAAGAAATGAGAATAAACTTAAAAATCAATATTTATATCGAGCAATAACCAAAATGACACAAAAAAATATATCGAAGATAGATATGATTGGTACGTGAATGTAAACTTCTCATAACCATAATTAACTTTTAAATTGCTAAATCATGGTATAAAATCGAGTTGACATAGTTTCATTGTAACCAAATAGTAGACATGAGATTCTTCGGCCTAAACGTTAGGTTTTTATGCGATAAATAATTTTTTGACCTAAAATATTTTTAAAAATGGGATCAGTTCATTAGTAAACAAATTATGTAATTAACAATTTTTTTAAAAAAAAATTGTTTAAGGGCCAAATATTTTAATTTGATTAATAATACAAATTTTTTTTTCATACCATATTTCTTAAATAAATTTCATATAAATTTACCCTGCGCAATGCGTAGGTCTTATCCTAGTAAAATGGTAAAAGTCTATTCATAAAAACCATTGACAAAAAAACTGAAATATTATTAAAATATAAATTTTAACCAGAACTTGTGGTCTTGTGGTGATTAACTTGAGAGAAAAAGCCCGATACGGTGAAGCCACCAGAGTTCAAGTCCCGACTACTGGGAATTTACATTTCAGCATCCCCAGGAACAAGGGACCGACACGTGGCAACACTTGACTAGTTTGGATCACTTCTGTGGGGTCGGGATACTCTTGTATAATTCAAAAAAGAAGAAGTATATTCATAAGAAAAGTAAGATAATTTATGAAAGTATTGAATAATAGATTCATATAGAGAAGATTACCTGTTGATCTTGATAGTCGCCATAACTTGCTCTTTTCCTTGAGGAATGTCACTCACTGTACTTGTCACATTAGTGAGCTCACCAATAATGTCTGAGAGATTAAGAACATCTTAAGTTATTATATGTTTCAATGATAAGTTTGTCATAAACAGTCTTTAAGAAGTTGTAGCTGGAAGATCTGTGTTGGTGGTGGCTAGGCCAGGAAGAGAATCGTGCCACGGAACCTGAAACGTTCTTCAGGAATGGGAGAATTTGGTTCGGTTAGCACATCTAGATTGGTTGAAGCACTGAACCGGATTGTCTGAAGTAAGTCTGAAACAGTGGCAGATCTAGAAAAATATTTTACTAGGGTCAAAAATATTTAAATAAAAATATTATTATAATTTTTTTTAAACCATTGACAAAAAAACCGAAATATCATTAAAATATAAATTTTAATACTTTGCTATTATTTTATACACATAATATCTATCTATATTATTGTTTGTGAAATGATTTTTTGCATTCGAACTCTCACGTTAAAAGTTAGCGTGATTAAAGTCAATGATATACTTAATAAATTTTATATATAATTTATTATATAGTTAAAACGAATTTAGATTAAAAAATATACAATTTATATGTTATATTAGATAATTGATAATAAATAATATAATAAAATTTTCAAAAAATAAGAACATATTTTTAAAGAAAATAAGATAATTCTTATATATTGTGTTGTTATCTGAAAATAATTTTCTATTATACAAGCTAAAAATTTAGAAATATTTTTGCGGAAAGTATTTTACATATTTAATTACTGCAATTTACTTGAAAGACTAGACTTATAATTTTACAAAGCTTTCCACAGAAATAGACTAATATCATATGGTCAGTCAGTCAGACTAATATCAGTGCAAGTGTTTTAGAGCACCCACAATGGTGGACTTGCTCTTGGAGTCCTTAAGATTATTATAGTTTTTTTTTTTTTTTGAATAATTAAGGATTCTACACTATTTTGTGTGTCCAATGGTGTTCCCCTTTTATGAGTTCTTAGAAATCAAAGCGGCAGTTATCCACACAATCAGATCCTCTTGCTCACTCAGCTGAAATGAAACTAACGAAACAAAAAACAAAGGGAATGAGTTCGGTTTGAAGTAGAAATGAATCATATTTACAGAAGAGGTACTTCGGAGGGAACTAACAGAGAGCAACATGAAACAAACTGGAACTAATAATCAGAATCAATCCGCACGAGAGGCACCACCGCTACTCGCAGAAGATCTACGGCCACTATATTTCTGCCAACACAGTTGAGAATACATTAGCAACTTCAACCTCAAGAAGATTCTACTAATGACAAAAAAAAAGGGTTATTGGAAGAAAACAAAGAAAGGTTACCTGTTTACCGATGCTGAAAGGGATGTACTTGTGCTTGATCATGTGGGAGATTTGGCGTCTCATGGTGAGGAAAAAGAGAACGACCCAGTAGCAAAGCAGAATAGGCCAGAAGACAGGGACATCAAAGACCGAGAAGAACGTCATGAGGAAAGCTATGCAGAAGGCCTTAGTCATGGAGTACCTGAAAAACAGATTCAATCCCATCAAATTAAAGAAACCAAGCTAGGTAATAAATAGCGTAGAGAGTAACCAGAATTTGAACTCGGGGAGACGGCGGATAAAAGGCTTGAACTCATCAGAGCCTCGAGTAGGGAGAGAAGCTCCAGCATCAGAGGAGAGGTCGAGCTCAGGATCAACCGCCACCGTGGCTATGGAACCACCACCGTCACCACCGCCGCCGCTTCCGTCCATTTGCGATTCTTGAAAAACCTAATAGAGATAGAATAAAAATTACATCTTTAGAGAAGGGCTATAAATGAATCATCTCTTAGCTAAACAACCTCACTAAATTGATTTCGAGAGATCAGAGGTTCGAACAACTTACGGAGGAATCTGGATAGTGAATGAGAGCTTCTCTGCTGACCCAAAAGGAGACCTCCTCACTCCTCGACGAAGAAGTGGCAGTTATCCACACAATCAGATCAGATGGAACACAGTGGCAACAAAAGAAAATAGCACAGATCAGATGAACAAACCTCCGAGTCCGTCAGAGAGACCTCACCACCCACATGATCTGAGATTTCGACCCTTGTTTCCGCCATGGGAGATGATGGCGCGAGCGAGGAGAGATTGAGAGAGAGCGAAGGAGGAGAGATAGAGAGAGAAAAAGAGCAGGGGACACGTGTATCAAGGATCGAGTCCTTCGAATCCTTCTTGAAGGATTGATCCTTTTTTAGGTAAGCCAAAATATTATTATTATATTTCATTAATCTTAAGGATTAATGCTAAGGATTTGTTATGGACCACCGTTGTGGATGGTCTTAGATATAAACTAATATCATATGGTCAGTCAGTGCGTATACACTCTTATCGGTTAATGTATAAAATTAATGAATTAACATAAATGATCACAATAAAATAGGCAAGTAAATCTATATGAGTGGACAAAAATTAATTAAAAAGAAAACTGAACGAAGAAAAAAAAGCAGTGGGAAAAAAAGAATATTTGATATGGGGGCAATAACTTTTATACTTAATAATATGCATTGAATTTTTTTAGTGGGGGGGCAACTGCCTCTTTCTCACCCAACGTGCATCCGCCACTGGTCCGAAAGCCTGAAGTTTTGGTTGCACTGAGTGACATCGAATCCGCTGAGTTTGGACAGTGAACTAGCCTGGAAACGGTTCCTGAAAGTGGCTAGCCGGTAAACATTCACGGTGGCTGGCATGACGGTTGACAGTAACGAATGTGAAAAGAGATCTTTATCAAAAAAACGTTATGAAAAAACAAAAAATAGGTTCAATGAAAATCTAATATGTATAAAAGTTTCGTCCTTACGAGGTGGTTTCCGGAAAAATAAAAAAAATCTATGATCATGAGATAAAAACATTCAAACCTTTCTCATAAAGGAGGAGAATATAAATTCCCATTAACTCGCCATTGCGTTAAGTTTCTAGGAACAAAACAACCGTACTGGATGGTGGAAAAACAGTGGCCAGCCTTCAAATCACCAAGAAAAACAGATGAGTTAGCCATGATTGGGGATTTTCTTTGTTTTCTTGAGAATCACAAAATGTGAGGATGATGTTCAAGGGTAGAAAGCTTGCCCCTTTTATAGGTGAAGAAAAATACATTTGATTTGGATGAGTATTATCGAATGAGACGTCGTGCTTGATTCACATTCTTGATTCACATCGGTGGAGTTAAGACATCTCTTAAGCCCGATGAATGAAGGCAACTCGTAACGTCTGGAGGTTAAGGACCAAATACGAAACAATGTCTTTTTGATACAAAGGTTCTCGAGGACGAATTGTCTGACTCGATTTGATCTCTATTGTTGCTCGAGCTCGTTCATTGCGGAGATAGAAGATAACGGCTAACCCTAATTCTCACCATCATCTGTCGCGAAAAAGAAAGTTCCTGAAGGGCTCGAAATGGACACATACTAAATCAGAATATCATTCGTGTAGCCCAAGACCATACGCAAAAAACGAAAAAGATCTTAACTCAAGCGGGAGTAAGACACGTGTCACGCCCATAGAGCTCTATTTGATGACGTGGCGCCCTGAAAAGAGAGAAAACTCTTCTTTATATATATGTAGACTAGATTAAGACCACACCATGATAAATATTGTATATTTAAATTATTTTCATATTATTATTTATTTTAATTTCATGCAAATTGTAAGACAATATATTTATATTAAATAATTGAATATAAAATTTAGTTAGCGCAAACACATAAATCAAACAATCACTTTTGTTTATTTACGATCATCTTACAGTACCTAAATCAAAATAATCAGTTTTATCTATTTTAAATGATATATAATTAAATTTAAATAATATTAACATATATATATCTATATCATATTTTAATATAATTATCTACTAAAATTCATACTCATATTATATGATCATTTGTATCTTTTGTAAGCCAATGACAACAAAATTTTCAATGTCTTGACTTTAAATTGCTTTATAAATTTATAACCATTTTAAAAAAATTACTGCAAAATTTAAAATTAAAGTATTAAGTTCTCAATACTTGTTCAATGCAAATTACGAAATCAATAAATTATATATTTTATATAGTATATAGTTCAATTTTATGATATTAAAAGAACTATATATTGAATATTAAAATCTATTAAATGAAATTTTCTATTCATATGGTTTTATGCTCATTTGTATCTTGTTATATCAAAAATTATAAACCACTAATAAAAAAAATTCAATTTGAGACTTTTAAAAATTTATATTCATTTTTTAAAATTTAAAATATATCATATACATAAAAATCTCAATTTTTTATTATATGATTAATGTGATTGTTTAATTTATTTTAATAATATAATATTAAAAATGATAGAGGATATAAAAATTGTTATCAAATATTCATTATTCAAAATCATTAACTGTCATATATATTTTGATCCGTAATTCCTTATATTTAAGAAAATAAGAAATAATATTTTGTGAACATTAATAATTAATATTATGGTTAGTTTAATAAAAACTATAGTATATATGGGGGATTTGCCAAAATGACTCAAAACTTGATTTTGAATACAAAAGTGTACCCCAAATTCAATCAAATGCAAAAGTAACCCAAAAGCCTAGTGAAATTACAACAGTCCCTTATGAACAAACAAAAAACTTGTATTCAGTTTTACCATTATAATCCTCCGTTAGAGAAGACTTCTTTGTAAGTCTTCTCTATGATGACTTCTTCGTAAGTCTTCTCGTTCAGTAAATCTTAAAAATAATTTTATTATTTTATAAAAAATATTTTGATGGGTAAAAAATTGAAATCATGTAATAATAATCATTTCTCAATGAGGTAAATTTAGTTCATCTGAAATTGAATTATTTTCAACATAGATGAGTGAATGTATTTTGGCTCATGAGTCATTGGTTTAGGGTTTGGTAACATATGTTATATTATTGTATGTATCTTTAGGGTTAGATTCTGAAATTTTATCTTCATTTTTTTCTTTTTCAAATTGACCCATATATGTTATCTAATAACTTGATTTAAACACTTTCTAAGTTTTTTTTTTATGTTTAAGAAAGTGTTTTTTTGCATAGTTAATTGATTTTAGGGTCTGGAAGACTCACAGAAGACTTAAAAAGAAGTCTTCAGACACATCCCGCCTAAATTTTAGTAGAATTTATTGTTCCCGCCTAAATTTTGGAATAATTTAGGTTTCTCGCCTAAATCAAAGTCTTCAAGGAGTCTTCCATAAGTATTCGAGAAGTCTTCCATAAGTATTCCAGAAGTCTTCCGTAAGTCTTCCAAAAGTCTTCGAGAGAAAGTCTTCTCATGGATTAGATCTTAAAAATAATTTAATTTTTTTATGAAAAATATTTTCACGGGTTAAAATTTGAAATCATGTAATAATAAACATTTTTCAATGATGTAAATTTAGTTTATCTGAAATTGAATTATTTTCAACATAGATGAGTGAATGTAGATTGGTTAATGAGTCATTGGTTTAGGGTTTTGTAACATATGTTATAGTATTGTTGGTATCTTTAGTGTTAGATTTGAAACCTTATCTTCATTTTTTGTTTCTTTTTCAAATTGACCTATATATGTTTAGTAAATATCTAATAATTTGATTTAAACACTTTCTAAGTTTTTTTAAGTTTAAAAAGGTTTTGTTGCATAGTTATTTGATTTTAGGGTCTAGAAGACTCACAGAAAACTTAAAAAGAAGTCTTACGACACATCCCGCCTAAATTTAAGTAAAATTTAGGGTTCCCGCCTAAATTTTGGAATAATTTAGGTTTCCCGCCTAAATCGAAGTCTTCCATAAGTCTTCAATGAGTCTTACATAAGTCTTCCATGAGTCTTCTATAAGTCTTCCAGAAGTCTTCTGGGTCGAAAATATTTAACCAAATTGGAATTTTTGTCTCCATATATAAAAAAATTTACACATTATCTTTCTTCCTCTCAAATGACTGCAACAATAATGTAATATTTCTCACTCTAGAACTCTCCAACCTCTCTCTAATCTCTTTGAACATCAAAACACCAAACTTTATATCCATTTCTCACATTTTCTTATGTCTTCTCACTAATTAATCTTCTTTTTACAGGTTTTTCATTACATGATTCTCATCTTTCACTCTTTCAAAGGTACATCTCTAAATTTTGGATATGAATTTATGTGTGTGTTTATATGTTATATTCTAAAAAGCTATAGATTCAACATAGTGTGACTGTTTTGTTTATTTTGTAAGCATACAATTTTAATTTTTGAAGTTTTTCTCTGTTTTGAAGTCATTTGAATGTTTTTGAATTTGCAGGTTTTTCCAGATCTGAGAGACTTTGAAAGACTTCCCAGAAGACTCTCAGAAGACTCTCAGAAGACTCTCGGAAGACTTCTGAGAAGCCTTCTTAGAAAGTCTTCTAATGCATTTTATGATAGAAGACTTCCCACGAAGTCTTCAGGAAGTCTTCCTAAAGTGGTATAAATTTTGGATATGTATTTTGTGTGTTTTATATATTAGATTCTAAAAAATTATAGATCCAACCTAATGTGACAGTGTTTTTTGTTATTTAAAATTTTATTTTTGAAGTCTTCTCTATTTTGAAGTCATTTGAATGCTTTTGAATATGCAGATTTTTCAGATCTGAGACAGATTTCAGAAGACTTCTGGGATAATTCTTGGAAGACTCTCGGAAGACTCTCGAAAGACTCCCAGAAGACTCTCGGAAGACTTCTTGGGAAATCTTCCAATGTATTTTATGCTAGAAGATTTCCCACGAAGTCTTCAGAAAGTCTTTCAAAGTCTTCTGCCCAAAGTGGTCCAAGGAAATGATGTGAAGTGGAGTCCAAGCTTATCTATGTTGAGGAATAATATCTAGCTGTGTAATAATTTTGTTAATGGTCTTTTTATGATTTGTATGTGTAATATTTTAGTTGTGAATTATTTTGTAAACTTTAAGAGATGTTAATCAAAAGAATGGTAAATATGTTCATGTTTTGCCAAAATTACTTGACTTTATTAAAGTTACTGATGCAACATACCAAAAAATATTTTAATCATTCTACCCACACATAACAAAGCACAACAGTACAAAAACTTAGTAAAATTTGCTAAAACTAAGAGAGAAGACTTCTCAAGAAACCTTAGTCAAATTCACAAAAGATCAAAATTGAATTTTAAGCGAAAGTTAAAATTTTAAATCTCATGGATGTTAAAAATTATATCTTATGAGGAAGACAACACAAACACAAAACATCAACTTAATAAAACAAAATCACCGGAGAAGACTTCTTATGAAGTCTTCTACAAGTCTTCTATGATGAAGACTTACAGAAGACTTCTCCATTTAGCTAGAAACATTATTAAACATCAATGTTTGTAACTTCATAATTTTCACCAATTAAGTTATAAATTTGACTCAGTAGTCCCAATATTGACTAATAAACATGAATTAGCAAGAAGATATTAAAAATTCATTTTAATTTTGGATAAATTTGAAGTTTAATAAAGATTTACGTAGAAGACTTCTTTTGAAGTCATCCACGGAAGACTTCAAAAGAAGTCTACTCTGTGTAGACTTCAAAAGAAGTCTTCTATTTAGGTCATTTTTGCAATTGCAAATTTACGAAGCAAGACTTCTTAAGAAGTCTACTCTACAGAAGACATCTTCGGAAGTCTTACTTTGTAAATCTTGGCTTACTTTTGAAATTGAATTTTTTTCGAAATTCCCAGAGAAGACTTCTCTGGTTGAACAGGTTACTTTTGAATTTGACCGAAGTTAGTCAGAATTTTGACTTTTTGTAGAAGACTTCTAGGGAAGTCTACCTGGAGAATACTTCAAAAGAAGTCTTCTCTAAGTCTTCCGGAAGTCTTCGCAAGAAGGCTGCTGGGTTACTTTTACAATTGACTATATTTGACTTTTTGAGAGAAGACTTCTTTAGAAGTCTTCCGTCGGATGACTTCTCTACAAGTCTTCTCTCGCGGGCAAAGGTTTGACCAAAACCCAAAATTAAACTCGAGAAGACTAGAAGTCTTCTCATTGATATTAAATGTTTTACTATTATTTTTCAATTGCAAAAGTAACCCACGTAGACATCTTCCTGCATTGAGAAGAGTTAGGGAAGACTTTCAGAAGACTTCTGTAGAAGTTTTCTCCAGGAACACTTCCTTAGAAGTCTTCTACAAAAAGTCAAATTTCTGACCAACTTCGGTCAAATTTAAAAGTAACCTGTTTATCCGAGAAGACTTCTTCTGGGAATTTCAAAATTTTTTGTTTACAAAGGAAAGTTAGAAGACTTCTAGGGAAGTCTTCTATTAAAAACACACAAAAAGGTCAATTGCAAAACTAAACTATGCATTGACCAGAAGACTTCTTCGTCAAACAGATCTGAAAAATAAAATGTAGTTCGCGATTTCATACCTTGAACTCGTGAGATGACTTGCGTGGTTTCTCCAATCACCCAGAACTTCACCACAACATCTACCAACTCGTTAATCACCAAGAATCGTGAGCTTATGAACCTTACATAATTTGTAATCTAAATCTTCAGTTTTTTTTGATGAATTTTGAGAGAGTGTGTAAGATATGTGGTTTGTGTGGATAGGAAATGAGAATGGATGAGAAAAAAATCGAAACTTTAGGGCATTAACACTCTCAATTTGGTAGTTCATGGTGGTTGAGGTATTGATGTCAATGACAAAGTTGTAAATATTTGGTGAAGATGAGGATGATAAGATAAAAGCCTTATTTTCGAAAAAAAAGTAATGACATTTTCGTGAATAACTAAAACTTCTAGGGTGAATAGGACAAAACAAAGTTTAAAAAAAAAACATAGGTTATTTTTGTGTTTGACTTGAAATTTTGAGTCATTTATGAAAGAACCCCTATATTAGATGAACTAACCTATTTTTCAAGAAATCTAAAAATCAATATGATAATGACACATGTCATAGCTCAAAGGTTATAATGTTTCTCTTTTAATATATAACAGATATATATTGAGAGATGACGATTAAAGGTGTTATTCGGATTTAAAGGAGCATTTCTTTGCATATCCAATAATATTAACTATGAAATAATTGAAGTCACGTTAAATGGAGTAAATTTAATTAATTGGCATTTGTATAAATAATATATGAACTAAATGTTTGTTTTAATAAAATAGACGAAGTACGTAAGAAACTTAGAGGTGGATTCAGTGGCGGAGGGAGAGAAGGAGGAAGGGGGGCCCTCTATGAAATATTGATTTTTTTTGAATTTCTATTGATTATTTAAAATGTTTATGGTTTAGATGATCAAATTTCTTCTAATGCCCCCTATAAATTTAGGTTAAAATCTTGTATTGCCTCCGGTGAAACCATTGTCCGGCTCCGCCACTGGGTGGGTTGTTTGTTTCCCTCCAATTTTACTCAGAAATCATTGCATTATCATGGTGTGTAGATACTCAGTTTCTTGTGTTCATCCTTGTCTGATCTTAGGGTTCTCAGAATAATAGGAATCTAATGTTTGTTGCAATGTTGATGTCAGATAAACAAACTTTGTTCGTATCTAAAACAATCTAGTTCAAAATCGTAAACAAGGATGAACACAAGAAACTAATTATATGAATATAATCATTCACATAAGGTTGCAAATACTATTGACGCAAGTTGTTCTTCTTATGGGACTCTTAATTCATTTGGATGAAATGTGTGACTGATAATCAGGTTTACCCTTGGAAGTATAATGCAAGTGGAGAATGAACTCCAATAGTATTTTACGGATCTGATAGAATGCACAAAAACAACGTTACACTACAAATCATTGAAAGTAAAGTTAAACTAAGATGAAAAAGTGTTTGTCTTTGTTTGCATAAATGTACATATCAGAAATAAGAACAATGAAAAATATAGATAAAAAGCGTAAGCTCTTGGGTAAATCTCAGAAAATTATATTGATAGAGATGATTATTGGATAAAGAATGTATTAAAACCGTTTTAGAACTCAAACACTTATAGAGCCACATCCATAGAATATCTCAGATGAGTTTCTTAAATCATTTACATTGGACATGTTAAATAAATAATTTAACCGCTTAAAGTGGATGTGTTCTCTTTTATTAGATATCCATATTTTTATAATTTTTATCTCCACCAAATTATTCAAAATTATTATTTATATAAAACACTATATCAATATTTATCAATTTTATGATCTATAAATATAAGTTAATCTCATTTCATTTGGATACAAAAAAATATCATTTTCATTATAATTTTCTATTAGTTTCTAATCAACTATATTGATGCTTTTAAACTTTTTTGGAGGTTTAAATACATCGAAATAATAATCTTTTTAACCAATAATAGTTTTTATATCTATTTTTCTGATTTTGCTCTTAACTACTCAAATATATCTGAATTACGTGTACGAAGTACATCACGAATTGCAAGCAAAGCTAGTCAAATACATATAGACGAAATTCTGAATGTTTTGTGATTCAAAAGAATTTTAAATTTCTATGTGTTATTTAATATTGTTTATTGATTGTGAGTTAAGACTATCATCCTATTTATATCTGCTTTTTAGTGTGTTTGAATTGTCTATTTGAAGTTTCATAATTTTATTTGTTTTAATATTATTAGTTTTTGTATTATTTTAAATAGTTAAGAATATAAATAAAAATAAAAAATTTTATTAAAACTATAAAGTTTTAGATACTTAAATTAATTACAATCTAAAGTTAGTATTAATATGTAAATATTAAATTATAAAAAAATTGGGTTAAAATTAGTGGAGTACGGTGTTGAATTTTATTAAACAAAATTATTATTAATGTTAAAAATGAAATGAATGTTGAATAATTAAGTATATTTCCTTTTTTTTAGATTCGTTTTTGGAAGGTAAAGCATGATTGATTTAAAATAAAGTTATTAAAAGATTAAAGAGAAATACCCTATTAGGAGAGCCTTAAAAAGTTTTGTCACAAATATAGCTTCCAAAGATCAAATAACCAAAATGTCTCACTAAAGCGGTAAATATAAAATTATATTCATATGGTTAACTAAGATAGATTTAGAATTTAGAGTTAAAAAGTGGAGTTTTGGAGGTAAAGTTTGAAATTTTTTAAAATAAAAATAAAAATTTTAAAATAAAAATAAAATTTTTAAAATAAAAACAAAATTTTTAAAATAAAAATAAAATTTTTAAAATAAAAATAAAAATTTTTAAAATAAAAATTCAAATATATTTTCAAAAAGCATTGTCGAATTTCAAAGAAAAAAATTGAAAATAAAATTAAAAAATTTGAATGTTTTTTTCTAATTTTTCCTATAAAAATCGAATTGAAACTATATAATTGGAAAATATAAAAAAATTGTTTATTTTGATTTTTGTTTATTTGTACCTATATATCTAAGGTATAGGGCTCTTTTGTCTCTTTAATAAAATCTATTTGGATCATTTTTTTAAGACTCATTTTATGCATTTTTATTTAAAAAAAACTATTTAAAAGAATTTTCCAGATTAAGTGGTTGTCCACAGTTTCTATGGTTCTTTGCGATCAACCTCTTTATGACCATTCTTAGAGCTGGGTTAGCGGGCGCCTGACCCATCAACCCGCGGGTCAATTAGTTTTTTTTTTTACTCAAAATTTCGACCCGCATGACCCGTAAAGAAAAAATGATATATCCGCACCTGCCCCGCTGAGATTTGCGGGTAACCCGCGGGATCCGCGTGTAATATTAAATTTATTAAAATAATTATTTTATTATATATTAATTATTTTTTATAAAAAAATAATATTAGTTATATATTTATATTTAAAATTATATAATTTAAAAAAATATTTTCTGTATTTTTACGAATTATTATTTTTTTATTTTTATTTTTAATTTTGCATGTTGGCGGGTACCCGCGACTCAAATTTGATCGACCCCCACCCGCCACGCTTAAAACTGACTCAACCCGCACCCGCACTCGCATTCGCATGTTGAATTTTTGCAATCGGCCGACCTGCACCCGCCCCGCGGCGGGTCAAACGGGACGGAACCCGCAGATAATGACTCATATTAGCAACTTCCTAATAATATAACGTAATGTTTTTATAAATATATTAAAAGCCATTTAGTTTAAAGAATTTTGGTCATCTCAGAAAAATACAATCTGTTTGTAACATTCGGCGATCTTATCTCTGAATTACCAAATTACATTTAACTTTTGCGATACCCTGATCTGATCTGGTCAAATGCAACATAACAAGCCTGTTAAATCTCATTAGTCTCGTAATTTTGTGTTATCTCTTAATAATAAAAAATGTGTGGTAATTAACACACATTCTCTCTCCCCCCCGTCTCAATCTTATATGCTTTTCTATATAAACCAAGGTTTCTGATCAAAGTGTGAACCACTTTGTGCCTCCTTTGAAATGAAGAAACTTTTATGGAGTCTGACTGTGTTTGGTGTCATCTTAATCCTCCCTGTTAATGGGGTGCTGGAGTTTGATAAAATGGAGAGGCTCCCAGATTTTAATGGGACAAATGTGTATCAGACCGAAAATAATGTCTATTCCAAAGCAAAGCCTACAATGGTAGAACTCACTTTCGTTAAAAATCCTGTTGAGAGATCAGCAGGTAACATCTTCTATAACATGATCTGATCCATATTCACATTTTCCAACATTGATTCATAACTTCATTCGATATAGCATTGTTATTATTGCAGTGTGTCTAGATGGAAGTCCTTCCGGATATCATTTTCATCCCGGGTCCGGTTCAGGAGCAAAGAATTGGATCGTTCAGTTTGAGGTTTGTTGCAATTAGTCTCTCCTGATATATGTTTAAAAATATTAGTCGTACATGATTTAATTTTATGTTTTGATAGGGAGGTGGATGGTGTGGTACCATCGAAGATTGTGTAAATATGAAAAAAACTAGTCATGGATCGTCCAAGTATATGGAGAAACAGATACCTTTTACAGGAATTCTAAGTGACAAAGCCGCGGAAAATCCAGGTTAGTGTCTTATAAATCACCATGTGTGATGTTTATCTCTGTTTAGGTTGCTAATACAAACGTTTGTTTGCAGACTTTTATAACTGGAACAAAGTAAAAGTTAGGTCCTGTGACGGTGGATCCTTAATGGGAGACAATGAAAATAAGGTAAGCCAAGTCTAAAACATAAGTGTTTTGTAACCTATTAATTGATCTATGTTACTTTTGCTACATACAATTAGGATGCAAAACTTCAGTTTAGAGGAAAGCGAATATGGACAGCTGTTATGGTAGACTTGATGACATTCAATGGATTGCGTGAGGCAAAGCAGGTAACCATCGTTTTCGTCGTTGTTTCGTGTATGCATATGTCGTGTAATATCAGTGCCATGCCTACGTTTCCGGGAGACTAAGATCTTTATGCCACATTAGGCTCTGCTTTCTGGATGTTCTACTGGAGGCCTTGCAGCGATACTTTACTGTGATAATTTTAAATGGTATTACCCTAAAGGCAAAGTAAAATGTCTGAGTGATGCTGGCCTTTTCCTTGATGCGTGAGTGTTTTTCTAGCTACTTAAACAAACAAAACTTTCGTATATATATGTTGAATTGTTTTGTAATGTATGTAACTGAAGCACCGATGTCGCTGGAGATCGACCTCTTAGAAATTTATACAGAGATTTAATACAATTACAGGTACGAACACATAAGAGTTGTTATGTGTTACACTTTGTCTTTACTATACTAATATGATAATTGTGTAATGTTTATACAGAGTGTTACAACACAGCTCTCTAACGAATGTTTAAAACGTCTTAATCCAACTTCGGTATTTGTTTTCATCTTACATCTGTTTAGCTTATCTTTATAATAAACCATGTGAAATAGATCTCATAAGAGATTTTACTCAACGCTCCAATATCTGCAGTGTTTTTTCGCGCAAAACCTAATAAACCAAGTGAACACGTCATTGTTTATTCTAAATGCTGCATACGATTCTTGGCAGGCTAGTTTATTCTCTTCTTTAACCCCCAGCTTTATCCAAAAAGGGAAAATGTATTTTTTTTTTCTTTTCTGATATATTCTATCTGTGCAGATCCGAGAGAGTTTAACTCCTAAATCTGCAGATCCAAATGGAAGTTGGTCTGACTGTAGACTTAACATCGCAAAGTGCAATGCATCTCAGATCAAGTTCTTGCAAGGTGAAACATCAGCTAATAATGTTCTTGATTTTTATTAAACATCTGAAGTTCTGCTTATTAGATGATTGAGTCGAGAGAGAGAGAGATGAAGGTAGTTAGAAATGTATAAGTCTGTATATTCAGCTCAACTGTACAAATGTGTGTATTGTCTCTATTTATACTAAGCAACAGACCCGGTTTAGATACATTTACAATACCGGTTTATAACTCGAATACTGCTTTCGAAATGTGTAATACAGGTTTCAGGACTCATATGGTGAATTTGATCAGTGGTTTTACAAAGCCAAGTAAGAACGGAGTATTTATTAACTCGTGCTTTACACATTGCCAAACAGAGAATCAGGACACATGGTATTCCAAAAACTCTCCTGCTGTTAAGAACAAGGTAGGCAACATTATTATTTTTTTTGGTAAAAGGTAGGCAACATTTCAGTTTTTACTATTGATCATGATTTGTGAGTTACAATATAATCCGCCAAACAAGCCATTGAAAGGCTACAAAACATATTGGAAAACATCCAAACTAACACCTTTAGCTACTATTCTTGTTTGAACTTTTGTTTTGATCTAATTTTTTTAGACTGACATAAAATGCAAATCCGATACTTGATTAAATCATGCTATTTTCGTTATACTATTTTCGATAGTTTTCTTACGATTTAAGGCCAATTATTAATGATGTTTGTTGCATATACGAAAACAGAGGATTGCAGTAGCTGTGGGAGATTGGTATTTCGAAAGAAGAGGAGCGAAACTCATAGACTGTGCTTATCCTTGTGACAAGACTTGCCGCAATGAAGTTGTCGAATGATAAATTGTTTCTATATATTTTGGCATTCAAATCCTTTTTGTCATTCTTATTTGCAACAAATAACCGAAAATAAAGGAAAATTGCCAAGAACAATTTAGCTAACCAAATTGGTAGTGTAAATTTAGTATGAACTACTGCTATTATTGGCGATAAATACAAACATATTTTAGATAATTCTGTATCGATAGATAAGAATTGATTCGTCTCAATCCTAGTTAGATAAGCTTAATATTATTCCTAGTTCTATTCAATATCTTATTCTACAGTGTATCACTTGCTTCACAATGGTTGATCTCTCACATTCATTAGACTAATCGTTTAAACTTAAGGAAATTGTATAAGAAATATTTGTGTTTTGTGTAGTTCTACAGAGAAAATATGATCTGGAATACTAAGAGAAAAATAAAAAGAGTGAGTTACACTATTAGACACATTTGTCTTTTTGATTATTTCATAAGACACATTCTGCATGAGTAGCACAATTCATATTGACTGCTTTACCCTAGGTTCTTTAAAAAATTAGCTTTAGAAAATTAGTTGTGCTGTCGTTGGGAGAACTTACAGATATAATTAGTATTTTGGTAATATGGTAATAGTGTTTTCTAATGGTAATTGTTGGGATGACAAAAAAAAAAAAAAATGTGTGTGTTGAAAAAATATAGAGATACAAAAATAACAAAAATATTGGTTTAGTTAGATTTTTTTTCTTTTATTTTTCTTTTATTTTTCTTTATTATTTATTTATTATTTATTCTCCATGTGTTTATATATGTTTTTCTCGGATTGTATGATATATAAAACAAAAATAATTGTTATAATAAATTGTACACTTTTGTCTATATTTTAACATCCATTTTCATATATATATATATATTATATATTAACATTTATACAAAAAAAATATGGACATGGAAGGGAAAAGTGCAGACAAAGACGAAAAGACGAAAAGATGTAGATTCCCAACGTGAAATGCTTGGTGCTTGGTAAATTCATCACGAATAGCCAAGTTGGCACCTAAAACAAGCCAAAAGTGGATTCATGTATGAATATAGTGATTTATATTAATATTGTGGATGTGGATGGAAAAACTGCGTTTGAACGAATTGTGGATATCAAATTCGTGGACAAAAGAGTTGTGGACACATATATTTCTTACACATATTTTGTATTTTTTTCATATTTTGTTTTGTTCAAAAAAGTTTGTGGCTTACGATTGTTTTGTCTTCAACTACAGTGCAATACTAAACATGAATCTTAATATATATGAAAATATATATTATGTGAGAATATATAATGTTAAAACATATATAAATATATATTAAAATGGATCTTAAAATATAGAGAAAAATCAATTTGTTTTTAATAATGTGAGAATTTATTTAAATATATAAAATATATGTGAAATTTTGGGAAAGAAGGGTTTTATGATTTTTTCATGAAAAAAAAACTAGTTAGCTAAAGATACATGGTTGTGGGCTCTTCAGTTTACACTTAAACATTAAAGAATAAAAGAATAAATTAATTCATTTAGATTGGACATTCAGCAATCAACAAGCACCCACAATTTGTGTGGCAAATGAAAAGTGCCTCTTAGTGTTATTGCAAAGAGAAAAAGTGTATGTGTGTGTAATTTTCTCAA
The DNA here is from genome assembly GCF_020379485.1 of Brassica napus. Taxonomy (NCBI): domain Eukaryota; kingdom Viridiplantae; phylum Streptophyta; class Magnoliopsida; order Brassicales; family Brassicaceae; genus Brassica; species Brassica napus. The sequence goes on along the minus strand of NC_063450.1, from coordinate 8,409,856 downwards.
ATAAAAAAGGTTGAACCAGAATATGACACACTAATCAACTCTCTCGTGAATTTGTGAAAGTTGCTCAATGTAAAAACATCTCTTGATTTCTTTCTCCCTCTTTTTTTTTTGTCGCCTGCCCATGTTTTTAGACCAAGCTTGTGATCAGACGAGACATTTCACTGAAGATTATTTCTATTTGAACGTGTCTGATCTATATGAGAGAAAATAACACCTTTGTATTTTTTTAATGGTGAAAGACTTGATGAGATACTAGCAATGTAGATGGCCTTAGTATTATTCTCTCAAAATTTAAATATATGTATATGAAGACTAAATTCTGTTGAATTCAAAAATCTAAACATGTAGTAAATTTGATTTATTGGTTCATAAAATATCGACTTCCATTTCCTACAAATATTTCGTTCATCTAAGTTTTTTCAAACGTTTAAACAATAACTTTCGTTGCACTAAAAATCTAGTAATCATGAACTTGGTGATCCATCAAGTTCAAGTATTAGAATCAACTTAGATGAAGAATTCGTTAGATTGTACTATATTCTAACAAATCACAATCATCAATCCATGAACTCCCTTGAAACCTTAAACATAATAGTGATCTACGCATACAAGACGGTAAAAAAAAAGATGATGAAAATTGCATTTGCCTAAATAACGGCTCAAAATATCAGATACATGTCAAAGTCATGTCATAATCGAATTCAGAAAAATCAAAAGAAAATAAATAAAACAAAAACTTATTTTTCTTATATTGAACTAGTATACATATCAATCTTCAGTAAACAATGCATAACATTTGATGGCACTGTTCGATCGATCTCAAACCATTTGCATTATAAAATAATTCAATTCTCTATCTTATGATCAAACTATCCATTGGTCTTATATACATTGTTAGACATCTGGCGAATATGCACAATTCTGCATCTTCATATGCTATTTTGTATCCAAATGAACTTGTTCTATTTTAAATAAAAAAACCTAAAAAATGATATATGACTAAATAATATAAACACACATAATCTGATTCGATAAATACTCAAAACAGATAAAATACAGTTAATCAGTGATTAGTCAAGAGGTTGTAGTTGTTTCTTAATCCTAAAAGCACATGCAAGAGTAGCACCAAGATGCTTGTTTGTTTAATGTACAACTCTATGTGGTATCAGCGACCAAATGGTGTAATATGAATCTTTAGAAGGTCAAACTTGTTGTGATTCAACGGATTAGATGATGTTTTTTTTTTTTTTTTTTTTGAACTTTTTCTTGCATTAAAATAAAAATATAGTAGCAAAAGTGGCATAATCCCAACTTTAATACAATCTACTAGCCCAATGAAACCCCATAAGAACCTGCCCTTGAAGTGCCCTTAGTAAAATAAGCCCGAAGAGAAAGAGAATTAAAAAGTTCGAAATTAAATAGCCCAGTCTGAAATTAGTTAGCGTAAAGGGAAGAGAAGAACCCTATTTAGGATCTAGTTAGCATCAATGGAGAAAGAGAACCAGAGTTGCATGAGATCACTTGCAAGAGCATTCATGTCAGGTCGCATAGATGATATCTTGTTCTTGATGAGCCGGTTGATCTTAAGGCAAAGACGATCCGGTGATTGGTATCTTCCCCGATGAAGTCGTTCGTTACGCTCCCACCAGATCTCATAGATAATCGCTTGCCAGGAGAGGATGGAGAGGTACTTGTGCTGGTTGGATCCCGCAAAGGACAGGAGAGAGTGAGACACATCCGTCCAGTTAGTGGAGGAGCAGTTCATGTGGAGACGATCCGCAAATCGCAACCAGACGGAGGAGGAAAAAGGGCAGTTGAAGTAGAGATGGTCTCGGGATTCGTGAGCTTGGTTGCAGAGCAGGCAGAGGGGGTCTGTTTGTAATCCCCAAGAAATAAGACGATCTCGAGTAGGGCTTCTATTGAGTTGCATCAGCCAAGTGAGGGAGCAATGTTTCGGGATCCCTTTCTTTAGCCAGATCAGAGGGAACCAAGGAACAGTGGGGGCATGATCAAAGAAGGATAGGTAGATGGTAGAAGAAGAGAATGAAGATTGCACCCGTCCATTGATGATCCACTGGAGTTCACTTGGCTCATCCGCGAGAGAAATCAAAGTGAGATAGGTTAGTAGATCCTCCATCTGTTGTGATCTAGCTGGTCGAAAGGACCATGCACCATTAATCCAGTGATCTGCGACGATAGAAGATATGGAAATCCCTGTTTGTCGCGGTCCATTAGTACCAATGAAGGAGATCAGCTGACCAAACTTGGTCCATGGGTCCAGCCAGAATTTGATGTTGGTTCCATCACCAGGAGTTAATCTAATCCACTGGAGGATAGTCTTTCTTTCCGCAAGCAGTCTCTTGAATAACCAGGTATGGCTCTGTCTCGGCTTTATTTCCCAAATAGATTCATCTTTAATAACATTGTCTTGTATCCATGCTACCCAAATTGGATCAGTTTTAAATAACAGGAGCCACAAGAGCTTGATGGTGCTTGTTTTATTCCATAGCGCCAGGTTCCGCAAGCCTAGACCTCCATTTTTTTTAGGTAACGTTACTTTGTCCCAAGCAACACGAGCTACATATTTACCTTCCAACGTGCCTTTCCAGAGAAATGCATTGCACATTTTGTCTATAAGGTTTATGCATTCCTTAGGAAGAATGAATGCCCCACTCCAAAAGTTTGTGATGCCCGCTATGACTGTTGAGATTAAGACTTGTCTACCTGCAAAAGACAAGTACTTAGTAGTCCAAGCATTAATCTTTGATTTGATTTGGTGCAGGAGAGGTTCACAATTGGCGATGGAAAGTTTCTTGGTGTTGAGTGGAAGCCCAAGATAGCGGATGGGAAAGGAGCCTGTCGGGATGCCTGAGTAGGTAGCAGTCTCTTGGATTTCAGCTTTGGAGAGACCAGCAGAGAAGAAACTTGATTTCTCGACGCTTATGGAGAGACCCGAGAGTGCTTTGAATTCATCCAGTATTTGCAGAACCCCTTGAATCGAGTGAAGGGAGCCGTCAGTAAATATGAGGATGTCATCAGCAAAGCATAGTTTGTTTCCTAATACTAAAAGCACGTGTAGGGGTAGTAAAGTCATAGATTAATTAATTGGTGTAGAACTTTTGGGAACCAAATGTTGAAACAAAATCTTAAGAAGGTCAAAATTGTTGTATCGAAGCTAATTGATGTTTGTTGGTTACAAAAATTGTTAGACCGCTTTTGCATTCGTCTGAGGCAAAAAAAAAAAAAACAACAATAATGACACCTTGTTTGTTCATCAAATTCAAGCAGGGTTTTCTGACCAGCCTTGTGGAACTCTGCTGGAGACAACGGTAGGCATTGTTTTGACATTAATATCATGTGGATAAAACCGGTGCTGAATGTCGAGTTCGAGGAGGATCTTAATCACTTCTTCGACTAACACGGATCTTCTTGACCATCTTTCAAGCATGTCTTGGTGATTAAATCTGTGATCTGGCCAAATTACCAACCTTATCATGTTCAAACCTTCCACGTTCTTTACGATGATCTTGGCTGATGGGTGCCAATACTCCGGCTTGTTGTCAATGTAGCTACATTGCCATTAAAAAAAAAAAAGAAGAAGAAGGATTAGCACATGGTTTTCAAAAGTATTATAAAAACATGCATAATAAGCACTAAAGGGCTAAAGTGTTTGTTTTTACTTTGATATTCTTTGCCTGATCGTTGCAATCTTTTCAACAGGAGTAGTAATGTGGACACAGAACTCGATTGCGTCTCCCATGTCTGGACTTCGGTAATAATTGCTGATCGATTTCTGCCATAGAAGACTATTCGGGTACATAATCTTCAGATTGTCATATCTCAAGAACACTGTGGTAAGTATGTTCATCTCCTCCACCACCAACTAAATTTAAGATAAACTTTTGTTAGCAAATTAAGTTAAGGGTAAATAATAGCCAAAGGTGAACAATCTTTGTTATTTTTACCTGTACATCGTCAATCTCACAGCGATCACCAACATCGTAAGGATGCACGATGAACAAGAAGATGATTGACTCGAAGACGGTCTTGACAGTGTTCCCAAAGATGAAGGCCAAGAGTACAACTTGTGAGCTTACAAAGAGAAGTACCTTGGAGGATGCAATTTCGAGAAGGACAAGCCATATAACAACTATGACAATGGCAGTGACAATATTGATCATGTGATGGAGCTTGTTCACAGCTGTCTTGGTGTCGTTGAGTGTCAGGGCAAGAGCTCTTCGCTCTCTGAAAGCATTGACCTAATCAAAGTCAACAACAGAGTGATATATATATATATATATATACACAACAGAAATCTGGAGAATCTTGGAGAATAGGCAATTACCAGCCAGTTCTTCAAAGCTGATTTGCTAATCCTTCTGGTCTCTGGTGCACCTTCGAATAGGCTCATTGTCTTCATCGCCTCGTCTTCTCGCAAAAATCTTATCAAGTCATCAATGTAAATGTGCCTTTTGTTCATTCAGATAGATGAGTTTATCAGCAAAACTCAAGATTGGTTCTAATAAAGATAAAGATAAAAATAAAAGTAAACTATGAACACACACTTTGCGCCACGTTGAGCTACGTTCTTGAAAATCTTTCTTGCAGCTGCTTTAGCTTCTTTTTCGCTTCGTATCTGTCTGGTGGATTCATCTTCGTATGTGGATTCAAGCATCTGCTCATCTAACGTGGTAAGAGAAACATGTCTCACAATCTTCATTAGTCTCTTCATGTTCCAAGCTGAGATGTTCTTGTGATTCATCCTGTGAAGGTGCTCCATGCTGATCCCACTGTCAGCCGTTGTTTTCGGAATGATCGGTGAGAGTTTCGGATTCATCACTCTCCCGCTCTTCCCCGGTGCCAACGCAGCCGCGCAAAGATCCGGAGGTAAATTAGCACCTGCGTTCTGCATCTTGAAAATCTCTTCTTGAGCCTTCTCTTCCTCTTCCTCAATCCTGCTCATCTCGATCATTGGAGGACCAGATAGCGTCTCGATCACGTACTGGTTAAACATAGCTTCTTGAATCCGATCAAAGTAGGTGCTAACGTGGAATGAAGAAGCCATGACTTTAACCACTAGCGTCTTGATCAACCACAAGATGGTGCTTAACAAGAAACACACCAAGATCTTGGTTACGTATGGAAGAAACTTGCTCTTTGTCTCTCTTTGTACTTTCTTGTCGAACAAGAAATGCCACGCGAGGAGAACCAAACCTAGCCAAAGACAGTTCTGAACAGCTCTTCGCACACCGTACACAAAGTAAAGAACCCTCTTTCTCAGGAGGAAGTTTCTTTCGATGAAGAAGACGATGATTCTGATCCCCCATCCTGAGACTAACCTCCCACATATAAGAACAAGCAAGAAAACTTCCCATTTCCACAAATGTAAGTTCCAAAGTCTCACTTTCTTCCAAGAAGGTATTGATAAACTACACGCCAATGCAGCTATTATAGCCACTAAGCTAAGCCACTCGAGCAATGTTATAGCATCAAGCTTCCCTCTTTTATACTCATCAGGTACATCTTCATCGGCTAATGGATCATCCTCTTCATCAATATCCCCAAGTAACCCGGATTTCAACTGACCAGATCTCCAACCAGAGTAAGGCGTGTCTTCCTCTCGTGGCGGATCTTGAAGCCTTGATCTTGTCTTAACCCTCGAAATAAGCTCCGACTTCCTCTGAAACGACGTGTTTGAAGTGCATCTCACAACCTCGTCTTCCTGCTGTTGTGTGTCTTGATTCGTCCGCAGTGTCGTGGACGAAGAAGACGATGGAGTAGTAGTAGACGAAGAAGCAACCGAACCGGTGAAGTTTGTACTACCACCAGCTCCACGGACTTTGAAAGAGACTCGCAGTTCCCTAGATGCGTCGAATGATGTCCGAGCTGTTGATGCTGGCGTTGGTAACGTGTGGCGACTTGCGTCCTCGTCGTTCTCTTGATCCACATCGACTGTGATCTCTCCTCCTCCTCCCCATTGTCGTTGCTCTCCTCCTGCCATTTTCGTGGGCGATTCCTCCAAAGGTGGGGGCTTTCCTGATCCGAAGTTGAAACTTCTGCTTATTCTACCGCTCTTTCGAGTCATAACGGTTGGTTCTCTGCCGCTGGTTCCTGCAGCCGCCGCCGCCACGGCCGCCTGTTCGGAAGTTTTGTTGTCTTGCCAAAAGTTGTAGCTAGGGTCACGGTCCACGTGTGCGTCCCGACAGTCTTCAGGGATAGAACTAGAGCTCTCTGTTTTGTGGTGGTCCATATCGGGATCGTGGAGAATCGGACGGTGCTCAGGAGTGCTTGTCTCGCTTTGATCTCCTGGGCTACGAATCTGTTTGTAAGAGCTGTGAGATTTGAAAGAGTTTCTGAAATCCATTTAGAAAGTGAAAACAAAAACTGAACAGATTTACGAACTTTAGACAAGGAAACATAAACTTCGGCGTTTGTTGTGATGCATGGCACGAGACTTTGACTAATTAAAAAAAGTGTTACGTGTAATTGCATGGGGTGTACTGTAAGCAATTTAAAATATTCAATTATTTTCAAATAATATTAACTTGGTTTGAGAGAGTTCAATCCTTATAAGTTGGGGTAAATAATAAGTGTTCAATAGGCACCGTTTAAAATAAAGCTTCACTGATTTCATTTCAATATCTTTATCTAATTTTTTTTTTTTTTGACACTAAAATTTATATCTATAATTTTAAGGGAGAGTTTGTTGAGCATACACAAACTGAATCATTGGCTCAGCCATCGAAATACGTCTTCACAAATAGACAGACATCCATTCTTTGAGATCATCACTGCGGATTGTCTTGGACGACCTCTTCTCTCCAGAAGGGATCGCTTTTAGAGGACCCCATTTTTACTGAAGATAGTTTGTGCAAACAACCTTGTTTAAACAACTTTGTTTAGACGACCTTTTTCTTCGGTTCCAACACAAAATATACAAATGAATGACTATCAAATCTCAAAAGAAATATTAAACATAAAAGAAACGGAAAGTATAAATAATCTGCACAGAAATGAAACATTGTAAGAACTTGCGTGCTTTAAACAGACTCCTAAATCCAACCAAACACGGTCATCAGACCGATCAGAACAAGTACAGAACCTAGAACCAGAACCAGAACCACATCAGTAATGCATGCACCTCTGAGGTGTTGAAAAGTAAAATTGATTTGGGTTAAGCATTATTGGGCTAATCATGTGTTGATCCAAAACTTTAACCCAAATTCTAGAATAATCTTCCACCTCCTTAAGTTAAAAAAATCTAGATATTGTTATAGAAAAATCTAGATAATTAGAATAAAAAATCTAGATATTATGTTAGAATTATCTAGATTTAAGATTAAAATATTTGAGATATTTTGTATTATGGGGCTATAAATACCTCCACTTCCCTTTCATTTTGTATCACCAAGAAATAATCCAAGTTTGTAAGAATCATCTAAGTAATAAGAATCATCTAAGTAATAAGAATCCTCTTCTAAATTATAAAAACTTCCTTCTTCACAAAACTTCTTTCTCTTTAAACACTTAAACACTTTCTCCATCTTTATAAAGTTTTTCATTCCAACAAAGTGGTATCAGAGCTACAAGTTCCTTTTGAAGATGACAAACAATGGTGTTCCCTTCCAAGTTCCATTGCTCACTAAGAGCAACTATGACAATTGGAGTCTTAGGCTGATGGCTATCCTAGGAGCACATGATGTGTGAGAGATAGTCGAGAAAAGCTTCAATGAACCGGAGAATGATGGTGGTCTATCTCAAACTCAAAAGGATGGTTTGAGAGATTCAAGGAAGAGAGACAAGAAGGCTCTCTGTCTAATCTATCAAGGATTAGATGAAGATACATTTGAGAAGGTTGCTGGAGAAAAGACATCCAAAGAAGCATGGGAGAAGCTTCAGACATCTTACAAGGGAGCGGAACAAGTTAAGAAGGTACGTCTTCAAACTCTAAGAGGAGAATTTGAAGCATTACAAATGAAGGAAGGAGAACTCATCTCAGATTACTTCTCAAGAGTCTTGACGGTTACTAATAACCTAAAAAGAAATGGTGAGAAGTTAGATGATGTAAGAATCATGGAGAAAGTTCTTAGATCATTGGATTCGAAATTCGAACACATTGTTACCGTGATTGAAGAGACAAAAGACTTGGAGACTATGACAATGGAGCAACTTCTTGGATCACTACAAGCTTATGAAGAAAAGAAGAAGAAGAAAGAAGATATTGTGGAGCAAGTTCTCAAGATGAGAATTGATCACAAGGAAGAAAGTGGCCGAAGCAATCTAAGACGTGGTGGCGGTCATTTCCGAAGACGAGGTTGTGGTGTAAATGGACGAGGTTGGAGACCATATGAAGACAACTTCAACCAAAGAGGAGAGAATTCATCAAGAGGCCGTGGAAGAGGAAACCCAAAATCAAGGTACGATAAATCAAGCATCAAATGCTATAGTTGTGGGAAATTTGGACATTATGCTTCTGAGTGCAAAACTCCAAACAACAATAGAGTTGAAGAGAAGTCCAACTATGTTGAAGAAAGGAGTAAAGAAGAAGATATGCTATTGATGGCTTACAAGAAAGATGAACCAAATGAGGTTCACAAGTGGTACCTTGACAGTGGTTCAAGCAACCACATGTGTGAAAATGAAAGCATGTTCGTGGAGCTTGATGAATCGGTGAAAACTGATGTGGCTTTAGGAGATGAATCGAAGATGGAAGTGAAAGGTAAAGAAAATATTCTCATCCGCTTGAAGAATGGAGATCATCAATTCATTTCCAACGTTTACTACATTCCAAGCATGAAGACCAACATCTTGAGCCTAGGACAACTCTTAGAAAAATGTTATGACATTCGACTAAAAGATAATAGCCTTTCTTTAAGAGATAATGCAAATAATCTCATAACAAAGGTGCCGATGTCAAGTAATAGAATGTTTGTCCTAAACATTCAACATGACATCGCAAGATGTCTCAAGATGTGCTACAAGGAGGAATCTTGGCTTTGGCATCTTCGATTTGGGCATCTCAACTTTGGAGGCTTAGAGCTACTTTCCAAGAAAGAAATGGTGAAAGGATTACCCTGCATCAATCATCCAAATCAAGTGTGTGAAGGTTGCTTACTTGGAAAGCAATCCAAGATGAGTTTTCCAAAGGAGTCGGAGACAAGAGCAAGAAAGCCACTAGAACTCATACATACAGATGTATGTGGGCCAATCAAACCAAGTTCACTTGGTAAGAGTAACTACTTCCTTCTCTTTATTGATGACTTTTCAAGAAAAACATGGGTTTACTTTTTGAAACAAAAATCAGAAGTGTTTGAAAATTTCAAAAAGTTCAAAGCTCATGTTGAGAAGGAAAGTGGTCTTAAGATCAAGTCCATGAGATCAAATCGAGGAGGAGAATTCATGTCCAAGGAGTTTCTGAAGTATTGTGAAGATAATGGCATTCGAAGACAGTTGACGGTGCCAAGAACCCCTCAACAAAATGGAGTAGCGGAAAGAAAGAATAGGACAATACTTGAGATGGCAAGAAGCATGCTCAAGAATAAGAAGCTACCAAAGGAGTTGGGGGCAGAAGCAGTTGCTTGTGCGGTTTATATATCAAACCGTTCTCCAACAAAGAGTGTTTTAGAAAAGACACCACAAGAAGCTTGGAGCGGAAGGAAACCTGGAGTCTCACACCTAAGAGTCTTTGGAAGCATTGCTCACGCTCATGTTCCAGACGAGAAGCGGAGCAAACTAGATGATAAAAGTGAGAAGTTCATCTTCATTGGGTATGACGCTAACTCCAAAGGCTACAAGCTCTACAATCCTGAAACAAAGAAGACAATCATTAGTCGGAATGTCATCTTTGATGAAGAAGGAGAATGGGATTGGAGATCAAATAATGAAGACTACAACTTCTTTCCATCCTTTGAAGAAGAGAATGTGGAGCAACCGAGAGAAGAGCCAGCTACACCACCAACTTCACCAACAACAAGTTCTCAAGGAGATGAAAGCTCAAGTGAAAGGACTCCACGTTTTAGAAGTCTACAAGACATCTGCGAGGTAACCGAAAATCAAGACAATCTTACTCTATTTTGTCTATTTGCGGATTGCAAGCCTATGAACTTTGAAGAAGCCCAAGAAAAGAAGTCATGGAGAAGTGCAATGGATGAGGAAATCAAGTCGATTCAAAAGAATGATACAGGGGAGTTAGCTTCACTTCCAAATGGACACAAGGCAATTGGTGTGAAGTGGGTGTACAAGGCAAAGAAGAACTCTAAAGGAGAAGTTGAAAGGTACAAGGCAAGATTAGTGGCAAAAGGCTATAGTCAAAGAGCCGGGATCGACTATGATGAGGTATTTGCTCCAGTTGCTCGCTTAGAAACGGTTAGACTAATCATTTCATTGGCAGCCCAAAAGAGTTGGAGGATACATCAAATGGATGTAAAATCAGCCTTCTTAAATGGAGACCTTGAGGAAGAAGTCTACATTGAGCAACCACAAGGCTACATAGTTAAAGGAGAAGAAGACAAAGTCTTAAGGCTGAAGAAGGCGCTTTATGGATTAAAGCAAGCACCAAGAGCATGGAACACTCGGATTGATAAGTACTTCAAGGAGAAATGCTTCATCAAGTGTCCATATGAGCATGCACTTTATATCAAAACTCAAAACAATGATATATTGATTGCATGCTTATATGTTGATGACTTGATATTCACTGGCAACAATCCGATTATGTTTGAAGATTTCAAGATGGAGATGACAAAGGAGTTCGAGATGACCGACATTGGATTGATGTCATACTACCTTGGCATTGAAGTAAAGCAAGAAGAAAATGGAATCTTCATTACTCAAGAAGGCTATGCTAAAGAGGTGCTTAAGAAGTTCAAGATGGATGACTCAAATCCAGTTTGCACGCCAATGGAATGTTGAGTCAAGTTGTCAAAGGAAGAAGAAGGAGAGAGTGTGGATCCAACACTCTTTAAGAGCCTGGTTGGAAGCTTACGCTATCTAACGTGCACAAGGCCTGACATCCTACACGCAGTTGGAGTTGTGAGTCGATACATGGAGCATCCAACAACAACTCATTTCAAGGCAGCTAAGAGGATCCTACGCTATATCAAAGGTACTATCAACTTTGGCTTGTACTACTCTATCTCTGAAGATTACAGGCTTGTTGGATATAGCGATAGCGATTGGGGTGGAGATGTAGATGACCGGAAAAGCACAAGTGGCGTCGTGTTTTTCATTGGAGAAACCGCTTTCACATGGATGTCAAAGAAGCAACCAATTGTCACTCTTTCTACTTGTGAAGCGGAGTATGTGGCAGCTACTTCATGTGTTTGCCATGCCATTTGGTTACGAAACTTGCTAAAGGAGTTGAACCTACCACAAGAGGAGCCAACAAAGATCTTTGTGGATAACAGGTCGGCAATAGCATTGGCGAAGAATCCAGTCTTCCATGATCGGAGTAAGCAATCGATACTCGTTATCACTACATTAGAGAATGTGTTACCAAGATGGATGTGCAGTTAGAGTATATGAAGACAAATGATCAAGTAGCTGATATCTTCACCAAGCCACTCAAGCGAGAAGACTTTATCAAGATGAGGAGCTTACTCGGAGTAACCAAATCAAGTTTAAGAGGGGGTGTTGAAAAGTAAACTTGATTTGGGTTAAGCATTATTGGGCTAATCATGTGTTGATCCAAAACTTTAACCCAAATTCTAGAATAATCTTCCACCTCCTTAAGTTAAAAAAATCTAGATATTGTTATAGAAAAATCTAGATAATTAGAATAAAAAATCTAGATATTATGTTAGAATTATCTAGATTTAAGATTAAAATATTTGAGATATTTTGTATTATGGGGGCTATAAATACCTCCACTTCCCTTTCATTTTGTATCACCAAGAAATAATCCAAGTTTGTAAGAATCATCTAAGTAATAAGAATCATCTAAATAATAAGAATCCTCTTCTAAATTATAAAAACTTTCTTCTTCACAAAACTTCTTTCTCTTTAAACACTTAAACACTTTCTCCATCTTTATAAAGTTTTTCATTCCAACATGAGGCTGCTGCAATTTCCAGGGGAGAGCCTCCCTAATATGAGCTATGAAGCACGGGGACGTCAAAGTGATTGACGTATCCCTACCGGAGACGTTTCCGGGACGGGAACACTTTGGGGATGGCGCGGAGAAGGAAACATTTAATTATGGAATGTTTGTGAACAGTTTGTTTTAATATTTTTCTTTCTTAAACTTGTTCCCTTTCTTTTCATCCGAATAAAAAATAAGAAATAGAAGTCTAAACTAGATTTTGAATTTATAGCCTTCTTTCTAATGTTTTAGTTTATAAACTTTTCACTAGACAAGATTTACAATGATATTTTTTTCATTTTTCAGTATATAAATATACGTATATATATATATATATTTGTTGATATATATATGCCGTATCCGTACCCATAAATTTTTAGTTTTGCCGTTTCCCATCCCCGCTTCCGTACCCGTATCTGTATCCGTATCCGTCTCGGTGCAACATAGCCTTGCAGGACTTTTCAGCTTTTTTGTAAAGATTACCATTGGCTCCTCCTGCGGTGATGCCTTCATTGTTTTACGAAAACACCACAGGTTCCGGACAGAGATGAAAATTACAACCGAGCGGATGGTGAAAATAGTTAGCATAGAAGACTAAGTAAGAGGCATTACCTTTATCAAGAAGCTCTTCATAGTTTGACTAATAGTGAGAATAGCTCTCAACGACAGCTTCTGGAAATCATACTTGCCATCTTGTAAAAGAGTTTCAAGAAGAAAAACACTAGCTTTTAGATTCTTCTCATAGAGATAGTACCAGCGCCTCTAGCCAACAATATTTTTGGTCAGCGCCCAGATAGCGATTGCTGCAGCTTCCCTGGCTACAATAGGATTTCCTGCAACAGAGAGTACAAACTATATTTGAAGGCAGAAACTAATGACCGATTAAAAGTTTTGTTTGTCAATGATACCTTCTCCAGCTAGTCTCAAAGAAACAGTAAATATCTCCACAATAAATTTTTTCATCCCCTCCCTTGATGATGATAGCTTGGGGGAATGAACCTTAAAGTCATGTACAAGAGTTTCAAGAATAACAAGACTAGCGTCTGGATGCTCTCTACAGAGATAGCGCCAGCGCGCCCAGCAGAAAAAGTTTTTGGCCAGCGACCAGATAGCGATATATGTAGCTTCTCTGGCTAAAACAGTATTTCCTATAGCAATGGTAGCAGATTTGATTACATACTCAATTTGGAGAAGAAAACTTAAGGATCGATTCAAGGTTCTGTTTGTTACTAATACCTTCGTCAGCTAATATCAAAGACATAGTGTATATACATTAAAAAAAAAAGAATTCACTCATTGCGTTGGGTCGTGGTGATGATTAAAAGCAACTGTGATTTTAGGCCTGTGAAGAAGATGAAGTTCAATTTTATTAAATTTTTCCCTTGGAGGCAAGTGATTACAACTCAGGTTTATTATACAAAAAGAGTAAAACTCTAGTCTGTGACAGACGTCATCATCATATGTCTTTAGCTTCATCAAAGGCTGATAATGGATTGGACGGCTCAACCTTGAACGTACTGTCCTTTGTCACAGCTTTGTCTTGTAGCTTGCTTCTGAAAGGAATATTCTTTTGTGACCGTTGCTCTTTGAACCGTATATCAGAAGCTGAGTTGCCACTGTTTGGTTGTTAATCCAAGTGAGATTGGTCTTCTTCATAAACCATCTTTGCTTTTCCCTTTTCTTCACTTGTAAGTCTTCTTTTGGCGGGACCTTGAGTGGAAATTTGAACCTTAAGCTCTGTTTTACTTTGATCTCTAATAGTCCCTCCTCAAACTTGGTGTAGGTGGGACATCAACACCCAGTTTGTACCGAAGAGAAACAAAGGCTGGTGATGGAAGAGACTTAGTAAAGATGTCTGCGATTTGTTGATGAGCTGGAATATGTTTGACAACCAGTGCCTTGAGAGCAACTCTTTCACGGATAAAATGGTAGTTCAACTCAAAATGCTTTGAGCGCTTGTGGTAGGCATGATTTGCAGTGAGATACACTGATGAAAGGCTGTCACCATAGAGCTCCGGTGTCTCAGGAAGTGGAACTCCAAGCTCATGAAGCAGAATGTATATCCAAGTCATCTCAGAGGCAGTCTTAGACAAGGAGCGATACTCAGCTTCAGTTGAGCTTTGAGAAACAGACATTTGTTTCTGAGAAGACCAGAAGATCATATTTGTGCCAAGAAAAGTGCAGTACCCACCAGTTGAACGACGGGAAGCAGAGCAACCACCCCAGTCACTGTCGCTGTATGCTCTAAGCATGAAGTCAGTGTCTTTGAGAATATTGATTCCCATAGAGACAGTCCCTTTCACATAGCGAAGAATCCTTTTAAGGAGATTGAAATCAGAAACCATAGGTGAGTGCATCTTCTGGCACACATAGTTCACAGCGAACTGAATGTCTGGCCTGGTCAGCGTGAGATACTGCAGCTTGCCGGCCAGACTACGAAAGTATGTGGGATTCGTGAAGACAGTTTCGTTCTCTATACGCAGGTTTAGCTGAAGAGGCAGTGGTGTTGCAACAGGGTTGCAATCAGACATAGAGGCCACTGCTAGGATATCTTCAGCGTAGCTTTGTTGAGAGAGGAACAAACCATCCTTGTGATATTTTACTTGAATACTAAGAAAATAATGCATTGGACAGAGATCAGTCATGCGGAACTGAGAGTTCAGATCAGCCAGGAGCTTCGCAAGAGCAGAGGAACTGTTTCCAGTAAGCAACATATCATCCACACAAAGAAGCAGCATGATAACATCTTTCCCTTTGAAATAAATGAAGAGCGAAGGGTCTTTTATGCTGCAGACAAAACCAAATTCAAGCAAGTATGTGCTGAATTTGTCAAACCAGGCACGAATTGTTTGAGACCATACAAGAATTTGTGGAGAAGACAGACATGATCAGAGTTGGCTTTATCAACAAATCCAGCTGGTTGCCGTACATATACAGTCTCAGAGATACCCATGTAAAAACGCGTTCTTGACGTCCATTTGCTTGATGTCCCATTGCATGACTGTTGCAATGTGAAGAAAAATGCGCACCATTGCAGAGCGGACTACTGGACTGTAGGTTTCTAGGTAGTCCACTCCTTCATATTGCTCATTTCCTTTAGCAACTATTCGAGCTCTGTGACGCTTGAAAGTACATTCATGCTTGGAGTATGTGAAACAAGAGACCAGGTGCGTGTTTCTTTACAGTTTCCCATTTCCTATGTCATTTCATTAGTCCAACCTGGATGCTTGAGCGCCTCAGAGACTGTTTTTGGCACAGGAAAGACTGCTTTCTGCGTGAGAAGAGCATAGCGAGGGTTGGGTTTAGTAATTCCTGATTTTGATCTAGTGATCATGGGATGAACATATTGCTGTGGACTTGAAGGAGAGCTAGACATGATAGTAGGTGAGACTGTCCTATCTTGTGAAGAGACATAGCTGTTGCCAATAGAAACAGGATCAGAGCCTGACGTACACTCAGAACTATGCTCTTCACAAGACGTAGTATCACCAGACGTATGTCCAGAAGCTGAAGAACCTGTGGCTAGAGCAGTCGAGGATAGATGAGGGAAGTCTGCTGGTGTAAATAAGCTTGAAAGATCAGTGGTACTAGTTGATTCCACTGATGACTGTGCTGAAACCGCAAGAGCTTGTAGAGTTGCTGGTTGAACGTAGGAGAGAGTAGTTATGACTGAAGAGGTTTTCTGTTTTGATGAAGGTTGCTGACTGATAGAAGGGGCCTTGAGAAAGCTAGTTTGCCAAGCTGACAAAAGAGCAAATAATGTCTTGATATGAAAATGCGCATATTTGTCAGCAAAAGGAAAAGATGATTCATCGAAGATCACATGTCGTGTGATATAGACACGCCCTGTAGTAGGGAGAAGGCAACAATAGCCTTTAAATTTCTCATTATACCCCAAGAAAACACACTGAAGAGACCTAGGATCCAACTTATTTTGAGCATAGTCACGGAGCATTGGGAAACAAGCTGAACCAAATACTCTGAGTAACCTGTAGTCCGGAGGTCTGTGATACATGAGCTCATAGGGACTCTTGGAATTAGTTAAGGCGGTATGAGGGAGAAGGTTACTGAGAAAGTTGGCCGTGAAGAAGGCCTCAACCCAGTACTTCTGAGGAACTTTCCCATGAAACATCAACACAAGACCAAGCTCAGTAATTTGGCGATGCTTTCTCTCTGCCAAACTGTTCTGTTGTGGTGTATGAGGGCATGAGATTTGTTGTTGAATTCCATGGAGTTCTAAGTATTTGAGAAACCTGTGGCTAGTGAATTCACCACCACCATCACATTGGAAAGTACTGATTGTAGCTTGACCCTGATTTTGAGGTAAGGCTTGAAACTTAATAAAGATTTCATAGAAGTCAGACTTGCATCTCAAAGGATAAAACCAGCAAAATTTAGTGTAGTGATCAATGAAAACTACATAGAATCGAAATCCTTGAATAGACAAGACTGGAGAAGGACCCCACAAATCACAATGGATCCTTTTTAAAGGTCTAGAAGCTACAAAAGAAGAAGCTACAAAAGGTAATCTCGAACTCTTTCCTAAACGGCATGCTTCACAGGCACGCTTGGAACTTTTGTTGATGAAGATAGCCTTAATTGCGGAGAGCTGTTGTAGAACTAAGGGGTTGGGATGACCAAGTCTCTGATGCCACACTTCATCACTAGCACTGATCTGCCTTGTTGAATACAAGACCCGAGGAGGTGATGAATGTACGGAGTAGAGGCTTTTAGCATGAGGTCCTTGAAGAAGAACCTTCTTTGTTGCTTATCATATATACGCACATTATCACAGTCAAAATCAACAGAGAAAGGAAAGTCTGATGTCAACTTAGAAATATACATTAATGATTTGGCAATCGCTCAGACAAGAACATCAGAGACTAGAATGTTACCTGATGAAGAAGCCAATGATGTAGAGTCTGTGTGAGTAATAGGCAAGAACTCACCATTTCCTACCATAACCGAGTCAGAAACAGAGTAGACCTGAGCTTGTTGGAGATGGTTAGGAGAGCTGGTAATGTGAGAAGAAGCGCCTGAATCAGGGAACCATTCAAGACCGTTGCTGTTTGTGACATCAGTGATACGCAGAGCAGTCTATTTTCAAAGCGATGCCAACAACGGAGAGCATTGTGACCTGTTTTGCCACAGATTTGACAAGTTGGTCGAGAATCTGAGTCAGAGGAGACAGAGGACCCTGAAGAAGAGCTGACATGTTGGTCAAATCCTCTACCTCGAGTGGAGAAAGATCCTCGACCTTGACTGCAACCCCTTGATCGATAGTACTGGCCTCTACCACGTTTAGTGTAGAACGCCAAGTGTGGAGAGACATTATGTTGAGAAGAGTAGCTTTGGAAATGGTCGTCGTAGCTGGTGAGACAAGGGATGATGTTTTCGAAGGTGGGCGCATGAGAGGAGTCCATAGATCTTTAAATGGTGGTTTTGATCGGTTCATAGTCTCGACCTAAGCCATGAAGCGCAGCAAAAACATTCATACGCTCTGGAACAGGGCTTCCAATAGAGGAAAGCTGAGAACAAATGGACTTTATCTCTTGCAGATACTCAGACATAGGCTTGTCGAGCTTAGAGATAGTCTGAATCTTTCTCTATAACTCAAACAAGCGAGAGGAAGAGGAGCGGTTGTAGTAACGAGCAAGAGAAGTCCACACCTCGTGTGAGGTTTGACAGTCAATGATAACACCAAGTATCTCTTCAGAGAATGACCCAAGAAGCCAAGATTTCACCACTTGGTCCGTTTGAAACCACTTGGTAGATTCAGGGTTTGGAGTCTGCGTAGCGGAGCCATCGATTCCACTAACCGTTAGAGTAGCTGGAGGTTGCGTAGTATGGCCGGTGACATAACCGAGGAGACCTTGACCATTGAGAAAAGCTTCAAACTGAGATTTCCAGAGGATGTAGTTTTTCTTTGTCAAGGTGATGGTGACGCTGTTTGTGATTCTTAGAGAAGGTGGGTGATAAACTTCAAGATTCTGAGCTTCCATGCACTGATACCATAAAAGCAACTGTGATTTCACAGCTGTGAACAAGATGAAGTTCAATTTTATTAACTTTTTCCCTTGAAGGCAAGTGATTACAACTCAGGTTTTATTTATACAAGAAGAGTAGAACCCTAGTATGTGACAGATGTCATCATCATATGTCTTTAGCTTCATCAAGGGCTGGGAATGGATCGGACAGCTCAACCTTGAACGTACTGTCCTTGGTCACAGCTTTGTCTTGTAGCTTGCTTCTGAAAGGAATATTCTTTTGTGACCGTTGCTCTTTGAACCGTAGATCAGAAGCTGAGTTGTCACTGTTTGGTTGCTGATCCAAGTGAGATTGGTCTTCTTCATAAACCATCTTTGCTTTTCCCTTTTCTTCACTTGTAAGTCTTCTTTTGGCGGGAAATTGAGTAGAAGTTTGAACCTTAAGCTCTGTTTTACTTTGATCTCTAATAATGATGATGGTAATTTGACAGAATGCTTATTCCATTTCTCTAAAAGCTCTTCAGAATAACAACACTAGCTGCTCGATTCTCTTTGGATATTTCGTATCAGAGCCTCCAGCAAACATCGTTTTCGGTCAGAGACCAGTAACCAATTTCTATAGCCTCCTTGGCTAAACCAGGATTTCCTGCAACAACGGTAACTGATTACAAACTCAATTTGGGGAAGAGAGTGGAAGGCAGAAAAGTAAAATGATTGATTTAAGGTTCTGTTTATTACTAATACTTTCTCCAGTTAATCTCATAGAAACAATGAATATCTGCCAAATGTCTGATTTCCTTTCTAGTTGCAAGAGCCACTCACTTCAAAGAGCAATCAATTTCCACAAACCTTGTTGTATCCTGTATGAATGCACAGAATCGATAAAGGCTAAAACGCATCCTCAAATTTTTTTGTTTGTGTTAAAAGTTCCAACAATAATACGATTACACAACAACCTCTGTTGGGGAGGTATCAGGGAATCTAAGGCGCAGAAAGATCTTAAATGACGAAGGTGGAATCATACACTGTTTCCGCCAGACATGATGTTTTTCAAGTTTGGTCAGCTCCCCTGGTTTTGCCAAAATTCTGATAAGAAAATTGCATAAACAACAGAATCAGATATATATATATATGTGTGTGTGTGTGTGGCAAAGGAAGGAGATGGCAAGAAAACGTTTAACTTACATCTCAACCAACTCGAGGATGAGACAACTCCACTTGGGGTGGCTATTGAGTAATAGTAACAAGTAATGCACCCATGTGTTGGGAATGCCCTGAAATCTATTGTACTAACTCTAGTAGAAGTTGTAACGTTGAGGTTCTGACAATCGTATAATATTAGGTGGTTATAATGTTTTGTTAGAAACCACTTATAATCTATGAATTGAGAACTCATTGCTAATATTATATGATCCTACACAGGGGCGGAACCAGAATTGTTTTGAACATGGCGCATATAAACATTTTTGGATAACATTGGGCATATAAAGATGTTTAAGCAAATTTTAACATTAACTATTAACGAAAATTGACAAATCAAGGTGGGGTACAGGCCACAGCTCCTCTTGTTTTGGGTCCGTCCCTGATCCTACATGATCACACCTAAGCAAATTGGAAAAGGTATTATATATATGATTGCACGTCACATTATAAACACATTAAGGAACGTGTGTGCATTAGTCTCTTTTTTAAGATAATTGGGCTAAGACCACTATTAACCAAATTAGGTTAATGGTACCAATTATATAAAGTATGCAATGCCGATAATAAAACCTAAGAGAGACAAAAGGAGTTTGTCAAGTTTCTGAGATTTGATCTCGACGGCACTAGCATCTCGTTTCGATCCAGTTTGTGTGCGTGTGGATACCGGTAGAAGCACGACATTTGGAGTGCTAGAAATCTCGATTTGGTTTATCCATCTTTCCGGTAAGAATAACCAGGTATATTCGAAACCTTGAGATCTATATTTATTTTAGTATTTACATGAGATGAGATGTAGGCAAACTGAATTCATAAAAAGATTTATAAACCGGTATGAATTCATACAGTGGTATCATAGCCTATTTGTTTAATACTAAAATTGAATCTTATTTAATTTATATATTAATATAGATAAATAATTTTGTTCGATCTTGTATTAATTGTTAATCAACCGAGTCTGTGATAATCGTAAGTTGACGAAGATGTTCATCAATTTCCAAAACAAAGATATGCGTATATTAGATACACATGTCTTTTGGAAAGGTCAATATCTTAAGTTGATATTGTATATTACGATCACGACATCCTGAATTATATGTTAAAGATTATTGACTTTTGGAAACTCTAGAATATACGTTAATAGAGATATTAAATGGCTGATATGATCATCCCGCTAGGTATGCGATTAATTTATATTATCTAAATCACACTTTTCATACCTTATCTATACTATTAAATCATGATCCTATTGTCTTTTTTACCTTAGCCTGCCCTTTCTTTATTAACATTGCATGTTTCATTAAGGGCAATCAAGTAATATTAATAACACATCTATATTGGGCCATTATTTTCGGATCCAGCCCACTATCCACATCAGATCTCTCTTGGGCCATTTGGGCCGATTAAGAAATCAGATCCAATTCTCACATTTTTTTTCCTTTGGGCCATTGAGTCCAAGTTCAAATAATTTTTTTTTTCAACCATTCTTAATTATTTTTTTTTCTTTTCTTAATATAATTTAAGCATTTATAAAAAAAAATTGATTTTTTCATTGAAAAGTATAAATATTTATTAAAAGTATATAATTATTTTTATTAAATATATTTAC
This sequence comes from Brassica napus, assembly GCF_020379485.1. Lineage (NCBI taxonomy): Eukaryota > Viridiplantae > Streptophyta > Magnoliopsida > Brassicales > Brassicaceae > Brassica > Brassica napus. The sequence goes on along the minus strand of NC_063450.1, from coordinate 8,388,981 downwards.
CACATAATAAAATTAATTCATCAGAGTTATACCAACTTAATTCATTAAAAAAATAAAATTTAATTTTTTAAACATAAATAGTCATTTAAAATGAAACACGATAAAGAAAGATAAAAAGTTTAAGTCTTTTATAAAATAAAACACAAATATATGAAATATGACGCTAAATATTTGTCAATTGAAAAAAAAAGAAAATAAACCCGCGCTTTGAAAGCGCGGGTCAAAATCTAGTTTGCATTTAGAGTACATGCATGACTAATCTAAAATCAAGCACGTATTATTGTAACAATAGTTGCTAAATTTTAAGACTAATAAAATATACTAGGTTGAGACTCCCGTCCTCCGCGGGATGAGAATAAAAAATAAGAAAAAAATATTTGCATTTGACTTTAAAATTTTAATTTACATGTTGGTTTAGATTTTTATAGTACGATTTGATTAAAAATGGTGACTTTGTAATAGGAGATTCATAATATTGAAATAAATTATGGGCTACACAATTAGTAAATGTTATGTGTAACATAAATTATAATGAAATATAATTTAAATTATAATACTACATTATACTTTTAAGAATATGTCAAACTAAACATGTCGTATATGGACAAATGTCTAAAACGATGAACTTTTAAAGAAAAATTCTATAGGATAGCCTTTTATAGAGTTAAGGAGTAGGGTTCTGAGAATATGGTTTCAAATTTTAAAAAATAAAAATAAATATTTAAATTAAAAAAAAAAGTTATTTTGGTCATTTTCTTCTTCGAGGGCTATATTTTGTGACAAAACTTTTAAAATAGCTCTTTGTGAAAATTGCCTACTTTTAAAACTATAATTTCTTGAATCCAATATGTTGTTTGAATTGATGGGCTTTATAAACAAAGTGAAGAATTATGCCCTTATTAGAATCAGCTCATTAGTTTTCCTCTTTTTTTTTCAAAAGGGGAAAAGCAAGTGTATTAGGGTTCTAAAAAAGGGGAAAAGCAAGGGGTATAGTAAAAAAAACAAAAGGGAATTAGGGTTCTAAAAGTTCTATGATCAACAGATCAAAAATATTCACTTACTCATTAACCGAGTAATTCTGGTGAATAATTTTCTTCTGTGGTTTCCATTCCTACTTTGATTCATTTTGGTTTGCTTATTTCGTTGCTCAGACACTACTTTCATATTATAATCAGACAGTCTTCAATCGTTTAGTTATAGTACATGCGATCAAAATTGTTGGAGGTCTAATCACGACTGTAAGAGATTGAGAAGGAAGGGAAGACACTAATAGCATGAATGAAAATGAATGGTTGTTCTTTCTTAAATTTGACAAGTAATAGTTTTGTCTTTTAATTTTCTACAAAAAAATAGAATGAGAGGGAATGAGAGGAAATTATTATTCCTTGTGAATGATGATTTTTTATAGGAACGTTAGGTAATGCATTATTCCCATCATTCCCGGTCACCATTCATACCCTAAAACTAAGGCGAATAACCTTAACCCTAATTCTCCACGTGAACTTTTTAGGCTTCAAATTGGAAATCATATCAAAACCTGCCATTGTAAACGCTAAGAACTGAGCCTGAATGTTCAGAGATGATTCTAACTTGGAATGCATTTTTGTTGTAGGTGTAAACTCGTATATATAGTAGAACCGTACACGTTTAGTATTAATGAATACTAGATCTCGATCCGTGCAACCGCGCGAGTTTTTGTTTTCATTTATTTTTATATAAATATTTTATTTTCAATTCTAAATTGGTATATATTATAATATATATGTGTCTATCAATTTTTAAAATACAATAAGTTTACGGTATATATTTTTTATTGAATAGATTGTTTCAAACTATCACATGTATTTGTATCTTTTTATATATATATATTTTCGGATTATTATTTCATTATTAAAATCGTAACTATATATATAAAAAGATTAGTAAAATATTGTTTTTTGTCATATTTAAAGATATTGTAACATTTCACAAATTTAGAAAGTTTTTAAAAAATTAAACTTTTTGCTTCATAGATTTATATTATCGCGGGTTTTTGTTTTCATTTATTTTTTATATAAATATTTTATTTTCAATTCTAAATTGGTATATCTTATAATATATATGTGTCTATCAATTTTTAAAACAGAATAAGTTTATGGTATATTTTTTTATTGAATAGATTGTTTCATTCTTTCACATGTATTTGTATCTTCTTCTATATATATTTTTGGATTATTATTTCATTATTAAAATCGTAACTATATATACAAAAAATTAGTAAAATATTGTTTTATTGTCATATTCAAAGATATTGTAACATTTCACAAATTTAGAAAGTTTTTAAAAATTAAACTTTTTGCTTCATAGATTTATATTATCGAGTAAATAATTAAACATTTAGTTTTGTTTAATTTTTGAAATAAACTATATAGTTTAAAATTTGTTTTCATTGGTTTAAGGTAGTAAAGATTAATCATTGTTAGATAATATGATTTTTGTTATTTAAAAAGAATCTTTATAATTTTAAAAATTAACATCGACAAATATTTAAATATTTACCAAATAGAGGTATTGTACTACAACAATAAATTATATTTATTTAATTTATACTATCTATAAATCCAATAGACCATCTATTGTTTAAATCCAATTATTAATATGCCAATAAAAATTTCTAGTTGGCCCAAAATTTAAATGATAAGATTAGATATTAAATGTAACATGACTTTCTAGAAATAGGTCTATTAGGTTCATTTTAAAAACAAATCACACATGAATCAAGGTTGTGACTTCTGTTTTAATATATAAGATTTTACGATAGTCAATTAGGTGAATCTTGATTTTCAAAATTTAATTTTTTCGTATATATTGATTATTAATAAGTTAGAATATTTTCACCCTGTTAATTGGACAGATAAAGAAATACAATAATTGATATCACATAATTGTAGTAAACTTTTCCTTTCTATACATTTGTGTAGATAGGCAAAATCTTCATTCAAATCTTATATAATTACGTATACATTGTGAGGTGAGAATATAGAAAGTGTAAATAATTTGACCAATCACGGGATCCTAATTATGTGAATATACATAAATAATTGTAGTCAACGTTTCCATTCCTAAACATTTGCTTGATTGTCACATTTTCATTTCACTCATATATAATTTTGGGATAACCATTAGGTGAGAATATAGAAAGTGTAAATAACTTTCCCAATCATAGGGGGCTCGAATTATGTGAATATATATAATAATGTATAACATATTTTGGTTATATTTTTTTCCTGTTTGTTTGTTTTTTTTTTTTTTGACGTTTGAGCTGATCTATTACTCAGGCTTGAGGTGGTCTGGGGAACCAAACCGGAATAGAACAACCAATGTAATACATGTCTCTGTGAAAGGATCGTCCTATATATCTTAGCTAAACAATCAGACGATACATTTTCAGAGCGAGGAATAAAAACAATCGAGAAATCTGAGAATCTGTTATTCAGCTTCTGCAGCTCATCTAATTCAGTGGAGAAGTTGGGCCATGCTCCTAGGTCTTGAATCATTGAGATTAGATCTTTACAATCCGTGCCAAAAACCTGACACGTCGATAGTTGAAGCATGCATTCCATCGTCCACAGAAGGGCATCAAGTTCCGAATGAAGTGGTGAGATTCTTCGTCGCTGATTTTTTGCTCCCAATAGCTGAGTTGTTCCTTCTGAGGTTTTCCATGTCCATCCATAACCACTAAAGAATGCGTCATGTGTCCATGAGCCATCTATTAGGCATCTCTCAGAACTTGCTATCTGGTCAGAGGTTGTTGTAACTGTCTGTTCTTCTTGTTTCATGTTTGCTTCGAACCAAGCATGGCATTCTGATTCAGCATGACATTCTGATTCAGCATGTCGGACAGTTTCCAAAGGGTCTCTGTCTATTCCTCTGAATAGTTTATCATTCCTCGCTTTCCAAATATACCACATAATCCAGGGATATGGATCTTTAACCAGCTCAGGGTTTTCAATATCGTTTTTCCTCCAAAAAAGATAGTCGACGTTCGCGTAGTGACTCGCGGTGGGGAACATTAATGGTGGAGTTGGGGTTGCTGCATGTGCCCATGTCTGTAATGCTGGTGGACACTCAAAGATGACATGATTTATAGTTTCATCATCTGTTCCACATCTAGGGAAATAATTGTCACATCACATATGACGATGTGCTAGGTTACTTGTTACTGCTAGTTGTCCAGAGATTGTTTGCCAGATAAAATGTTTTAGCTTTGGTGGAGCTTGTATCTTCCAAGAAGAGGCTTGGAGTTTTGTGATGCTCGGTTCCCCCTGGGTGTCCACTGTTTCTCTGTTGAGGATGTTTCTTGCTACCTAATACCTTAATTTAACAGTATACATCCCACTCTTAGTAAAACTCCAATAATATTTATCCCGTTGATATCCTTGGCTGATGACCAATGATTGAATCAAATGGATATCTTCATGGTTTACATAATTTTCAAGCATCTCCGAGTTCCATGTTTTTGGATCCTTTATCGTAAAATCGTGAACTGACATCATCGGATGGACCGCTTGTGCTATTGGCCAAGCTTGTCTTGCTGGTATTGTCGGTATCCAGTGGTCTTCCCAAGCTCTAATCTCATTTCAGGAATGTACTTTTTGTCTGATCCCCAATAGCATTAGTGGTTTCGCTGCCATTATACTCGTCCATCCATATGAAGGTCTATCTGTCTTGTTTAGCCGCAAGGGCGTGCTACATCTGAAGTATTTTCCTCTTAGGACTCTAGCTACCAAAGAATCTGGGTATTGTACCAAGCGCCATAACTGTTTGCCTAGTAGGGCCAGATTAAATTCATGGATTATCCTGAATCCAATTCCTCCCTCCACTCTTGGCTTGCAGAGATTTTCCCATTTTACCCAATGTATACCCCTTTTAGGAAGGTTCGAGCTGTACCAAAACTGTGCAATGACACTAGCTAAGTTTTGACAAGTCTCTAGTGGTAGGAGCAGAGTTGACATTACGTAAGTAGGTAGAACCATTAGAATAGACTTTATGAGTACTTCCTTTCCTTCCTTTGTTAGTCAAAGTCCCCATTAACGCTATAGATGATATGAACTGATGAATTTTGAAAAATCCCAATCACCGTGTTTCAATAGTAAAAACACGATTAGTATCATTTTAAATTGACGCACTTAACGTTTACATTCTTTTCTTTTCTTTTTAAACAAAAAACGTTTAAATTCGATACTATAGAATTCTTAGGAAATATTAATCATTATTATTTTTGATTTAAATACTATACCAATAGTACGCACAGAGTTTAAAAAAAAATATTATACAAAAACTACAAAAAGAAAAATGTTCCAATCTTAAAAAAACGACTATGCTCCCCTAACTATTCATGTGTCCATCCGGAAGTTCGAGTTTTGTCAAGGACATGTAGAATCAGCTTATTTTGATAGTAGATGTTTCGTACGTTTCTAATATATTGGGGGATGAAAAATCTCTTACATTGATATCTGAGTTTAATAGTCATTGTTGAACCATATTATATGTAAATAAGCTTAAACCACAATGTTTCTGTCGATATTTGAGGTTAAATATATATATATGTTACTTTTTAGTCAGTCATACAGATGAAGCTCTAATTAAAATGCTTCTTTGATGATTTCTTGGTCTCAGCAGGTTTATCAATGTATTATACATGGGATGAAGAAGTGAGATTTTTTATAGGTGGGCAGTAATCAAAAACAACTTTCTAAATTCTAATTAGTTTATATGTAAACCATATATGCAGTATGTTCGTGACAATGTGTATAGTGGAAAGAATATATACGAAAAAATCATATGTAAACATGAACATTTTCATTTCCCCTAATTAATATACGTCCGATAAATAAGAGGATCGTATCTTAGTTTGTATTAACATACATGAATTGTCTTACCAATGGCACAAGCTGTAATAAATCTAGTTAGGAAATGGTTTTTCCAAAAAATGGCTGAGAAGGATTTTCAAACCGCCACATCAGCATGGCACTCATGTAAATAAATATTGAAAAAACCTGACACGTCGATAGTTGAAGCATGCATTCCATCGTCCACAGAAGGGCATCAAGTTCCGAATGAAGTGGTGAGATTCTTCGTCGCTGTTTTTTTGCTCCCAATAGCTGAGTTGTTCCTTCTGAGGTTTTCCATGTCCATCCATAACCACTGAAGAATGCGTCATGTGTCCATGAGCCATCTATTAGGCATCTCTCAGAACTTGCTATCTGGTCAGAGGTTGTTGTAATTGTCTGTTCTTCTTGTTTCATGTTTGCTTCGAACCAAGCATGGCATTCTGATTCAGCATGTCGGACAGTTTCCAAAGGTCTCTGTCTATTCCTCTGAATAGTTTATCATTCCTCGCTTTCCAAATATACCACATAATCCAGGGATATGGATCTTTAACCAGCTCAGGGTCTTCAATATCGTTTTTCCTCCAAAAAAGATAGTCGACGTTCGCGTAGTGACTCGCGGTGGGGAACATTAATGGTGGAGTTGGGGTTGCTGCATGTGCCCATGTCTGTAATGCTGGTGGACACTCAAAGATGACATGATTTATAGTTTCATCATCTGTTCCACATCTAGGGAAATAATTGTCACATCACATATGACGATGTGCTAGGTTACTTGTTACTGCTAGTTGTCCAGAGATTGTTTGCCAGATAAAATGTTTTAGCTTTGGTGGAGCTTGTATCTTCCAAGCAGAGGCTTGGAGTTTTGTGATGCTCGGTTCCCCCTGGGTGTCCACTGTTTCTCTGTTGAGGATGTTTCTTGCTACCTAATACCCTGATTTAACAGTTTACATCCCACTCTTAGTAAAACTCCAATAATATTTATCCCGTTGATATCCTTGGCTGATGACCAATGATTGAATCAAAGGGATATCTTCATGGTTTACATAATTTTCAAGCATCTCCGAATTCCATGTTTTTGGATCCTTTATCGTAAAATCGTGAACTGACATCATCGGATGGACCGCTTGTGCTATTGGCCTAGCTTGTCTTGCTGGTATTGTCGGTATCCAGTGGTCTTCCCAAGCTCTAATCTCATTTCAGGAATGTACTTTTTGTCTGATCCCCAATAGCATTAGTGGTTTCGCTGCCATTATACTCGTCCATCCATATGAAGGTCTATCTGTCTTGTTTAGCCGCAAGGGCGTGCTACATCTGAAGTATTTTCCTCTTAGGACTCTAGCTACCAAAGAATCTGGGTATTGTACCAAGCGCCATAACTGTTTGCCTAGTAGGGCCAGATTAAATTCATGGATTATCCTGAATCCAATTCCTCCCTCCGCTCTTGGCTTGCAGAGATTTTCCCATTTTACCCAATGTATACCCCTTTTAGGAAGGTTCGAGCTCTACCAAAACTGTGTAATGACACTAGCTAAGTTTTTGATATCTTCTCAATTTGCATTGTTTTAACCATTCATTCTAGCATATGCTGACCATTTAGGATAGCATTTAGATATGTTTAGGATTGCATTGCATTACATATGTCCTTATCAGGTGATGGAGATTTCAATTGGTGACTTTGGAGCATTTAGAGATGGTTTGGAGGCAAAAAGGGGTGATTCTCGAGAAAGAGACGCATTGATCAAGTGTCCCAGCGGCATAAGGAAGTCCCAGCGGCCTTTTGGCCCCTCAAGAAGCCGCTGCCAGCGCTGTGAAACGGAGAAGTATGGGAGCGGCCTTACGCAGCGGTGTACCGAAGCCGCTGTAGACGCTCGAGAGATGAAGACTCAAGAAATGGAGAACAAGTGCGGGAGCGGCCTGACGCAGCGGTGTGACGAGACCGCTGGCAAAATACCTCCTTCCCTGCCGCGTTCGTACTTGTCGCAGCGGTGTACCGAAGCCGCTGTAGACGCTCGAGAGATGAAGACTCAAGAAATGGAGACCAAGTGCGGGAGCAGCCTGACGCAGCGGTGTTGCGAGACCGCTGGGAAAATACCTCGTTCCCTGCCGCGTTCGTACTTGTCGCAGCGGTGTGATGACGAAGCAAGTAAGCCGCTGCGAGTGTCCCAGCGGCTAGGCGGAGCGGTTTCACGTGGCCGCTGCGAGTCAAGAAAGTCAACATTTTCCGGGTTTGACCAGATAATTACCAATTTGTGTTTTGGTTAACCCAGGTTTGTTGGGTTAAACCAGGTTCGACTTTAAGCTACTATAAAGGTCCTTCAGACCTAATTGTAGGATCTTATCTGGTTTTCTATCAAATCACAAAAGAACTTGGAGGTGAAAGATTATATCTTGATCATTTCTCTCTTGTGATTGCTTGATTTTCTTGATCTCTTATCATGTTTAGCACCAAATCATCTTTGATTCTTGGGCTCATCATGGAGAGTAGTGAGTAGTCATCTTTGGATTCATGGGTTAGGGAGATTAAGGGTGATTAAGCTAGATCTAAGGTGTTTAGGTATAGATCAATCTTATTCCTTGCTAGTAGAGGGCTTTTAATGCAATTTTAGAGTTGGCCTCTCCAAAGTTGAGCTCTAGGCATTTCATACCCGAAAGGTGTTTGATGAAATGCCTGAACCAACTCTCCTAAGCTTTTAACATCCTTTGCCAAAGGGATTTGTTGTTAAAGGTGTTAAGATGGCTAGTAGACTTGAGATTAATGATTACTTAGGTAACATTCAACCAAAGGAATTTGATGCTTGAGTTATCTAGGTAAATGAGCATTCATCTAGGGATAGAGTTTGCTTAGGATTGTGTCTAGGCCTAAGGAAGATATAAATTGGTTAAAAGTTGACACCTTTAGGTTGAATCTTGATCACCCAAGATCAGTTCCCATAGCCCATGAGTTCTCACTTCTTATAAGAAAGAAAGCTTGTGCCTTTATTGCATTTTAGGTAGTAAGTTAGTTTCAAATCATCTCAAAAACTGGTAGCACTTAGATTAAGCATGGTCTTGCATTCCCTTTGCATCATAATCACTTAGGATTGGTTCGACAATCTTTTATACTACATTGATTTGATCTTAGACCCTTGAAAAGTCTTGTATCAAATTGGCGCCGTTGCCAAATTCTAAGTTGATTGTGACATTGAGATTTAGTCATTTGCTTGAGACTAAGTCAATTTTTATTTAATCGTGTTATTGCTTCTCTTTGTTCTTCTCTCTTTGCATTTCAGGTGTATGAACACAAGGAGCAGAGGTCCAACAAACCTAGTTCCAAGAGTTGAAGACATTAGAGCACTTGAGAGGGAAATAGCAAGACAAAGAAGAGAAGTAGAGCAACAGGCTCACTTGCAAGGGTTGGGGTTTGATATGGAGAATCTGCCTTAAGATGGTGAAGCCCAAGGAGGCAATGGTCCAGGAGCTGATCATTTTAGACCACAGCGCCAGCCACAACATCCACAGCGCCAAGCTCGTGCCATTGGAGCCTATGATCAACCTCACATTCATGGTCATAGGTTGGGAATCAGAGCACCAGCTGTGGAGAACAACAACTTCGAGATCAAGTCAGGGCTGCTCAACACTATAGAGAACAACAAGTATCATGGTCTTGCTGCTGAAGAGGAGTTGGCACTTGAAGACTCTCTACAACATGCCTTAACAATTGAGAGAGAGGTCCAAATGGTTGAGAACAAGGAAAGTGATGCTTATGTGAAGATGCTGGACTCTCACAGAGAGATTAGTGATGAAGAACAGAATGAGGAGATTTCATATGAGGATCACCATGCTTCCCCAACTTCTCAACAAGAGAATCTCCAAGAGGATGATTGGAGTGAACTCAAAGCACCAAAAGTGGAGCTTAAACCTCTTCCCCATGGTGTAAGGTATGATTTCCTTGGCCCTAATGAGACTTACCCTGTCATAGTGAGTAGTGAGCTTAGTGAAGATGAATTGTCTAAACTTTTGAATGAACTTAAAAAGTATAGAAAGGCAATAGGCTACTCACTAGATGATATTAAAGGGCTATCACCTTCTTTATGCATGCATAGGATACATCTAGAAGATGAATCTATGACTTCTATAGAACATCAAAGAAGGTTGAACCCCAACTTGAAGGATGTTGTTAAGAAAGAGATTCTAAAACTCTTAGATGCAGGAGTCATCTATCCTATTTCGGATAGCAAATGGGTGTCTCCTGTGCATGTTGTTCCAAAGAAAGGAGGAATGACAGTGGTTAAAAATGATAAGGATGAACTAATACCAACAAGAACAATAACAGGACATAGGATGTGCATAGATTATCAAAAACTTAACAAAGCATCTAGAAAGGATCATTTTCCATTGCCATTCATTGATCAAATACTTGAGAGACTTGCAAATCATCCATATTATTGTTTTCTTGATGGGTATTAAGGGTTCTTCCAAATCCCCATACATCCAAATGATCAAGAGAAAACGAATTTCACATGCCCCTATGGTACCTTTGCTTATCGAAGGATGCCATTTGGGCTATGTAATGCTCCAGCCACTTTCCAAAGATGCATGATGTCTATTTTCTCTGATCTTATAGAGGATGTTGTGGAGGTGTTTATGGATGATTTCTCTGTCTACGGATCTTCGTTTTCTGCTTGTTTGTCAAATCTTAGCAGGGTCCTCAAGAGATGTGAAGAGACCAACCTTGTGCTGAACTGGGAGAAGTGTCACTTGATGGTTAAGGAAGGGTATGTGCTTGGACACAAGATTTCAGAGAGGGGGATTGAGGTAGACAAGGCCAAGATTGAAGTGATGGTTGGGTTAGCTGCACCAAAGACGGTTAAAGACATTAGAAGCTTCCTCGTTCATGCTGAATTCTTTAGAAGATTCATCCAAGACTTCTCGATGATAGCAAGGCCAATGACTAAGCTTCTATGCAAGGAGGTTGCATTCGTCTTTGATTGGGAATGTCTACAAGCCTTCAAGAAGTTGAAGGAGAAGCTGGTTAGCGCCCCAATTGTGCAGCCACCAGATTGGGATCTCCCCTTTGAGATCATGTGTGATGCCAGTGACTATGCTGTGGGAGCTGTTCTTGGTCAAAAGAAGGACAAGAAGACTCATGTGATCTACTATGCGAGTAAAACTCTTGATGAAGCCCAAATGAAGTATGCCACAACTGAGAAGGAGTTGCTAGCCATTGTCTACGCCTTTGAAAAGTTCAGAAGCTACTTAGTTGGGTCAAAGGTCATAGTCTACACTGATCATGCTGCATTGAGACACCTCATGGCCAAGAAGGATGCTAAGCCAAGGCTGTTGAGGTGGATCTTGCTGTTACAAGAGTTTGACCTTGAGATTAGAGACAAGCCAGGAGTTGAGAATAGTGTAGCAGATCACTTGTCTAGACTGAAGATTGAGAGTGGGATCCCTATTGATGAAGGGCTTCCAGAAGAGCAAATCATGGCCATTGGAGCGGTGGTAGCAGTTTGTGAAACTGGAAAGAAACTTGAAGAAGTGAAGGCAACTGAAGAGAAAGGGCCTTGGTATGCTGATTTGGTGAACTACTTAGCTTGTGGGAGAGAGCCACTTGATCTTGAGGGATATGCCAAGAAGAAGTTCTACAAAGATGTGAAGCGATACTATTGGGATGAACCTTACCTCTACATCCTTTGTAGAGATCAACTCTATAGAAGAGCAGTAGCTGATGAAGAAGTTGAAGGGATCCTCACACACTGTCATGGATCATCCTATGGAGGGCACTTTGCTACTTTCAAGACTGTCTCAAAGGTGTTACAAGCTGGGTTTTGGTGGCCTCATATGTTCAAAGACACTCAAGACTTTGTCTCTAGGTGTGATTCATGCCAAAGGAGAGGAAACATCACCAAAAGAAATGAGATGCCTCAAAACCCAATTCTAGAAGTGGAGGTGTTTGATGTGTGGGGTATTGACTTCATGGGACCATTCCCATCATCTTTTGGCAACAAATACATCCTTGTAGCTGTTGACTACGTCTCCAAGTGGGTAGAAGCTGTGGCAAGTCCCACCAATGATTCTAGGGTGGTGATAAAGATGTTCAAAAGTACCATCTTTCCAAGGTTTGGAGTTCCAAGAGCTGTCATCAGTGATGGGGGTTCTCACTTCATCAACAAGCTGTTTGAAAGTCTTCTCAAGAAGAATGGTGTGAAGCATAAGGTTGCAACACCATACCATCCTCAGACAAGTGGACAAGTTGAGATCTCCAACAGAGAAATCAAGTCTATTTTGGAGAAAACAGTGGGGACTACAAGGAAAGATTGGTCCATCAAGCTAGATGATGCACTATGGGCTTATAGGACTGCTTACAAGACTCCTTTAGGAACCACGCCTTTCAACCTTGTGTATGGGAAGGCTTGTCATCTACCGGTTGAACTTGAGTACAAAGCATTGTGGGCTGTTAAGTTGCTGAACTTTGACATCAAGAGTGCAAAGGAGAAGAGACTTCTCCAACTCAATGAACTGGAGGAGATCCGACTTGATGCTTTTGAGAACTCAAGGATTTACAAGGAGAAAACCAAAGCTTTTCATGACAAGAAGATCTTGAAGAGAGAATTCAATGCTGGAGATCAAGTGCTTCTCTACAACTCTAGACTGAAGTTGTTCCCCGGGAAGCTCAAGTCAAGATGGTCCGGTCCTTTCAAGATCAAGGAAGTTAGGCCATATGGGGCAATTGTGTTATGGAACAAGGATGGTGGAGACTTTACAGTCAATGGACAGAGGGTTAAGCTCTACATGGGAGCCACAACAGAGGATGAGAGAACCTCGGTTCCTCTCTCCGATCCCATTCTCGCCTAGCCAAGAAGAAAGGAAGTCAAGCTAGAGACTTAAAACAAGCTCACTTGGGAGGAAGTCTCATGTCTATCCTTGTACATATTTTATTTTTTTTCTATTTCTAGTATGTCTTTGGCTATTTTTCTGTGTCTATGTGTCTATCAGACCTTCAGGTCCAAGAGGAGAGATTGTGGCATTAAACGAGGTGTGGTGAGGTTCAAAACGCTCACAGCGGCCAACCACAGCGGTCTACACATACCGCTGCGACTAAATGAGAAATATGCTTGAAGTCTCACAGCGGTATCTTGGAGCGGTCTCATCAAACCGCTGTGAAAATACTCTACCCCCTGCCCGATTCGTACTTGTCGCAGCGGTCTGTGAGATTTTGAGGCAATAAGCCGCTGTGAGAGGCGCAGCGGTCTGTGAGATTTTGAGGCAATAAGCCGCTGTGAGAGGCGCAGCGGTCTGGCGGAGCGGTTTACGGTGACCGCTGCGACACTCAATTGCGCGTACTGGCGTCGATTTCCGGTTCAATTCAACTGAACCGGATCGAAATCACCAAAACCCGACGCGAGACACTCCTTCTTCCTCTCTAAAATCGTATCTCTCTCTCTCTCCCTTATCAAAAACTCCATACTTTCATTCTCTCAAACATAAAAACTCATAAATCTCTCAATTCTTCACCAAATTCGTTGATTCAAGTTGCTATCTCCGTGATTTTCACTTCGACTTTTCATTTCCCTACTCTTGTTTATCTGAAACAAGCTAAGGTATAGAGAAATCGTCATCTTATTTTCGGATTTATAATTTCCATTTTTTTTAAAAGTGGTTGCATGGTTGATTTCTTGTTCAATACTCGTTAATTATGTCCTTTTATGCTTGATTGATGAGTTGGGTAGATGAAAAACGTGTTTAATTGACCTGAATTCGAATTTGAAAAAGTTAGGGTTCATATTGGGGATTTTCGAAATTTGAAATGGAGTGATTGTTTGATGTTAAAATTGAGTTTATTGAGTCATAGAAGATGAGTATGAATGCCATTTGCTGTTTTTGAACTCATTAACTCTTTCCAAGCTTTAATTTGTTTCTTATTGATCATGTCACTTATACAATTTCGAGCTTGTTGATAGCAGGACATGGGGAAAGATCGCGGTCCCGGAACTGATCGCATTGTGGATGTAGGCACTTCGTCTCGAGCTGGGACAAGAACCAACCCACCACGAGCAGGACGATCAAAGCCAAACCCACCAGCTCAAGTTTCCCGGCGCAGAGCTCCACAGCAAAGAGAAAAGTCGCCAGCTGACAGAGCGACATTAGAGGCAGAGATCGAAGAGATGATAGAAGAGGGTCTTAGAGCTGATACTGAAGATGAGGAGGAAGAAACACCTGCTCCCAAGCCAGCTAAGAAGCGGAAGAGAGTGCCCCCAACCAGCAAACCGACTTCAGCACAACTCTATGAGCGCCTTTATGATGATGTCAAATGGAACCCCATGAGATTTCCGGATGCTGAAGCTCTTCATGCGCTTGGGATCTATGAAGATGTAAGGATGATTCTCCGGAACATGGGCATGGAGTCACTACTTGGCATGAGCTACGGGATTCACAAGGAGGCTTCTTGTGAGTTTTTGTCTACATTCTTCGTGCAATACCATTGCGACGAACATAGGACCGAGGGGTTTGGGCGCATCAGTTTTAAGATCAATGAGAGAACCTATAAGGTGGGTTTCAAGAAGCTAAGCTCCATTCTCGGTTTCTCGGACAACCGTGGGTCGTTTCTACCTGCTAGGTCGGCAATTGTGGATGACATATGGACAGTGATTACGGGGTGGTCGCGTACAGCGGGAGAGGACAAGAGCAATGACATCTCTAACCCGGGAGTGAGATATGCCCACAAGGTCCTTACTCACACCTTTTACTCACGGAGGGAACCGGGCGGAGCAAACGATGATGAGCTCAAACTTCTAGCTCTTGGACTTCTCCCTATTCTTGAGGAAGGAACGCTACTCCACACCGATCCGGAAGATTTTGAGGATTTGGGACTTGTGGGATTGTTGATGAAGCGGTTTGAGTACTACCGAGATTGGGCTTGGACAACTCCGAATGAAAAACCGACGCTGTTTATCGGGAGCTTCATTACTCCGATCTTGGAAGCATTTGGGATAGATTTGGGACCTCAGGATCATGCTCCAGCCTCCATTGATCTCGCTTACTTGAAGAAAACCCATTTCCTTACCGGCCAATCTGGCGATCGGTATGGTTACCCCTTTTGGTCCACTGATCTCGAACCTGAGCAGCTACAGATATTCCTACCTTGTGAGAGATTGACGACGCTATCTGATCCTCGGCATGTACTCTTCGCTCCAGCTGCTCATGAGCTCATTCCCGCAGATTTTGGTGTACTTGAGACCATCACCAAAGCGCGCAAAAAGAAGACCAAGGCCAGTTCTTCTCGGGCAGCTCGTCCTAGTGATGCTGATGACGAAGGACCGACCACACCAGCCTCGGTGTATGGGACAGAGAGATACCACTTTCAGCCTTATGGTGGAGTTACACCGAACATTGCATTGCGCCAAGCTCTCTCTCAAAACGCCAAGTTGCTTCGGTGGAACAAGATGCAAGATTCCACCATCCACAAGCTGAAGAACTCAGTGAAAGCGCTTAAGAGACAGATGAAAAAGGTCACTGCACTTCTCTCTCAAGTGTCTATCGGTTCTGGTTGTCAACGGGATGACGTGTTGGCAGCTGCTGGTCCATCTACTCTCCCATACCCCGTCTTCTATGGACCTCCTCGTTCCCCGGAGTACCGACTCCGTCGTAGACGCAGGAACACAGCTCCTCCACCCCGAGCCTCCTCCAACGAGTCTCCTTCAGTCGCTACCGACGACGACGACACGGAGGGAGCATCCTCCTTTGCTTAGCCAGGTTTCATCATCACCCTTCCTTTGTATATATCAGTTTTTCTTTGCATTTATTTCTCTTTTCGGTATCTCCTCCTACTTTCTAACACAGAGACTGTGTGAACAAAGTTTGGGGGAGGTATCAAGTATTTGATCATGTTTTCTTTGATGAATTGAGTCTCATGCATCGCATTGTACATACATATATGCATAGAAAAAACCAAAAAAAAATAAAAATTTGAAAAACACAAAAAGAAACATGTAGTTGCATCACTTGCACTTTTAAGATTGAGTCTAGAGCATATAGGTTGCATTCACTTGCATTGGGAATAATGATTTAAAATGCCTTGCAAAGAACCCTTGTCTAGAACTCAAAATGACACCCTAGTTAAACATATCAAGTAGCTTAAGCATCTCTTGAAAACCTTGTACGCTTCGAGCCTTGAAAACTCTTCTTGAAACTTGTTTGCTTGCTTGATGTTAGCATTGTTCTTAAGATCAGCTCCAATCTAAACTTGGCTTGAATGAACTTAATCTCTCTTGCATATGGGCATTTGCATACTTGATCATGGATCTCATACACATTTGGGTTATCTTATTCCTTCATACCTATCTTTGTTAACCCAAATGGCACTCCTTACCCTAAAACCCTAACCATTCTTTGAGACCAAACATTGAATTGCATGAGTGAGGCCTCTTTTGATAGCTTGTCATGTGCAAAATCTTGAGAGTATTGGAGGCGACATAGGTTTATTCTCATCTCTTGCTAGCACAATGAGTTAGCATTTGGGGGTGGTGAGAGGGGTTTGTGTTTTAAATTTCAATATCTTGGGTTTGGAGAGTGAGAAAGATGAGAGATATGAAAATAAAGCTCCTAGGGATATATATAAAAAAAAAATGATAATAAGAAGCTCTTGATTATGCAACAAAGAACCTTCCCCCTAAAAAAAAAAAAAAAAAAAAAAAATAGGTGGCAGAGCTTGTGGAAAGTGGATTAAAATCCCTAGTGAGTGGGTCATAAAAAAAAAAAAAAAAAAAAAAAAGAGAGAGTTGTACATTGAGTGAGTGATGTGAAGGGTTTTAGATTGATTTTTGAGATGATGATAAAGAGGGTAGAACTTGTGATCATTTATAACAAAATGGGGTAGAATGATGAGAATGAATCTATGTATGCATGAGTTGCTTCTAATCTTAGATAAATTTTGCATAATGATCAAGCTCCTTGTTTTGAGTGATAACCACCCTTAAATAAAAAAACATTTGAACCCATCTCTTCATTCATATTAGACCATTGCATACCTAGCCAAATGATTGAGATCATGTGCCCATTTGTGAGACTTCACCTTGTGTGTGTGTGTGTGAATCAATGTGAGAGCTGATTGAAGGGACTTGTTGGTAGAAAGTATTGCAACTTGAGTAGAGGAAAAAAGAGTATGGATAGGCCTAGAGAAGCTAGAGTATAATAAGGAGAATGCTCATGCTATTTGCTATGTTTCTTTAGGATGTTAAGTTGAGTGCTAGGAAGTGTTACTTTTGGCTATGAGTTCCCACCTTCAAACCTCTCTCTCTTATGAGTTCTTACAAGGTCACTTGAGGACAAGTAAGATACAAGTTTGGGGGAGTTGATATCTTCTCAATTTGCATTGTTTTAACCATTCATTCTAGCATATGCTGACCATTTAGGATAGCATTTAGATATGTTTAGGATTGCATTGCATTACATATGTCCTTATCAGGTGATGGAGATTTCAATTGGTGACTTTGGAGCATTTAGAGATGGTTTGGAGGCAAAAAGGGGTGATTCTCGAGAAAGAGACGCATTGATCAAGTGTCCCAGCGGCATAAGGAAGTCCCAGCGGCCTTTTGGCCCCTCAAGAAGCCGCTGCCAGCGCTGTGAAACGGAGAAGTATGGGAGTGGCCTTACGCAGCGGTGTACCGAAGCCGCTGTAGACGCTCGAGAGATGAAGACTCAAGAAATGGAGACCAAGTGCGGGAGCGGCCTGACGCAGCGGTGTGACGAGACCGCTGGCAAAATACCTCCTTCCCTGCCGCGTTCGTACTTGTCGCAGCGGTGTACCGAAGCCGCTGTAGACGCTCGAGAGATGAAGACTCAAGAAATGGAGACCAAGTGCGGGAGCGGCCTGACGCAGCGGTGTTGCGAGACCGCTGGGAAAATACCTCGTTCCCTGCCGCGTTCGTACTTGTCGCAGCGGTGTGTTGACGAAGCAAGTAAGCCGCTGCGAGTGTCCCAGCGGCTAGGCGGAGCGGTTTCACGTGGCCGCTGCGAGTCAAGAAAGTCCACATTTTCCAGGTTTGACCAGATAATTACCAATTTGTGTTTTGGTTAACCCAGGTTTGTTAGGTTAAACCATGTTCGACTTTAAGCTACTATAAAGGTCCTTCAGACCTAATTGTAGGATCTTATCTGGTTTTCTATCAAATCACAAAAGAACTTGGAGGTGAAAGATTATATCTTGATCATTTCTCTCTTGTGATTGCTTGATTTTCTTGATCTCTTATCATGTTTAGCACCAAATCATCTTTGATTCTTGGGCTCATCATGGAAAGTAGTGAGTAGTCATCTTTGGATTCATGAATTAGGGAGATTAAGGGTGATTAAGCTAGATCTAAGGTGTTTAGGTATAAATCAATCTTATTCCTTGCTAGTAGAGGGCTTTTAATGCAATTTTAGAGTTGGCCTCTCCAAAGTTGAGCTCTAGGCATTTCATACCCGGAAGGTGTTTGATGAAATGCCTGAACCAACTCTCCTAAGCTTTTAACATCCTTTGCCAAAGGGATTTGTTGTTAAAGGTGTTAAGATGGCTAGTAGACTTGAGATTAATGATTACTTAGGTAACATTCAACCAAAGGAATTTGATGCTTGAGTTATCTAGGTAAATGAGCATTCATCTAGGGATAGAGTTTGCTTAGGATTGTGTCTAGGCCTAAGGAAGATATAAATTGGTTAAAAGTTGACACCTTTAGGTTGAATCTTGATCACCCAAGATCAGTTCCCATAGCCCATGAGTTCTCACTTCTTATAAGAAAGAAAGCTTGTGCCTTTATTGCATTTTAGGTAGTAAGTTAGTTTCAAATCATCTCAAAAACTGGTAGCACTTAGATTAAGCATGGTCTTGCATTCCCTTTGCATCATAATCACCTATGATTGGTTCGACAATCTTTTATACTACATTGATTTGATCTTAGACCCTTGAAAAGTCTTGTATCAGTTTTGACAAGTCTCTAGTGGTAGGAGCAGAGTTGACATTACGTAAGTAGGTAGAACCATTAGAATAGACTTTATGAGTACTTCCTTTCCTTCCTTTGTTAGTCAAAGTCCCCATTCACGCTATAGATGATATGAACTGATGAATTTTGAAAAATCCCAATCACCGTGTTTCAATAGTAAAAACACGATTAGTATCATTTTAAATTGACGCACTTAACGTTCAAAAAACGTTTAAATTCGATACTATAGAATTCTTAGGAAATATTAATCATTATTATTTTTGATCTAAATACTATACCAATAGTACGCACAGAGTTTAAAAAAAAATATTATACAAAAACTACAAAAAGAAAAATGTTCCAATCTTAAAAAAACGACTATGATCCCCTAACTATTCATGTGTCCATCCGGAAGTTCGAGTTTTGTCAAGGACATGTAGAATCAGCTTATTTTGATAGTAGATGTTTCGTACGTTTCTAATATATTGGGGGATGAAAAATCTCTTACATTGATATCTGAGTTTAATAGTCATTGTTGAACCATATTATATGTAAATAAGTTTAAACCACAATGTTTCTGTCGATATTTGAGGTTAAATATATATATGTTACTTTTTAGTCAGTCATACAGATGAAGCTCTAATTAAAATGCTTCTTTGATGATTTCTTGGTCTCAGCAGGTTTATCAATGTATTATACATGGGATGAAGAAGTGAGATTTTTTATAGGTGGGCAGTAATCAAAAACAACTTTCTAAATGCAGTATGTTCGTGACAATGTGTATAGTAGAAAGAATATATACGAAAAAATCATATGTAAACATGAACATTTTCATTTCCCCTAATTAATATACGTCCGATAAATAAGAGGATCGTATCTTAGTTTATATTAACATACATGAATTGTCTTACCAATGGCACAAGCTGTAATAAATCTAGTTAGGAAATGGTTTTTTCAAAAAATGGCTGAGAAGGATTCTCAAACCGCCACATCAGCATGGTACTCATGTAAATAAATATTGAAAAAACCTGACACGTCGATAGTTGAAGCATGCATTCCATCGTCCACAGAAGGGCATCAAGTTCCGAATGAAGTGGTGAGATTCTTCGTCGCTGATTTTTTGCTCCCAATAGCTGAGTTGTTCCTTCTGAGGTTTTCCATGTCCATCCATAACCACTGAAGAATGCGTCATGTGTCCATGAGCCATCTATTAGGTATCTCTCAGAACTTGCTATCTGGTCAGAGATTGTTGTAATTGTCTGTTCTTCTTGTTTCATGTTTGCTTCGAACCAAGCATGGCATTCTGATTCAGCATGACATTCTGATTCAGCATGTCGGACAGTTTCCAAAGGGTCTCTGTCTTTTTTTTTTTGTCAAACAAACTACTTCCATTAATAAAACTTCAGTTCAAATAACATTAAGTAGTCTAGAGAGGCTTGATCGAGCTAGTGTATCAGCCTGAGAGTTTTCAATACGGGGAATAAAGATAAACGATACTGGACAGAAGAGAGTGGCAAGGATCTTGATGTCCGAAAGGACTCTTGCAATCTCATTCATGCCCCCCCTGAACATAGGGTAGTGATAAGGACCTGAGAGTCCGAGAATACTTGTAGGCTTTGAAGATCTAACTCTTTAGCCTTCTTTAGAGCTTCGCGCATTGCCAGCGCTTCTGCCATCAGTGCTGAACTGACGTGGGATCGACTGGCGGCTCCTCTGCCTAGCACCTCCCCTGCTGCATTCTTGATAATCCAACCCATTCCTCCTGCTAACTCTGTTTCTTTCCACGCACCATCAGTCCAACAAGAAGGAGTCGAGGGGAGTCTTTTACCGGTATGCTTTGCCATTTGCTTCTTCGTTGCCTTCTTGACGTTAGTCCTCTCCCATTCTCTAGCATCTACCACTGCTTTTGAGATGATGTCCTCCACTTGGAAGATTTTATCTTCAAAGATCAATTTGTTTCTTGCTGTCCAGAGATTCCATAGCAACCATGGGACTAATGGATATGAAGTTAATCCTGTAGGAGGGAGGACGCCTATCGAAACATGAGATGACAGCCAATCTCTAAACGGTTCATTTGTAGATACTCTGTCACCCGGTGTTACGAGGGGGGCTTTCGCCCAGACTTCAGCAGCAAAACGACAGTCCAGTAAGAGATGAGATATCGTTTCCAACTCTCCACACCTTTTACATTTCAACTCAGAGGTGATTCCTGTAATAGCCAGAGGAGTTCCTACCGGTAGTGCGTTGTGAAGCGCTCTCCATAGAAAGTGACGTATTTTTGGTGATGTTTGCAGCTTCCAGACCGTTTTCATCCAGTTGAATTGATCATTGGTCAAGTCGTTTTTTTCTTCAAAAATCCTTTTGTAGCCTGACTTAGTTGTGTAAGATCCTGAAACGTCAGGTAACCAGACTTGTTTATCCAAGGGCTTTAGCGTGCTTGGGATAATAAGTCTGATTGCTTCCTCATACTGAGGTAGATGGAGACGGATCCTATCCAGGTCCCACTCTTTGGTTTGCTGATCTAGGAGGTCTGAGACAAGTAGGTGTTGGTTAGAGTAAGTTGGAGGTCCTATAGGGGCCGCTGGTATCATTGGGGAGAGCCACTTGTCGGTCCAAACTTTAATATCCTCTCCATTCCCAACAATGAATCCCAAGCCTTTTTTTAACACCTCTATTCCCGCCACAATGCTTGTCCAACCATGAGAAGATTCAGATTTCTCACCACTCTCCATGAAGGCGCTGACTGGAAAGTATTTTCCTTTTAGTACTTGAGCAAGGAGACACCGTGGGTTACTTTCAATGCGCCAACTAAGCTTTCCCAAGAGAGAATCGTTGTAGTCTTCTATGTTCTTGAAGCCTAACCCTCCCAAATATTTAGGCTGTGCCATAGTGTCCCAAGAAACCCATGCAATCTTTCTCTTATCAGGTGCACTGTCCCACCAGAATCTTGTGAGAATGGACTGGATTCTCTTACACAAAGATCTCGGGATCTTGAAGCTCGACATGTGGTATGTTGGCAAGGAGGTAAGAACCGATTGCAGCATGACATGCTTACCAGCACCTGACAGGAAGCGGTTTGGCCAAGATTGAGCCCTTTGTCGAATATTATCCACCATGCCCGTGAAGACATCACACTTCCTTCTTCCAAAAGTCTCTGGTAGCCCCAAGTACTTTCCCATACCACCCTCTTTGTTGATTCCCAGTGAGGATGTTACTCTTAACCTGATGCTATCTGGAGTCTTCAAAGAGAATGTGATCGTAGACTTATCTAGGTTAATGCTTTGTCCTGAGCTTCTTTCATATCTGCACAGAATATTTTGCAGAGCTCGGCAGTTCTTCACATTAGTTTTACAGAATAGCATCGTATCATCGGCGAAGAGTAGATGATTGACATATGGGCTCTTCTGCGACACTTGAAGCCCTCCAAGGCTGCCATTTTGCTGGGCGTTTTTGCATAGACCAGATAGAACCTCTGTGCAGAGTATGAATAGATAGGGGGAAAGTGGATCTCCTTGTCGGAGGCCTCGTGTTGGGATGAGAAAGGAATATGTCACTGAGGTGACACACTCCATCACCCACTGGATCCAAATCCCCCGAAACCCGAGACTCTTCAACACTTCTTTGAGGAAACCCCACTCTATCCTGTCATACGCCTTGCTCATGTCGGTTTTTACGACCATAGAGCATCGCTTCTTTGCCCCTGAATTCTTCAGGTAATGGAGGGTTTCGTGTGTGATTAACACATTATCCGAGATAGCTCTACCTGGGACGAAAGCTGATTGATGCTCTGAGATCAGCTCTGGTAGTATACCTTGCAGGCGCAGTGTAAGGATCTTCGCGATGATTTTGTACCGGACGGTGCAGAGGGCAATTGGGCGATACTCCGCTGCTGATTGTGGAGCCATGGTTTTTGGGATCAAACAGACATAAGTCTCGTTAATCTTTGGGTTCATAGCTCCTGTTATGAAGAAATTCTGGATCTCCCGGTAAATGTCTGCCCCCAACATCATCCAAAAAGATTGGTAAAAACTTGCAGAAAAGCCATCTGCTCCGGGTGCCTTTTGCGCATTAATAGCAAAGGTGGCCCTCCTTACTTCTTCTTCATCCGGAATTTGACAGAGCCTGTCGTTCATCTCAGTCGTGATTCGCTCTGAAATGGTTTCCTCTACTGTTCGGTAATTTGTGCTCCCATTGGTAGTGAAGAGCTTCTGGTAAAATTCCACAAAGACTGCTCCTACTTCCTCCTCCTCATGGACCGGGAAACCCTCAGAATTTTCAATGACAGTGATCCTGTTCCGCGCCTGCCGTACTCTTGTCACTGCATGGAAAAAGGCACTATTTTTATCTCCTTCTTGCAGCCACATGATTCTACTTCTCTGTCTCCAAAAGAGCTCCTCCGCCTTGTACGCTTTGCTGAGATCCTCGGTGAGGGTTGCTATCTTGCTGGTGTTTGGCTTTTCCGCTGACAACTCCTCTTCTAGCTCTATTTGTTTCTGTAATACCTCCTTGGCCGTGACCTCCTTCTGCATTTTTGCCCATCTAATGATCTCATGTCTACACCTTGAGATTTTAAAATCAACCTCCTCCTCAAAGCCTTGTTTCCTCGCTTCTTCAATCTCGTTTAGTCTTCTATCATACCGGAAGGGGGTTCTCTTCTTGGCTTTATGAGATTATAGATAGGTCACTAGCGGTCGGTGATCCGAGCCCTCAAATCTGAGGTAGTTGCAACTTCCAGACGGGAACATGTCAAACCACTCCACATTTGCAAGTGTTTTGTCCAAGCGTGATTTGATATCATGAGTATGCCGTTTGCCTCTCCATGATAGTGGGTTCCCAGTGTGTTTAACATCCCAAAGCCCATTATTTGAGACAAAGCTTCTAAAAGGAATAAAAGTTCCTTCACATCTTGCTGGACCTCCCGACTTCTCGGAGTTATCCAGTATGTCATTGAAATCACCCGTTAATGTCCAAGCCTCATCTCTGTCCTGGCCCAAGCTCGAGATTTCCTCCCAAAATGCAGCCTTGTTCTCCTGTTGTGGCGCCCCATAGATGAAGGTCATGTAGAAAGCTTTCCTTTTGTAGACAATCCTTGTGTCAATAAAGTTGGAGGATGTCTTGAGCACTGTAAGGTCTATGTCGCTCTTCCACAGGAGGGCTAAGCCTCCACTTAGGCCCAAAGGAGGGATAATGCAATGTTGTTTATAATCTGGAGAAACCTGTTTGGAAATTACAAATTCAGTCTGATTCTTTGTCTCCATTAAATACAAAATATCCGGTGCATGAACACGCTTCATCTCCCGGAGTCTAGGAACTGTCAAGTCTCCCCCCAATCCTTGACAGTTCCAACTCAAAACAGCTAAGGAATATGGTTTGATGGATTTTGAAAATCCATCCTACCCCTGCTGGTTCCTTTTCCATTTTTTGATGTTTGTGCTCCATCTTCCTTATTCAAAGGTAAATCTTGAGGTTGAGCGTTTTTGTCCACACATAATCTCTTACGAGCTGTTGGCCATCTTGCCGCTAGCTGTTTGGACGCTCTAGCCCCTTGAAGGGGGCTTCTGATGCCTCTAGTTCTTGTTGCTCCTGTCACCTTTGTTGTAGCTTTACCCTGAGCTTGTTGTCTTGCCTGAGTTCCCTTCTTTGTCGCAGCCCGCGGGGGATTTTTCCTCTTTCCAGTGGCTGAAGGAGACCCCAATCTAAGAGCCACAGGAGACCTTACCGCTTTATGTTGGATCGCTGGACTTGTGGAGTTCATTAGTCTCCTCGATGACCCTTCCCCTGTTATAGGGCTGTGGTGCTCTTCCTCCTCGTATACTACCTCTACATCCTGAAGTCTTGCGAGTAGTGAATTCGAGAGACCCGTTGGTCTTTGCTGATCTTCCAGAGGCTCTTCAATTCTCTCAAGAGCAGAGACTCTATATGACAATGGGATGTCAGCTTCCCCGGGTTGTTCCAATCTTTCCAACGCTGGAACTCTTCCTGCTGAGATATTACTTCTGTCTTCAATTCTTTCTAGCGCTGACACTCTTTCCCTGGAACGGCTGTTACCCTCTACCTGCTCCGGAACGCCTGAGAAAGTCATCCCCTCTCTTGTAGGCCGAGGAGGGGGTGTACGTGAGCTTTGAGATTTCTGACTTTCATTGTGAGCACGTCGATCATTGCGACTTCTGAGAGAGGGAGAGGAACCCCTGGGGGTCCTTCTGATTGGGGACTGAAACCTCTGCGAAGGGAAGCTATGGTGGGAGGATTGGTCTCTCTCTGGGAACTTGTCTCTTCCTCCTCTTTGCTCTTCATAGCTTCTTTGATCCCTATCTCTGGAGGGTAGTCTTCTTGATCTATCCTCTAATTGGTATCTTCCTCTGAAGGGTTCTTGTATCCTAGAATGAACCGATTTATGACTGTACCCTTGTTCTCGAGAATCCCGTCCTCTGTCTCTGGATGTGTAAGCATCTTCTCTTCTAGCATCGTGTCTGCGGTGATGATCTTCTAGCTTTCTTAGGGTATTTTGTTGGCTGATACCTTGCGAGACTACTTGCGGTTTTGAATTATCCCTATTCAGAGGGCAGTTTTCCTTCTCATGGTTAAGAGAAAAGCAAACAAAACAGTGTTTTTCGAGCTTTTCGTATTCCAGATCCACTGTAATGATCTCTCCTGATGGAAGCTCAATAGGGAGACACATTTCTAGCTTGTTCAGACCATCTATATGAACCCGGACTCTTCCATGGTTTGCATCCTTGTCCAGGACTGGGCCCAACTCTTTTCCAATAGTGTCTAGTGTAATGTTAGTCCAGAAGTGAAGCTGGAGGCCGTGAAATCTGATCCAAAACGCTATCTTTCTTGGGAAGGAATTGGAAATCACTGGTTCCCATCTCTGAAGCAATATCATCCATCGTTTGTAATGGTAGGGGCCTTTCTTGAGAACCGTTTGGAGGGCCTCTTCTGAGTTGAATCGGATCTGGAAGAGCTCTGGTCCCAACTCTCTTCCTGTGAGTTCTCCTTCCACGCTCCAGTACTGCAAGAGCCATTCTACTACCCATTGAGTCTTCTGGACTGTCGGGTTTGTTACTCTACCTATCAAGGTGAGTTTGTTGTCTTCTATCAACATTGAGTTATCATTCTGGGGGATCTGAATCGGACGTCTGCGCTCTGGTTTAGCTGAGTTCGAGGGCCATTTTCCTTTCTCCATTCTTGAGTATCTATGCGCATACTCTCTTGTAGAAGCTACAGTAGTTCTTGACTTTGCCAAGAAGATCCTCAAACTGAGGTAAAATGCTAGTAACCCTGAGAGAAGAAGCTGTCTAGTTTAAGCTCTTAGTTCTTTGCACTGCTGAAAATCTCCAAGCTCTGTTTCCTTATCTTCTGTGTTTCTTGGGTATGAGGGGTTTCCTCGAGGGGGAAGACACAGTAGGTGAAGCACCATCTCGAGATCTATCAACTGATCGGAGTAGATTTTGATTTGCTGAGAATTAGGTCATTGGAGAAAGGTGGTTGCGGCGGGGCTCTTCTTTTCTTGCGGTGGAGAGTTGTAGGTGCCGTGGAGATTTTTAAAAAAACCAAGGTTAGGTGGCCGGACATTGGTAGTCGTGCCTGGGAGAGATTCATTGAAACTGTTTTTATGTTAGAATCCAAAGGGTCTCTGTCTATTCCTCTGAATAGTTTATCATTCCTCGCTTTCCAAATACCACATAATCCAGGGATATGGATCTTTAACCAGCTCAGGGTCTTCAATATCGTTTTTCCTCCAAAAAAGATTGTCGACATTCGCGTAGTGACTCGCGGTGGGAAAAATTATTGGTGGAGTTGGGGTTGCTGCATGTGCCCATGTCTGTAATGCTGGTGGACACTCAAAGATGACATGATTTATAGTTTCATCATCTGTTCCACATCTAGGGAAATAATTGTCACATCATATATGACGATGTGCTAGGTTACTTGTTACTGCTAGTTGTCCAGAGATTGTTTGCCAGATAAAATGTTTTAGCTTTGGTGGAGCTTGTATCCTCCAAGCAGAGGCTTGGAGTTTTGTGATGCTCGGTTCCCCCTGGGTGTCCACTGTTTCTCTGTTGAGGATGTTTCTTGCTACCTAATACCCTGATTTAACAGTTTACATCCCACTCTTAGTAAAACTCCAATAATATTTATCCCGTTGATTGATATCTTGCATATTTGCATTGTTTTATCTATTCATCCATGTGCATTTTCATCATAGAGATTAGGATTTAGACATGTTTAGGTTGCATTTTGCATACATGAGTCTCTATTAGGTACTGGAGTGCCACATGGAGTTCTTAGGGACATTTGGATGCATTTGGAGCTCGAAGGAGGTGAAATAGGTGATCATTAAACGAGCAGAGCATGGGAGCGACCTCCCGGAGCGACATCACAAAGTCGCTGTGTCCCACCTCTCAGAGCGACCTTCCTAAAGCGACGCCATGAAGTCGCTCGCGTTCTCGTTACTCCGAACCGTCTTAGATGACCCTGGAGCGACCTCTCAGAGCGACCTACCAAGGTCGCTCCCGATCCAGAGCGACCTGTTGGAGCGACACACCAAAGTCGCTCGCGACCTCTCACCCGGAGACACCAAAAATCGGCCTTGGAGCGACTTCCCGGAGCGACACCTGCAAGTCGCTCCGCGTTACTTTGCTGCCGAAAATCATGATTTCCCGAGGGCCTTTTTGCAATTTATTTGGACGTTTTGCACTTGGAAAAACCTATGTTTTAAACATCTTTTGTAGCCACCAGGCAGACCATCTTTGGATCTATTGAGAAATACACAAAAACTCTCTTGAGAAGTTCATCTCTTGGATTTTGATTGTTATGTTCTTGTGTTCTTGTTGATTTCTTATCTATTTCTCTACATGATTAATCTGAAATCCAATATGGGTTTAAGAGGAATCATGGAGATTAGTGAGTAATCACCTTTTGAATTCATGGGTTAGGGAGATCAAGGGTGATTAGGTTAGTTCTAGGATGTTTTAGTGTAGATCATTCTTGTTCCTTGCTAGTAGAGTATTCATAATGCATCTTCTGAGTTGGCCACTCAAAAGTTGATCAATAGGCATTTCCCACCCAAAAGGTGTTTGATGAAATGCCTGAGACAACTCTCCTAGGCTTTTAGTATACTTTGCCAAAGACATTTGTTGTTAAAGATGCTAAGATAGCTAATAGACTTGTTAGTAATGATTGCTTTCATATTATTCAACCAAAGACATTTGATGTTTGAGATATGTTAGCAAATGAGCATTCATCTAGACATAGAGCTTGCTTAGAATTGTGTCTAGGCTTAAGGTTGATAGTTTGATTGATCATTTGCCATCCTTAGTTCGATACTTGATCACCCAAGGTCTAATCCCTATGCCCATGAGTTCTCTTTTCCCTTAGTCAAGAAGTATCATTCTGTTATTGCTTTCTAGTTTTAGTCATAGCTTAAAACCCATCTAAATCATTGGTTGCACTTAGATTAAGTGAGTACTTGCATTCTCAGTGCTTTGATATCCCTCAGAACTGGTTCGACAATCACTATACTACAACATTTGTCTTAGGAGCCTTGAAAACTCCTAACATCAAATTGGCGCCGTTGCCAAATTCTGAGTAGATTTAAACATTGAGATTTAGTCACTTGCTTGAGACTAAGTCATTTTAATTTTGTTTTGTTACTGATTCTTCTTCTTCACCTACCTTTCACTTTCAGGTGTATGAACTTGAGGAGCAGGGGTCCATCAAACCTAGTTCCAATAGTAGCAGACATCAGAGCTTTTGAGAGGGAGTGTGCTAGAGCTAGAAGAGAAGAAGAACACCAGGCCCACTTGGATATTGATATGGCAGATCCACCGCAAGGGGCAGAACACCAACCGCGGGCAGCTCGACCCATTGGCACTTACGACCGCCCCAACATACATGGTCATAGATTCGGAATCCGAGCACCAGCTGTGGCAGCCAACAACTTTGAGGTCAAGTCAGGACTCCTCAACGTGATCGAGAACAACAAGTATCATGGCTTGGCTCTGGAGGACCCATTTGATCACTTGGATAGGTTCGACAGCTACTGTGGGTTGTCAAAAACCAATGGTGTGTCCGAAGATGCCTTAAAGCTCAAGCTATTCCCTTTCTCTTTGGGGGATAAGGCACGTCAGTGGGAGAAGTCTCTACCCAGCGACTCTATCACCACTTGGGATGAGTGCAAGAGAGCATTCTTGGAGAAATTCTTCTCATCCTCAAGAACTGCTAAGCTGAGAAATGAGATCTCCAGTTTCCAACAGAAGAACTTGGAAGGATTCAGTGAAGCCTGGGAGAGATTCAAGGGCTACCAAGCTCAATGCCCACACCATGGTTTCTCTAAGGAGAGCTTGCTGAGCACATTCTACCGTGGTGCTCTTCCTAAGTACAGGGCCAGACTGGATACAGCTAGCAATGGGTTCTTCTTGGGGAGAACTGAGGAAGATGCAGAGGAGCTGGTTGACAACATGGTAAAGAGTGATGCAGTCTACAGTGGAGACCACGACAGAAGCAGTCGAACAGATGATAAGCAGACGAGGAAGGAGTTGAAAGCTCTACAGGATAAGATAGACATCCTCCTTGCTGATAAAGCCACACAAGAGCAGCTGCACTTTGTTGGTAACCCAAGCCAAGATACACCACCTGTTGTCCATGAGGTTGAGGGTTTGGAAGGTCAGGAAGAGCTGTGTTTCATCAACAACAATGGTAGCTGGTACAAAAAAGAGCCCAACTTTCAGTACAACAACTACCAACAGAAATCCTATCCCAACAACCAACAGAGTGGTTATCCGCCTCGAAACAACCAGCAAGGCAGCTATCAACCTCATCAAAACCCCTCATCTGGTTCCTCTGCTCCTCAAGAGAGCAGCACTGACACCCTGCTGAAACAAATCTTGGAGTCTCAGACTAGAAGTGAGAAGCATGTTGGTTATGAGTTGAAGAACCTTCATTCCAAGATTGATGGGAGCTACAATGAGCTCAACAACAAGTTCTCACATCTTGCTTCTACAGTCAAGAATTTAGAGAATCAGTTTGCTTCCATGAACACTCACCAGACTCGCCAGCAAGGATCTCTACCTGGAAAATCTGACCAAAACCCCAAGGAGGCCAAAGCTATCACCCTTAGGAGTGGTAAGCAGTTACCTCCTACAACCCTCACCAGGGATGCTGAGAAACTAGGTGAGGAGGTGGCCATCAACTTAGATGATGAAGTGGTGATTGTTGATGAGAAAATCAATGATGAAATCTTGGAGAAGATTGTGGAAGCCAAGGGTAAAGGAAAGGTTGGGGAAGAGAAGAAAACAGTGAAGGATGGTGAAGTTCTTGCTCCAGCAAGTGAGAATTCTTTTGTTCCTCCTCCCTATGAACCCAAACTACCATTCCCTGGTAGATTCAAGAGGCAGCTGCTAGAGAAGTACAAGGCTTTGTTTGACAAGCAAATGAGTGAAGCTCAGGTTGCAATGCCCATCATCGATGCTTTCATGTTGATTCCTCAATACAACAAGTTCCTGAAAGATGTTGTAGCTGCAAAGAAGAAGGAAATGGAAAGCATGATGATTCTTACCCATGAGTGCAGTGCCATCATCCAAAGGCTTGATGTTCCAGAGAAGTTAGAGGATCCAGGATGCTTCACACTACCTTGTGCTCTTGGACCTATGGTATTTGAGAAATGTCTCTGCGATTTGGGAGCTAGTGTCAGCGTGATGCCTTTGTCTGTTGCAAAGAAGCTTGGATTCACTCAGTACAAGAAGTGTAAACTCTCTCTGGTGTTAGCTGATCGTTCAGTGAAGTACCCTGTGGGCATCTTAGAGGACCTACCTGTGAAGATTGGAAGGTATGAGATACCTACAGATTTTGTGGTGCTTGAGATGGGTGAGGAGGCTCAGGACCCATTGATTCTTGGAAGGCCATTCTTAGCTACAGCAGGAGCAATTGTTAAGGTGAAAGAGGGCACGATTGATCTCCATTTGGGTAAAGGGCATGTTCTCCACTTTGACATCAAGGAGAAAATGAAGAAACCAACTGTGTTCGGGCAAGCCTTCTACATTGAAGAGATGGGCACTCTTACTGATGAGCACCTTGAAGAGTTACCACCTGAGGACGACGAGGAGGGAGCATCTCCCTCTACTCATTCTCCATAGAAGGTAACCCACTACTTTCCCTTGTATATACCATTTCGTTTTTGCATATTAGTTTTCTCTTTTTGGGTATCTCTCTCTCCTTGACAACACAGAGACTGTGTCATTTAAGTTTGGGGGAGGTACCAAGTATTTGATCACGTTTGCTTTGATGATTTTGAGTCTCATGCATTGCATTATACATATATATTTGCATAAAAAAAAAAAATTCATTTAGTTTGCATCATTGGCATTTCTAGGAGAGTCTAGAGCATATAGGTTGCATTTACTTGCATTGGGAGCAATGATTTGAAATGCCTTGTAAAGAACATTACTTTGCACCTGAATAGCTTATGCACCTCTCAAAAACACTTGTATGCTTCGAGCCTTGAAGACTCTTCCTGAAACTTGTTGATTGCTGAAACTCAGTCTTTGAAGCCAACTACAACCTTATTTGAACTGAACGAACTTAATGCTTCTTGCTCATGGTCCCTTGTGTACTGAGTCATGGCTATACACACCTGAGTTGTCACATCCTTTATGCCAATCTTATTCTGACAAACTCTAGTGGTAGACCACTCCCAAAACCTTTCCCTCCTTTTAAGCTTTCATTGTTTGATGAGTGAGGCCTTCTTCGGAAAGTCTTACATGTGCATAATGTTGAGAGTATCGGGAACGACAATGCTTGATCTTCATTCTTGCTAGATTGGGCACTCTATTGTCTAGCTATAGGGGGGGGGGTGAGAGTTGTGATTATGATTTGGGAGCAATGAAAAAGGAAAAGAAATAACTCTTTGTGTTTAAGTGAATTGTCTTACTGGGATAAGTAAAAAAAACCTCTAGCTCAAGTTATGAAAAGTCTTGGCCCCCATTTAAAAAAAAAAAAAAAAAAAAAAAAAGAAAAGAAAAAGAAAGAAAAAGGGGGCTAGCAAAGTTGTTAGGAGCTAAGTAATGTTTTGAGGTTGTGAAAAATCCCTTGTAGATTTCAAAGAGAAGGAGTTAATGTTCTTAGGATCTTTTGGTGAGAGATGTGAGTTGGGTTTGACATTTGAGAATGATTGTGTAATTGTATGTTTGGGAAAAGGGTAGAACAATGGAGATTGAGCATTGTATGCATGAGTTGATCCCTTTCTTAGATATATTATGTGCAATGTCAAGGCTACTTGTTTCGAGAGTAAACCACCTTAAAGATTTTATGTTTCGAACCTCTTGAATCACTTGAATAAAAGCCTTCCCTTACCCAACCAATGACTTGGACCAACTGACCATTTGCAAGAATTCACTTGATGCTATGCTTAATGAACTTGAGAGTTGGCTGATTTGCATGTGTGAATGCATGATGATGAGTGTAGGGATGAAAAGAGTTGAATAGGCCTAGAGAAGCTAGAGTATAATAAGAGAGGATGTACTAATGCTGAATTTAGATGTTGATTTGAGTGCTTTGTGTGTTTCTTTTGGCTATGAGCTCTCACCTTCAAACCTCTCTCCCTATGAGTTCTAGAAAGTTCACTTGTGGACAAGTAAAAGAACAAGTTTGGGGGAGTTGATATCTTGCATATTTGCATTGTTTTATCCATTCATCCATGTGCATTTTCATCATAGAGATTAGGATTTAGACATGTTTAGGTTGCATTTTGCATACATGAGTCTCTATTAGGTACTGGAGTGCCACATGGAGTTCTTAGGGACATTTGGATGCATTTGGAGCTCGAAGGAGGTGAAATAGGTGATCATTAAACGAGCAGAGCATGGGAGCGACCTCCCGGAGCGACATCACGAAGTCGCTGTGTCCCACCTCTCAGAGCGACCTTCCTAAAGCGACGCCATGAAGTCGCTCGCGTTCTCGTTACTCCGAACCGTCTTAGATGACCCTGGAGCGACCTCTCAGAGCGACCTACCAAGGTCGCTCCCGATCCAGAGCGACCCGTTGGAGCGACACACCAAAGTCGCTCGCGACCTCTCACCCGAAGAAACCAAAAATCGGCCTTGGAGCGACTTCCCGGAGCGACACCTGCAAGTCGCTCCGCGTTACTTTGCTGCCGAAAATCATGATTTCCCGAGGGCCTTTTTGCAATTTATTTTGGACGTTTTGCACTTGGAAAAACCTATGTTTTAAACATCTTTTGTAGCCACCAGGCAGATCATCTTTGGATCTATGAAGAAATACACAAAAACTCTCTTGAGAAGTTCATCTCTTGGATTTTGATTGTTATGTTCTTGTGTTCTTGTTGATTTCTTATCTATTTCTCTACATGATTAATCTGAAATCCAATATGGGTTTAAGAGGAATCATGGAGATTAGTGAGTAATCACCTTTTGAATTCATGGGTTAGGGAGATCAAGGGTGATTAGGTTAGTTCTAGGATGTTTTAGTGTAGATCATTCTTGTTCCTTGCTAGTAGAGTATTCATAATGCATCTTCTGAGTTGGCCACTCAAAAGTTGATCAATAGGCATTTCCCACCCAAAAGGTGTTTGATGAAATGCCTGAGACAACTCTCCTAGGCTTTTAGTATACTTTGCCAAAGACATTTGTTGTTAAAGATGCTAAGATAGCTAATAGACTTGTTCGTAATGATTGCTTTCATATTATTCAACCAAAGACATTTGATGTTTGAGATATGTTAGCAAATGAGCATTCATCTAGACATAGAGCTTGCTTAGAATTGTGTTTAGGCTTAAGGTTGATAGTTTGATTGATCATTTGCCATCCTTAGTTCGATACTTGATCACCCAAGGTCTAATCCCTATGCCCATGAGTTCTCTTTTCCCTTAGTCAAGAAGTATCATTCTGTTATTGCTTTCTAGTTTTAGTCATAGCTTAAAACTCATCTAAATCATTGGTTGCACTTAGATTAAGTGAGTACTTGCATTCTCAGTGCTTTGATATCCCTCAGAACTGGTTCGACAATCACTATACTACAACATTTGTCTTAGGAGCCTTGAAAACTCCTAACATCATTGATATTCTTGGCTGATGACCAATGATTGAATCAAAGGGATATCTTCATGGTTTACATAATTTTCAAGCATCTCCGAGTTCCATGTTTTTGGATCCTTTATCGTAAAATCGTGAACTGACATCATCGGATGGACCGCTTGTGCTATTGGCCTAGCTTGTCTTGCTGGTATTGTCGGTATCCAGTGGTCTTCCCAAGCTCTAATCTCATTTCAGGAATGTACTTTTTGTCTGATCCCTAATAGCATTAGTGGTTTCGCTGCCATTATACTCGTCCATCCATATGAAGGTCTATCTGTCTTGTTTAGCCGCAAGGGCGTGCTACATCTGAAGTATTTTCCTCTTAGGACTCTAGCTACCAAAGAATCTGGGTATTGTACCAAGCGCCATAACTGTTTGCCTAGTAGGGCCAGATTAAATTCATGGATCATCCTGAATCCAATTCCTCCCTCCACTCTTGGCTTGCAGAGATTTTCCCATTTTACCCAATGTATATCCCTTTTAGGAAGGTTCGAGCTCTACCAAAACTGTGCAATGACACTAGCTAAGTTTTGACAAGTCTCTAGTGGTAGGAGCAGAGTTGACATTACGTAAGTAGGTAGAACCATTAGAATAGACTTTATGAGTACTTCCTTTCCTCCTTTGTTAGTCAAAGTCCCCATTCACGCTATAGATGATATGAACTGATGAATTTTGAAAAATCCCAATCACCGTGTTTCAATAGTAAAAACACAATTAATATCATTTTAAATTGACGCACTTAACGTTTACATTCTTTTCTTTTCCTTTTAAACAAAAAACGTTTAAATTCGATACTATAAAATTCTTAGGAAATATTAATCATTATTATTTTTGATCTAAATACTATACTAATAGTACGCACAGAGTTAAAAAAAAAATATTATACAAAAACTACAAAAAGAAAAATGTTCCAATATTAAAAAAAACGACTATGATCCCCTAACTATTCATGTGTCCATCCGGAAGTTCGAGTTTTGTCAAGGACATGTAGAATCAGCTTATTTTGATAGTAGATGTTTCGTACGTTTCTAATATATTGGGGGATGAAAAATCTCTTACATTGATATCTGAGTTTAATAGTCATTGTTGAACCATATTATATGTAAATAAGTTTAAACCACAATGTTTCTGTCGATATTTGAGGTTAAATATATATATATGTTATTTTTTAGTCAGTCATACAGATGAAGCTCTAATTAAAATGCTTCTTTGATGATTTCTTGGTCTCAGCAGGTTTATTAATGTATTATACATGGGATGAAGAAGTGAGATTTTTTATAGGTGGGCAGTAATCAAAAACAACTTTCTAAATTCTAATTAGTTTATATGTAAACCATATATGCAGTATGTTCGTGACAATGTGTATAGTGGAAAGAATATATACGAAAAAATCATATGTAAACATGAACGTTTTCATTTCCCCTAATTAATATACGTCCGATAAATAAGAGGATCGTATAAATAAGAGGATCGTATCTTAGTTTATATTAACATACATAAATTGTCTTACAAATGGCACAAGCTGTAATAAATCTAGTTAGGAAATGGTTTTTTCAAAAAATGGCTGAGAAGGATTCTCAGACCACCACATCAGTATGACACTCATGTAAATAAATATTGAATTAAAGGTTACTCTTATTTTTTGCTTCTGTTTTAATAGTAAAGGGATGTCATGAAATTATGTGATGACCATGCGTCTTCTATACGTATAGTTCATGTGTACATATAATTAATCTATAGAGACAATTGTATTATTGTAATGTTTGAATGCCTGGTTTTAAATTAACCTAATACACATGAGATGTGTAAAGACCAATTAAAACAATGAATTGTTTACTTGGTTTATAAGATTGGTTTGGTTCAATCACTTTAATCTTTTATTGAATTAGAAATCTAATTTGATTAGATTCTACTAATAACGTTAAGATTATTTAAATGATAATTAATAATTTTAAGTAGATTAAAGTTAATTTTATTATTTATAATTCAGTTAAATACATATTAGATATGTGTTAGTTATATTTATATTTTATATAAGATATAAATTTTTAAATATAAATTAAATTTGAATTAAAATTTGTTCCTCAATTAATTTCAATATTTTTGATGTCTACCCAATCTTATCAACTATCAAGGCTCGTTTCGTTGTAAGATGGGCTTGCCAAAACAAGGTATTTGTAATTATATTAGTGAAGTAGATGGTAACAGTTACCATATGAATATAAGATTGGTTCACTTGACTAAGCTATCAAAACGGTTTTGGGCTTAGAGACATAGGTTGGAGAAGACATAAGATGTCGTTTGACAACCGATAATTATATTGGATATAATTAGCCAAGTGTTGCTTACCTAAATAGCTAAACATTCGGGCGATGAGCCAAAGCTCACTCGGGTTCTAGTGAAATATGGGTCTTGGATTATTAGATTCATTTGAGGAAAAAGTTTTGAATATAATATGAGTTTTCTTAATTGTTGAGATTTCTCTAATTCCTAAACATCATATCAATATTTGTTATTCTTCAATTCCAAAAAAGTTAACTCCTCACAACTCACTTTCATTGTGATATGCCCTTGAGAAGGACATATTGAATGAATCAAATTTCCTCCAATGGTATTGAAACCCGAGAATTGTTCTCAAACAAGAGTGTAAAACTTTAAGGAAATGATAAGCCAAGCTGGATTGCGAATCCTAACCAGCTTGATCCTTCTCCTAAGTTTAAATCCTACTTGGAAGATCTGAAAAAGAAAAAGACTTTTGAAACATCGTCTAGGGATATTTTTTGTTATAGAAGTAAATGTTACTACTTCTGGCTCTACTTCTTGGGTATTGGATATCGTCTGTGGTGCTCATATTTGTATGAATATGAATGGCCTAAGCAACCATAGAATTTTGGATAAAGGACAAGTAGGCCTACGCTTGGGAAATGGAGCAAGAGTAGCTGCTTTAGCTGTGAGAACATTTCACTTGTCTTTACCTTCAGGTTTGGTTTTAGAACTTAAGAATTGCTACTATGTACCTGCTATAAGTAGGAATATTATTTTCATTCCTTGTTTGGATTTGGAAGGATTTCAGTTTTCGATCAAAAACAAGTATTGTTCTTTTGATCGTAATGATATCTTTTATGGTAGCGGTCCATTAGAGAATGGACTTTATATTCTAGACCAAAGCGTGCATGTCTATAATATCAGTACCAAAATATTGAAGTCTGACAACATGAATCGCAATTTTCTTTGGCATTGTCATTTGGGCCACATAAATGAGAAACATATTCAAAAGCTTCATAGTGATAGACTTTTGAGCTCCTTTGATTGTGAATCATATGAAAAATGTGAATCCTATTTATTGGGTAAAATGGCTAAGGCATCTTTTACTGGACGCGGTGAAAGAGCCAAAGACTTATTGGAACTTATACATACTGATGTATGTGGACTAGTCAGTATAAATGCTAGAGGAAACTATCAGTACTTCATTACATTTACTGACGACTGCTGTTGGGGTCGAAAACGGTTACGACGAAGTTAACATCCAAATCTCCGCAAAATACAAGTATGAGTGTCTTTCCGCGACAAATTGTGCTTGGTCAAAAGAATGTCGTGTGATATCTTGCATATTTCCATTGTCTTATCCATTCACCCATGTGCATTTTGATCATATAGACTAGGATTTAGCCATGTTTAGGTTGCATTTTGCATACATGAGTCCTTATCAGGTATTGGAGTACCACATGGAGTTCTTGGAGACATTTGGGTGCATTTGGAGCTCAAAAGAGGTGATAAAAGTGATCATTGGACGAGCAGTGCATGGGAGCGACCTCACCGGAGCGACACCGTGAAGTCGCTGTGACACCCTTTCAGAGCGACTTGGCCAGAGCGACACCCCGATGTCGCTCGCGTCTCCATCGCTCGGAGGCACGAGAGCGACTTGGCCAGAGCGACACCATGAGGTCGCTCCAGCTGGGAGTTACGTGACCGGAGCGACACAGCGAGGTCATTCGCGAAGAGAGACCCGAAGCGACGTCTCCCAGCGACCCCTCCAGGTCGCTCCCGAAGCCTGGAGCGACCTCTCGGAGCGACTACTGGAGGTCGCTGCGCGCCTTCTGTTTGCTCGAATTCATTTATACTCAAGGGCCTTTTGGTCATTTCATTATGCACATTTTTACTTCTGAAAACCTATGTTTTAAGTACTTTTGGCAGCCACCAGACATATTATCTTTTGTTCTAAGAAAAACCTTTGGAAAGTTCATCTCTTGAATCATCTTTGTTCATCTAGTTATTGCAATTCTGTGTTTTCCAATTCGTTGTTGTATCCCTCTGTATGATTAATCTGAAATCCAAAATGGGTTTAAGAGGAATCATGAAGAGTAGTGAGTAATCACCATTTGAATTCATGGGTTAGGAAGATTAAGGGTGATTAGGTTAGAGCTAGGATGTTTTAGAGTAGATCATTCCAAAACCTTGCTAGTAGAGTAATCATAATGCATCTTCTGAGTTAGCTTCTCAAAAGTTGATCTTTAGGCATTTCCCACCCAAAAGGTGTTCGATGAAATGCCTGAAACAACTCTTCTAAGCTTTTAGCATATTTTGCCAAAGACATTTGTTGTTAGAAGTGCTAAGATAGCCTTAGACCTGTTAGTAATGATTGCTTCCATATTATTCAACCAAAGACATTTGTTGTTTGAAATGTGTTAGTAAATGAACATTCATCTAGACATAGAGTTTGTTTAGGATCATGTCTAAGCTTAAGGTTGATAGTTTGATTGTTCGTCTGCCATCCTTAGTTCAAAACTTGATCACCCAAGGTCTAATTCCTATGCCCATGAGTTCTCATTTTCCTTAGTTAAGAAAGTCAACTCATTTACCGTTTTTATTATTCCGAAACAGCATTAGTATTAATCATTAGTTTAGAAACCCTTAAAATCATCGGTTGCACTTAGATTAAGTAAGTACTTGCATTCTCAGTGCTTGAAATCCTTTAGAATTGGTTCGACAATCATTTATACTACAACATTTATCTTAGGAGCCTTGAAAACTCCTAATATCAAATTGGCGCCGTTGCCAAATT
This sequence comes from Brassica napus, assembly GCF_020379485.1. Taxonomy (NCBI): domain Eukaryota; kingdom Viridiplantae; phylum Streptophyta; class Magnoliopsida; order Brassicales; family Brassicaceae; genus Brassica; species Brassica napus. The sequence goes on along the minus strand of NC_063450.1, from coordinate 8,350,019 downwards.
CTAAGTAGATTTGAACATTGAGATTTAGTCATTTGCTTGAGACTAAGTCATTTTTATTTTCTTTAGTTACTGATTCTCCTTCTTCACCTCCCTTTAATTTACAGGTGTATGAACTTGAGGACCAGGGGTCCATCAAACCTAGTTCCAAGAGCCGCATACATCAGAGCTTTAGAGAGAGAGTGTGCTAGAAAGAGAAGAGAAGAAGAGCAACAGTCTCACTTGCAGAGATTGGATACTGATATGGGAGACATACCTCAAAATGATGCCAACAACGTTCCACAAAACCAACAGCGAGCAGCTCGACCCATTGGCACTTATGACCGCCCCAACATTCATGGTCATAGATTGGGAATCCGAGCACCAGCTGTAGCAGCCAACAACTTTGAGATCAAATCAGGACTCCTCAACGTGATCGAGAACAACAAGTATCATGGCTTGGCTCTAGAGGACCCATTTGATCACTTGGACAGGTTCGACAGCTACTGTGGGTTGTCAAAAACCAATGGTGTGTCTGAGGATGCCTTAAAGCTGAAGTTATTCCCTTTCTCTCTGGGGGATAAGGCACGACAGTGGGAGAAGTCTCTACCAAGTGACTCAATCACCACTTGGGATGACTGCAAGAAAGCTTTCTTGGAGAAGTTCTTCTCTACTTCAAGAACTGCTAAGCTGAGAAATGAGATCTCCAGCTTTCAACAGAAAGGCTTGGAAGGCTTCAGTGAAGCCTGGGAGAGATTCAAGGGCTACCAAGCTCAATGCCCACACCATGGTTTCTCTAAGGAGAGCTTGCTGAGCACATTCTACCGTGGTGCTCTTCCTAAGTACAGGGCCAGACTGGATACAGCTAGCAATGGGTTCTTCTTGGGGAGAACTGAGGAAGATGCAGAAGAGCTGGTTGACAACATGGTAAAGAGTGATGCAGTCTACAGTGGAGACCACGACAGAGGCAGTCGAACAGATGACAAGCAGACGAGGAGGGAGTTAAAGGCTCTCCAGGATAAGATTGACATTCTCATTGCTGATAAGGCCACCCAGGAGCAGCTGCACTTTGTTGGTAACCCAAACAAAGAAGCCACACCTGTTGTCCAGGAAGTTGATGGTTTGGAAGGGCAAGAAGAGCTGTGCTTCATCAACAACAATGGTAGCTGGTACAAGAAAGAGCCAAACTTTCAGTACAACAACTACCAACAGAGATCTTACCCCAACAACCAACAGAGTGGTTATCAGCCTCGGAACAACCAGCAAGGCAGCTATCAGCCTCAACAAAACCCTCCTCCCGGTTTCAACAACAAAGGACAACAACCTGCCCAACAACAACCTACTACTTCTACCTCTACTCCTCCAGTCAGCAGCACTGATGCCCTACTAAAACAAATCTTGGAGTCTCAGACAAGAAGTGAGAAGCATGTTGGCTATGAGTTGAAAAACCTTCACGCAAAGATTGATGGAAGCTACAATGAGCTCAACAACAAGTTCAGAACCTTGGAGAACCAGTTTGCTGCCATGAACACTCAACAAAATCGCCAACAAGGTTCTTTACCTGGAAAATCTGAGCAAAACCCCAAGGAGACCATGAAAGCTATCACCCTCAGGAGTGGTAAGGAGTTACCTCAGAAAGCTCTCACCAAGGATGCTGAGAAACAAGGTGAGGGGGTTGCCATCAACATAGATGATGAAGTGGTGATTGTTGATGAGAAAATCAATGATGAAATCTTGGAGAAGATTGTGGAAGCGAAAGGTAAAGGAAAGGTTGGGGAAGAGAAGAAAACAGTGAAAGATGGTGAAGTTGTTGCTCCAGCAAGTGAGAATTCTTTTGTTCCTCCTCCCTATGAACCCAAACTACCATTCCCTGGTAGATTCAAGAGGCAGCTGCTAGAGAAGTACAAAGCTCTATTTGAGAAGCAAATGAGTGAAGTTCAAGTCACAATGCCCATCATTGATGCTTTCATGCTAATTCCTCAATATAGCAAGTTCCTGAAAGATGTTGTAGCTGCAAAGAAGAAGGAGATGGAGGGCATGATGATTCTCACTCATGAGTGCAGTGCCATCATCCAGAGGCTTGTTGTTCCAAAGAAGCTAGAAGATCCAGGATGCTTCACATTACCTTGTGCTCTTGGACCTATGGTATTTGATAGATGTCTCTGCGATTTGGGAGCTAGTGTCAGCTTGATGCCTTTATCTGTTGCTAAGAAGCTTGGTTTCACTCAGTACAAGAAGTGTAGACTGTCTCTGGTATTGGCTGATCGTTCAGTGAAGTACCCGGTGGGTATCTTGGAGGACCTCCCCGTTATGGTTGGAAAATATGAGATCCCTACAGACTTTGTGGTGCTTGAGATGGGTGAGGAAGCTGCAGATCCTTTAATCCTTGGAAGGCCTTTCTTAGCTACAGCAGGAGCAATTGTTAATGTGAAAGAGGGCAAGATTGATCTCCACTTGGGTAAAGGGCATGTTCTTCACTTTGACATCAAGGAGGTAATGAAGAAACCAACAGTTCAAGGGCAAGTTTTCTACATTGAAGAGATGGATGCCCTTGCTGATGAGCTCCTTGAAGAATTGTCAATAGAAGACCCTCTACAGCATGCTTTGACGATAGAGAGGCCAGCTGAAGTGATTCAGAACCTGGAGAGTGCTGCCTATGGGATGATGTTGGATTCACACAGAGGATTTGGTAGTAAGGATCAGTATGAGGAGCTGCCTCAAATTGTCCATCAGGAAGCCTCGGTCATTCAACAAGGGGACACCCAGCAAAACGACTGGAGCGAGCTTAAGGCGCCTAAGGTGGAGCTTAAACCTCTCCCCAATGGTGTAAGGTATGCATTTCTTGGTCCTAATGGAACTTATCCAGTCATTGTGAGTAGTGAACTTACTGAAACTGAGCTATCTGAACTTTTGAAAACACTTAAAAGATTTAGAAAAGCAATAGGTTACTCACTTGATGACATCAAGGGAATATCACCCTCTTTGTGTATGCATAGGATACATCTTGAGGATGAATCAATGACTTCTATCGAGCATCAAAGAAGGTTAAATCCTAACCTGAAGGATGTTGTAAAGAAAGAGATTCTTAAACTCTTAGATGCTGGTGTTATCTACCCTATCTCAGATTCTAAATGGGTATCTCCTGTGCATGTTGTGCCAAAAAAGGGTGGTATAACTGTGATTAAAAATGACAAGGATGAATTGATACCAACAAGAACAGTCACTGGGCATAGGATGTGTATTGATTACCGCAAACTGAACTCTGCATCTAGAAAGGATCATTTTCCACTTCCATTTATTGATCAGATGCTTGAGAGACTTGCAAATCATCCATTCTATTGTTTTCTTGATGGATATTCAGGATTCTTCCAGATCCCCATACATCCCAATGATCAGGAGAAAACAACATTCACATGTCCTTATGGTACCTTCGCATATCGAAGAATGCCATTTGGTCTATGTAATGCTCCAGCCACCTTTCAAAGGTGCATGATGTCGATCTTTTCTGATCTGATTGAGGATGTTGTGGAGGTGTTCATGGATGATTTCTCTGTCTATGGATCTTCGTTTTCTGCTTGTTTGTCAAATTTGTGCAGGGTCCTACAGAGATGTGAAGACACCAACCTTGTGCTGAACTGGGAGAAGTGTCACTTCATGGTCAAAGAAGGGATTGTGCTGGGGCACAAGATTTCAGAGAAGGGGATTGAGGTGGATAAGGCCAAAATCGATGTTATGGTTGGTTTGCCCCCACCAAAGACAGTGAAAGACATCCGAAGTTTTCTTGGTCATGCTGGGTTTTACAGGAGATTCATAAAGGACTTCTCCATGATCACTAGACCATTGACCAGGCTGCTGTGCAAAGAAGCCACCTTCAGCTTTGATGTGGAGTGTCTAGAAGCCTTCAAGAAGCTGAAAGGTGAACTCATCAGTGCTCCAATTGTCCAGCCACCTAATTGGGATCTCCCCTTTGAGATCATGTGTGATGCTAGTGATTATGCTGTGGGAGCTGTTTTGGGGCAGAAGAAAGATGGCAAGACCCATGTGATCTACTACGCGAGCCAAACCCTGAATGATGCTCAGATGAGATATGCCACAACAGAGAAGGAGATGCTAGCCATTGTCTTTGCCTTTGAGAAGTTCAGAAGCTACTTGGTGGGATCTAAAGTCATTGTCTACACAGATCATGCTGCGTTGAGACACCTTTTGGCGAAGAAGGATGCAAAGCCCAGGCTCTTGAGATGGATTCTTTTGCTGCAAGAGTTTGATTTAGAGATCAAGGACAAGCCAGGAGTTGAGAATGGTGTAGCTGATCACTTGTCCAGGCTGAGAGTGGAGTGTGGCATTCCCATTGATGAAGGACTCCCTGAGGAACAGATCATGGCTATTGGAGCAGTGATAGCAGTTTGTGAGACTGGAAGGAAGCTTGAAGAAGTCAAGGCAACAGAAGAGAAAGAACCTTGGTATGCTGATTTGGTGAATTACCTAGCCACAGGAAAAGAGCCTTTGAATCTTGTGGGTTATGCCAAGAAGAAGTTCTACAAGGATGTGAAGAGATACTACTGGGATGAGCCCTACCTCTACATTCTCTGCAAAGATCAACTTTATAGGAGAGTGGTTGCTAATGAGGAGATTGATGGGATCCTTACACAGTGTCATGGATCATCTTATGGAGGCCACTTTGCTACCTTCAAGACTGTTGCTAAGGTGTTACAAGCTGGATTCTGGTGGCCACACATGTTCAAGGACACACAAGACTTTGTTTCAAGGTGTGATTCATGCCAAAGGAGGGGAAACATCACCAAGAGGAATGAGATGCCTCAGAATCCAATCCTTGAAGTTGAAGTGTTTGATGTGTGGGGTATTGACTTCATGGGGCCATTTCCATCATCACATGGCAACAAGTACATCCTGGTAGCTGTTGATTATGTCTCAAAATGGGTGGAAGCTATTGCAAGTCCCACCAATGATGCAAGAGTGGTAATCAAGATGTTCAAGAGCACCATCTTTCCAAGGTTCGGAGTTCCAAGAGTTGTAATCAGTGATGGAGGGTCTCATTTCATCAACAAACTGCTTGAGGGACTTCTCAGGAAGAACGGTGTTAAGCACAAGGTTGCAACTCCTTACCATCCTCAAACAAGTGGTCAAGTTGAGATTTCTAACAGAGAGATCAAGTCCATTCTGGAGAAGATTGTGGGGATTACAAGGAAGGATTGGTCAGTTAAGCTTGATGATGCGCTTTGGGCTTACAGGACAGCTTACAAGACACCTCTGGGGACCACACCTTTCAACCTATTGTACGGGAAAGCTTGCCATCTACCAGTGGAGCTTGAGTACAAGGCACTTTGGGCAGTAAAGTTGCTGAACTTTGACATCAAGAGTGCCAAGGAGAAAAGGCTTTTTCAGCTACATGAGCTTGATGAGATAAGAATGGATGCCTTCGAAAACTCAAGGATCTACAAGGAGAAGACTAAATCTTTCCATGACAAGAATATCCTAAAGAGAGAGTTTAAAGAAGGAGATCAAGTTCTTCTCTACAACTCAAGACTGAAGTTGTTTCCAGGAAAGCTTAAGTCAAGGTGGTCCGGCCCTTTCAAGGTCAAAGAGGTTAAGCCATATGGAGCAATAGTTTTGTGGAGTACTGATGGAAGAGACTTCACAGTCAATGGGCAAAGGGTTAAGCTCTACATGGCTGATGCACCTGAGGAAGATGGAGTTTCAACTCCACTGTCTGATCCTACCCCAGCCTAATCCAAAAGGAGGCAAAGTCAAGCTAGAGACTTAAAACAAGCTCACTTGGGAGGAAGTCCCATGCGTATCCTTGTACATATTGCATTGGTATTTTCATTTTCATCATATTTCATAAAAAAAAAAGAGGGGAAAGTGTTGAAGTAGGGTTCAGGTTGTTCATCGATCCGGTCAAGGCAAAGAATCGAGCGTGGGAGTGAGGTTCCACAGCGACGCCACGAGGTCGCTCCAGCTGGGAGCGACGTGATCAAAGCGACTGGTCCAAGTCGCTCGCATTTTCGGTGTCCGGAGCTCGAGAATCGCTCTCGGAGCGACGTCTCGCAGCGACCACGTGAGGTCGCTCGCGTTTTCTGTCGCTGGGAGCAACGTGATCAGAGTGACTCGGCTAAGTCGCTCGCATTTCTGTCTCCGGGGCTCGAGAATCGCTCTCGGAGTGAAGTCTCGCAGTGACCACGTGAGGTCGCTCGCATTTTCTGCGACCCGGAGCGACCTATCAGAGCGACCACTCCAGGTCGCTCCCTAGCCTGTCCAGGTAAGTCCCTCTTTGATTTTGTCCGGTTTAATTCGAGTTAACCAGCCCTAAATCTAACCGGACGACCCTAGACCTACCCATACCCATGACCTTCATCTCTTTCACTCTCCCTTCCTCTCACAAACACTCATACTCTCTCAAACAAACCCACACCAAAAATCTCCTAACTTTCTCAATTCTCTCACCCAAATCTCCTAGTTCTTGTTTCTAAATCTAAGCTTTCGCCCCAACAGTCTATTCCTCACCACCCATTCCCCCATTTCCTTCCATCCAAAGCAAGGTATTGTGTTTTTAAATTCAAATTCGTAGGTCCATGAACCCTAGAATTTGAAAATCGAAATTTGGTCATTTTCTTGCTTGATTGTGGTAAAATAGACTAGGGAAAGCTTATATATCAAGTTGGGTTGTTGAATTGATGGTGGAACTGAGCTTAATTTGAACTTTGGCAAAATTAGGGTTCATGGATTTGGGGCTTTTCGAAATTGATCCTAATTGAGTGTGTTAGTGGGTGAGTTAGTATGTTAAGGTGTTGAAAGGTTTGATTAGAGAACCCTCTCATTCTAGAATTACTTTGATTATTGAATTTTACTTGTCTTGTAATTTTCACATGATGAAAAGATTGAGAATTGTGATTCTTTACGTTGCTTCTTGAAGTTTACATTTGCAAAGTCAATCGACTTATCCCTTTCCAAGTTTTGTATTTCTCAGGTACAATGGTTAAGAAAACTAAGGGAAAGTCGGATGCTGAGAGGCAAGAACCTGAAAGACAAGAGTTTTCGTTGAGAGGAAAGGCTTTAGCCTCGGAACGAGCTGGTTCTGGGACACAAAGGACTTCTCGACAGCAAACCGTGGCTGCAAAGAAGGCAAAGGAGCAAGAGAAGAGGGCAGGAAAGAGTATAGCAGTTGCCACAGATGAGGAGAATGGCGATGAAATTGCAGATGAGCAGGCTCCTACAAAGAGGGCCAAGATGTCCAAGGGGAAAGAGGTTGTTGAGGATAGAGCTGTATCATCATTTGCTGAATGGGGTAACTTGGACTCCAACCAGATTCGCTGACCTTGATTTGCTGAAGGAGGTGGGTCTCGATTCTGATATTGAGGCAATGCTGGGGCACCTGAAGATGCCCAAACTCCTCACCATGGCCTACCCCGCCTACCGGGATGTCTCCTGTCAGTTCTTGTCTTCCCTTGAGGTCACTTACCATGACGATCCGCACGTGAGGCAAGGATGGGGCAAAATAAAGTTCAAGGTCAATGGGAGAGAGTACAACATGAACTTCAAAGACATTGGGAGAGTCATGGGTTTCCAAGACTTGGCAGACTACTCCCTTCCCAAGTGTGAAAACCTCCCCACTCAGCTTTGGAAGTTAATCACTGGAAACAAGCACTCTACCGGGGCTGACAAGAACTCACATATCCGGCACCCGTCTGTACGCTACCTCCATAGGATGCTCGTCCATGCATTCTACCCACGGAAGCAAGCTGGTAATGTCACCGAGGAAGACATGCGAATGCTCTACCCGGCTATCCGCCCCTATGCCCCACCTGGAACGTTGCCCCTTCCAAGCAACGACATCTATGCTTCCTTCGGGATGGTCAGCTTCTTCGTGAATCGTCTCGAGCACTACAGAGACTGGGCATGGTACACAACTGATTCGCAACCAAAGGTTGGGATAGGCGGGATGATCACGCCACTGCTCCAATTTCTGAATGTTCCCTTGGGAAAGGACGCAGCAGGGCCTAAGTTCATCGATGGCACTTACTTGAGGATTGCCACCTATTTCAGTGGGATGTATGGGAAGGACTACGTCTACCACTACTACTTGCAGGGCAAGCCGGTCGAAGTGGTTCTTCCAAACCAGAGACTGACGAGCTTAGAGAGACCTGGAGCTATCAGCTTCAACTTATCCCAAGAAGACTTTCTTGGAGAACACGGGTCTCTCGGTCCCATTGCTGCACCAAGGAAAAGGAGTGTTCCGACGAGACACGACTTCACAGAACCTCCTAGGGAAGAATCTGTACCCATCTATGGACCTCCACGCTACTACTTCAAGCCACATGATGGAGTCCTTCCCCCTGGTGCGCTTCGTGATGCTCATGACCACATTAGCCGACTTCAGCGATGGAACAAGGCACAAGACAGAACAATCGAAAAGCTGAAGGACAAGTGCAAGGCGCTGAGCAAGACGGTGAAGAAGCAAGCAAAGACTTCAGCCAAGTTCATGAAGAAGGTGGCCGATGTCTTGACCAGAGGAGGAATAGCTGGATGTAGCTCAGCGGACTTCGCCTTCGCGAACACATCAGTCCCCCAGCCCCCACCTCAGCCCACTGATCTTGGTTTCCCACTCACTGATAGACAGCTCCAGCGACAATGGAGGAACCCACCCACTCAGCCTTCCGCCTCTGGAAACAAGTCTCCATCCCTAGCCTCTTCAGAAAGTGAAGCTGAGATTGAAGAAGTTCAGAGCCAACAATGGTATGGAGACTACAGCTCAGGACATGGAGGTTACTACACCACGTTCCCACCAGACGACGATGATGCTGGGGCATCTGCCCCCACTTACTATCCTTGAAGGTACTTCTCTACTTTCCCTTGTATATACCATTTCGTTTTTGCATATTAGTTTTCTCTTTTTGGGTATCTCTCTCTCCTTGACAACACAGAGACTGTGTCATTTAAGTTTGGGGGAGGTACCAAGTATTTGATCATGTTTGCTTTGATCTTGTTTCATTGAGTCATGCATTGCATACCTATTTGCATATAAAAAAAAATCATTTAGTTTGCATCATTTGCATTTCTAGGAGAGTCTAGAGCATATAGGTTGCATTCACTTGCATTGGGAGCAATGATTTTAAATGCCTTGTAAAGAACACTACTTTGCACCTGAGTAGCTTATGCACCTCTCAAAAAGACTTGTATGCTTCGAGCCTTGAAAACTCTTCCTGAAACTTGTTGATTGCTGAAACTCAGTCTTTGAAGCCAACTACAACCTTATTTGAACTGAACGAACTTAATGCATCTTGCTCATGGTCCCTTGTGTACTGAATCATGGATATACACACTTGAGTTGTCACATCCTTTATGCCAATCTTTTTGACAACCTCTAGTGGTAGACCTCTCCCCAAAATCCCTTCCTCCGTTTAAGCCTTCATTGATTGATGAGTGAGGCCTTTTTCGGAAAGTCTTACATGCACATAATGTTGAGAGTATCGGGAACGACAATGCTTGATCTTCATTCTTGCTAGATTAGGCACATTATTGTCTAGCCATAGGATGGGGGTGAGTGTTGTAAAGTTTGATTTGGGAGTATGAGAAAGCTGAAGGAAAAGAGTGAACTCTTGTGTTTAATTGACTAGTCTTTATGGGATAAGTAGAGAAACTTCTAGCTCGATTTGTGAAAAGTCTTGGCCCCAAAAAAAAAAAAAAAAAAAAATATAAAAAAAAAAAAAAAAAAAAAAAAAAAAGAAAGAAAAGGGGCTAGCAAAGTTGTTTAGAGCTAAGATTTGTTTAGAAGTTGAGAAAATCCTTTATAGATTTCAAAGAAAAAGAGTTTTATGTGCAAAGTGTTCTTGGGATCTTTTGGTGAGAGATGGGAGTTGGGTTTGACATTATGAAGTGATTGTGTAACTTGTATGTTTGGGAAAAGGGTAGAACAATGGAGATTGAGCATTGTATGCATGAGTTGGTCTCTTTCTTAAATATATTATGTGCAATGTCAAGGCTACTCGTTTTGAGAGTAAACCACTTTAAAAAAATCATGGATTTTGAACCTCTTGACCCATTTGAATAAAAGCCTTCCCTTACTCAACCAAATGATTTGGACCAATTGACCATTTGCAAGAATTCACTTGATGTTTTATGCTTAATGAATGTGAGAGTTGGTTGATTTGAATGTGTGGATGCTTGATGATGCGTATAAGGGCAAAAGGAGTTGAGATAGGCCTAGAGAAGCTAGAGTGTAATAAGAGAGTGTGCTCATGTTAGATTAGATGTTGAATCGAGTGCTAGTTGTGTTTCTTTTGGCTATGAGCTCCCACCTTCAAACCTCTCTCCCTATGAGTTCTAGAAAGTTCACTTGTGGACAAGTAAAAGATTAAGTTTGGGGGAGTTGATATCTTGCATATTTCCATTGTCTTATCCATTCACCCATGTGCATTTTGATCATATAGACTAGGATTTAGCCATGTTTAGGTTGCATTTTGCATACATGAGTCCTTATCAGGTATTGGAGTACCACATGGAGTTCTTGGAGACATTTGGGTGCATTTGGAGTTCAAAAGAGGTGATAAAAGTGATCATTGGAGGAGCAGTGCATGGGAGCGACCTCACCGGAGCGACACCGTGAAGTCGCTGTGACACCCTTTTAGAGCGACTTGGCCAGAGCGACACCCCGATGTCGCTCGCGTCTCCATCGCTCGGAGGCACGAGAGCGACTTGGCCAGAGTGACACCATAAGGTCGCTCCAGCTGGGAGCGACGTGACCGGAGCGACACAGCGAGGTCGCTCGCGAAGAGAGACCCGGAGCGACGTCTCGCAGCGACCCTCCAGGTCGCTCCCGAAGCCTAGAGCGACCTCTTAGAGCGACTACTGGAGGTCGCTGTGCGCCTTCTGTTTGCTTGAATTCATTTCTACTCAAGGGCCTTTTGGTCATTTCATTATGCACGTTTTTACATCTGAAAACCTATGTTTTAAGTACTTTTGGCAGCCACCAGACAGATTATCTTTTGTTCTAAGAAAAAACCCTTGGAAAGTTCATCTCTTGAATCATCTTTGTTCATCTAGTTATTGCAATTCTGTGTTTTCCAATTCGTTGTTGTATCCCTCTGTATGATTAATCTTAAATCCAAAATGGGTTTAAGAGGAATCATGAAGAGTAGTGAGTAATCACCATTTGAATTCATGGGTTAGGAAGATTAAGGGTGATTAGGTTAGAGCTAGGATGTTTTAGAGTAGATTATTCCAAAACCTTGCTAGTAGAGTAATCATAATGCATCTTCTGAGTTAGCTTCTCAAAAGTTGATCTTTAGGCATTTCCCACCCAAAGGTGTTCGATGAAATGCCTGAAACAACTTTTCTAAGCTTTTAGCATATTTTGCCAAAGACATTTGTTGTTAGAAGTGCTAAGATAGCCTTAGACCTGTTAGTAATGATTGCATCCATATTATTTAACCAAAGACATTTGTTGTTTGAAATGTGTTAGTAAATGAACATTCATCTAGACATAGAGTTTGTTTAGGATCGTGTCTAAGCTTAAGGTTGATAGTTTGATTGTTCGTCTGCCATCCTTAGTTCGAAACTTGATCACCCAAGGTCTAATTCCTATGCCCATGAGTTCTCATTTTCCTTAGTTAAGAAAGTCAACTCATTTACCGTTTTTATTATTCTGAAACTGCATTAGTATTAATCATTAGTTTAGAAAACCCTTAAAATCATCGGTTGCACTTAGATTAAGTAATTACTTGCATTCTCAGTGCTTGAAATCCCTTAGAATTGGTTCGACAATCATTTATACTACAACATTTGTCTTAGGAGCCTTGAAAACTCCTAATATCATCGTGGCATATGTTCTCGAGATAAAACCTTGTTCAAACCCCGTTTGAATTCAACACAAGCTGTCCCAAGGTAACAGAAACGTAACTGAGCCAGCCACAGATAGGTTCGAATGTGACGATCAGAACAAGGATAGACCAAGCTCAGTCACTACGTAACTACCGCACATGCACACCGCCCGGTCGCTACGTAGCGACCGAGCGTCCGTCCCGCTCGGTCGCTATGTAGCGACCAATCTCGAGCCAAGCTCGGTTGCTACGTAGCGACCGAGCGTCCGTCCTAGCGACCGGGCTCGAGCCAAGCTCGGTCGCCACGTAGAGACCGAGCGTCTGTCCCGCTCGGTCGCTACGTAGCGACCAAACTCGAGCCAAGACATAGCGACCGAGCGTCCGTCCCGCTCGGTCGCTACGTAGCGACCGAGTGTCCGTCTCGCTCGGTCTCTACGTAGCGACCGAACTCTTCCAAAACGTTGATACGACATGAATCCATGCATTATCGTCTACCCTTCGATGCTGTCTCCCGAAGACCGTAGCGAACCCATTTCATGTTTTCCGCCATTCGAAGTCATCAATCAAACTTTACGATAAAAACTGCGGAAATTTCGCTTTTATCGAAAGAAGTCGTAATAAACGCTTCGAGTAGAAAGACGGCCCCAAGGGATCTAAGACATGACTCGAAGCCCACCTTACGATTTCTTAACCAGCAGCCCATAAATCGTGGGACGGTTTACGCTTGGTTCGCAAGGAGAGATAAATGTCAAGTTTCCGCGGATAAATACGAAATTTTGAAGATAATTACGAAGATCGGGAAAATAGAATATCTCCATTTTTAGGCTATGATGGCTTAAGGGCAGAAGGGGAACATTGTAAACCGACCTAGGAGCGAGTATATAAGGAGTCCTAGGCGAGAGGCATGAAAAAATAATTTTTTCAGAGCAACTTTCCGTTTTTGTTATTTCGAGCTGCGACTCAACTAGGTTTTGCAGTCTTAGGTTGTTAGAACTAGGAATCTCTCCGACAGCTCTCATAGCCGAGGCTTCTACCTTGTTGTAACGCTCATACGCAAATTCGGAATAAAACTCCTTTTGCTCTCTTTTTACGATTTCATATACTTTATCGTTGTTATCTCGTGTTCTGATTGCTTAGCGTGTGGTATTAGCAGATATCTGGGACCTCTGGGAAATTAGGGTTCTCCAACTTTCCTTATTTAACGGAAATCGACAGTGTGAATTTTGGTTCCCACATATTGGCGCTAGAAGGAGGGGGGGGGGGGGTTACAGATCAATCTAACTCGCAACCACATCACGCTCAACCAGACATGTCAACTGACGACGCGGACAACGTGCAAACTTCTCTCAACGGAGGCAGCGGCACTGATCTGCACACTCCAGCAGCGGACGTATCCGCGGCCAACGCACCAGCCAACGCCGCGGCGCTCGAGGAGTTTAAAAAGATGTTCGCCACCTACGAAAAAAGGTCAGAAGAACAGGATAAGCTCGTGCGCACCTTGACCAAACAAGTTGAAACCTTAACGGCAAGGACTCGAGCGATCCGTCCCCGCGGAACCACTAAAGTTCGCGGGAAGAGACTCGAATTCGGAACCCCACTCGATAGGCTTGGAACCGCGCGGGAATGACCTTCGGGTCAAAACCTTAGCGAAAACTCTCCCATCGAAAAAGGGAACCCTGAAAGTCCTCCGCCTCCCGCGAAGGATTCGGAGGATAATTAAGTCGAGCACGTCGGACGGGTCAAATCGAATTACGAAGTGTTCTTCCATTTTCGTCTCAGTTCTTCACACAAGGTATTCGATTACTTCTATTGATTCTCATCTAAAACGAAATCGAGTTGTTCTTCCCTTTTACATAGTTTTTTTAAAAATTGATTTCTCATATTTCTTAAGGTAAATTCGATTCACGGGTTAATTAAAATCTTATACATCACGATTAAGTGTTTGCATGTTAATGTTTTAGATTTGTAGTTGTAAAATATCGATTTAGGTTTTTGGAAAGGGGGAAAGTTTGGTTCTTGAAATCTTATACTAGTTGCTGTCCGATTGTGTATGTTTTCAAGTAGAGTAGATGTTGTCCGATTGTAATATAGGCCATGGGTAGATTGATTGTTGTTGATTGATCAATTGAACAAATTGTTGTTCTTTCTTAAATTAGAACTAGGTGGAATACATATTCTAGGATAAGGAGAATGTAAATGTAAAAGGCATTTGTCTTGTTCTCATTATTTGTGTTATAGTATCGATACTTTAACCTGTTGAACTAACAAGTTTTTCTGCGCTTTTAGATATGTCTCTGGAGTTACCAAAGAGGATTTTTAAGGAGGGTGAGGAGCCCCAAGTGACTCAGATCAATAACAACTGCAGAATTGACTACATTATGTGAAAGTTCACTGAGTGGATGCCAAAGGAGTTGGAAGTTGTGAAGAAAGATCCGTTTTTTTCTCATATTTTTAAGCTGCATAAGAATGGTCTTGGGTTCTACGAGAGAGTGGTACACATCTTCTTGTGTAGGGAGCTGGTGACTTACAAATTGCACGAGCTTTGGTTCATCTTTGCGAGGAGACCACTTCGATTTTAATTACAAGAATTCCATGCAGTAACCGGGTTTTAGTGCAATACTCGTATCTCTCTTAAGGAGTCTGAAGACTGAAAATATGACAGTAGTTTCTGGAGCAATGTGTTGAGGAGAAAAGATGGAACAGTTACACTCTTCAACCTGTGGAATAAGGACAAGAAAGGTGTTAAGAAGTGGAAGAATGCATATCGCATACAACTGATCTATCTGGTCATCATTCTTTGTGTGGTTTTAGCGAGAGATGAGAAGGCTAATATCCCCCTCAAATACATCAAGGTGGTCATGGATCTTGAGAAGGTTTGAAAGTATCCTTGGGGAGTTGCTGCTTATGACCTTCTCTGCAACTCAATAGCCAAAACTCATGACAACCTGAAGGATAAGACTACTAGTTATGTGTTGGATAGATTCTCGTACGCCTTCCAGATTTGGGCAATGGAAGCTGTACCAAAGATTGGGAAGCTTTGTGGAAAAAAACTTGATAAAGGTTTCACGAACGGTCCTAGATGCATAAACTGGATGGGAGCTGGAAATGTGTCATATGAGGAGATCATTCGATTGGAGCAAATACTGACACCTGAGGTGATCTCTTATCTTTATGTAAGTTGAGTCCATCCGGTTTCTATGAGTTTTTTAGGATCTAACTCACTGTACCTTTCTTGTGTAGGATGACATCTATGCATATATCGACTGGAGAGGAAATTATGATGTAGTCCAATCTGATGCTTTTCGCAGAGATGATGATGTGGAGGATGATTGAATCAAGAACCTGATGGAGTTGATAAGAACAGAACATGATTTTAGTGACCATATTTGGGAAATCGAAGAAACTCCAGAGGTTTGTTTAGATCTTCATGATGAAGCACCTGTGAATGATGAATTAGTTGTGAATGATGAATCAGCTGTGAATGATGAATCGACTGTGAATGATGAAGCAGCTGAGAGTGATGAAGACTACCATACTCCAAAAGGATCAAAGAACCTAAGCGCTACATCAAGAAAGGGGTAAGAAGTAGCTTCCGGATCGTGGTATGGAAAAAAGGAAGCATAAGGTTCTCTCTACTGGACCTAAGCAAGCGCCTTTTATTGAAGACATGAAGGCTTTTGTGGCACAGTTGTTTAAGCAGAGTTTCTCTAGAATGGAACAACGGCTACAAAGACTGATGACTGAGACATTTGAGCAAATGAGGACAGAGCTTAAAGATTCACAGAAGGAAGCAAGCGTTGACGTTGAGCTTGGAGAGCCTTCAGCGAAGAAGCCTTCACCGAGCCAGCCACCATTGAGGAGGTCCACACGCGGGGTAAAGAAACACTAGTCTTCACCACTCTCTTAAATGTCATTTTATCTTGTTTATTAGGTGGTTTGCGTGTCTGTTTGTCTTACTGTCATCTATGATATTGGCCTGAATTTTTTGGTGTTTTATAAGGTCTCGGTTTGTAAGTGTGCTTGGTGTGTTAGTGTCCTTGGTTTGTAATCGTGTAGTTTGAAATTTTGTAAAATGTTAGTGTGTAAAATATTAGAACTATTTATAAAATGTTCATGAAATGGATTTGTTTGTGCTTAATATTATGTTGTTAATTGATTATTTATCCTAACATAACAGGAAGCATCTCAGAGTTCATTTGATGTGAATTTTAGCCAAGCAGATGATATCATTCCCGGGATAGGTACGCAAGGCGTTGAAGGGCTTTCTCAGACCTCGTATGTGCCCGGCTTTGATCCATCTCAGACCAATAAGGGAGATTCCAAGGACTTCAGTCCGAGATTCAATAGCTCCACTGCCGTCACATTGGGAGAAATGGAATAAAGGAAAATGACTTCAGCTTACTGATTCACCATTGCGCACAGATGGTTCTCCGCAGTCGTCACTGTATTATTGCTCCGAAGAATCATGGATAGGATTCACGGAATGGGTTAAGAAACCAAAACCTTACCACTTGGTCCGTCAATCGTAAATTTGTCTATAGCTACAAGGATTGTAAGTCCTGGAAAATGGCTTGGCAACGAGGTAATGTTTTCTTGTACTAATTTGTTGAATTTATCTTTGTAACACATTAGTTTATTTTCATTGTGAATATTCAGGAAATGGATGCAGTTATGTTTATATGGCGAGTCAACACAACTTTGAAGCGTTGGGATCCAAGCCGTGTTGCTTTCTTAAATGCTATGTTCTGCCTCCAAATCGACCCTGCATACAACAAGTTCTTTCCTAACAAAAAACCTATGAATTGCCTGGTATTCGTCTTGGGTACGGCAGAGGAGAGCTTCCATCTCATGGGCGTACTGATCAAGTTTGGGGTGTCAATGTTGATCGTCTCTACTTTCCTTTGTTTGTAAATGGTAATCATCCACTCCTCTACACGTCTTAGTTTTCAGCTGGGTTTCATTTACAAATTTAGTATTGTCCAACGCATGTAATCACTGGGTTCCTGTCTGCATCAACATTATTGAAAAAAGGGTGGAAGTCTTTGACTGCGGCGGGGGAAAGAATAGACAATACGTTGACAAGTTTGTTGCTATGATTCCTAGGATAGTGAAGGCCGCGTTTGACCACCTGAAAGACAGAAGCAACTACTCCTCGCATCATATTCTATCATGGATGTGCCTATGAAGATGAGATTGAACAAGTCTTGTTGTGACTGCTGTGCATACGCACTCAAGCATTTGGAATGCCATCTGCTTGGTATCGACCTCAGTTTATTGGATGATGAAATAATCATGGGTTGCAGACAGAAGATTGGTGTGGATTTATGGGAGGCTGCACACGATCCCATTTACGCTGAGGCAATGACACGATATGTGCCTTCACCATGGGAGAGAGAAGAGGTCTTTGACCTTGAAGATTGATTATGTGTCTAATTTTGTGGAAAATTCTAGCTTTTGTTTAGATGAAAATTTGTGACAACTCTAGCTTTAGATTTTCTAGGAATTATGTGACAATTCTATCTTTGTTTTTGTAGGATTTTTAGTTCTTCTAATTTGATTTTCTGTAAAGAATTGTGTACTACATGATCATAAAACCTCAGGACCAAAAACACATTCAGAATACATCCATAATTCATAAACAAGCCCTAAACCCTAAACAAACTCTAAACCCTAAATAAACCCTAAACCCTAAACCCATAACCTCAAATATATCCTAAACCCTTAACTCTAACCAAAATCGAAACCATAACCCCAAACAAACATGACATCTATTTATTCACCAGTAATGTAAATCTTATACTGATTATCAATTGATCAATTGTCAGGCCACTTTCTTTGCTCTATGTTTTGAAACTAAATTAGAGGATTCGAAGACAAAGTACATACGTTTAGCAGCTTGTTGTAGTCGTATATTTTGTGATTTTTTTTCTGATCTGCCTTTGCTAGTATACACGTTATAGAAGTATGATAGCACGTCGTTTAGCTAATTATTTTGACATATTCCCTTTTCTTCCTCATTCTTCCTCGATAGAGAGAATTACAGCGACAAAAATTTGGAGATCGACTCAATCATGTCTTCGTCCAATTCTTCATCCACTCCAACAGATCGAGTCGCCAAACAACGCGGAATTCACACGAGATGCAATTGCGGTGAGGCAGTGTCTCATTTCACTTCAAAAACAGTTAGAAATCTAGGAAGATTATTTCATCGTTGTCCGATGGGATCTGAGATGGTTAGTCTTATAATCATGTAACTTTGTCTTTGTTTCAATCTAATTGTTTATTGGATGTTAATGATGAAGGACAAAACCCACTTGTTCAAATGGACTGATAAGTCAGTTGTTGAGGAAATTGAAGACTTTCAGGACCTGTTTGACGTGCTGCTTGTTGACAATATCGAGTTTCAGAAATCAGTGAGAGCTGGTGAGACCATGATGAAAGGCCATGAGAGTAAAATTGAAGAGATGGAAGATGCAATTGCACATTGTGAAGAGAAGATCACAGAATGCATTAGAGAATTAAGGATCATAAAAGCTTTGTTTGTGTGTTGTTTGGTGATGGTCTTCATGTACCTTGCATATGCATGATGTTCATGTGCTGCCTCAAATTGTTGTTGTTTTTTCAAACAAGTTTAAGACTATGTTTCTTGTTATTTCTTGGTGATTATCATCTACTAGAACTAATAATTTTTCAAATACCAAATTGTCACAAACATAGATCGATTTGTCTCAAGAGTTTAGCAAATACCAAATAGTCAAATAGGTTCTTAAACAGAAGATCACTATGTTTCAAGATCAATAAGAAACAAAACAGAGACAACAAAACACACAGAACAAACTAGATGGGTCAATCACATGTTCCTCTCTTGTGTCCTTCGGTACCACAACGACTGCACTTGTGCTTTTTATTCTTTCTTGATCCTTCAAAAGATTTTATCTTGTCTTCTACTGATTCATACCTTCTCTCTGACCAGCACTCTTTTTTGTCTCTGGTGGTAAAACCTTAGCAAGTTTAACCTCAGCAGGGACATTCCATTCAGACTGTGGAACTGCTATTGGATTAATGCATTCCGCATAGGCGGTTCTCCACGCTGCAGTGGTGTATAAGTCGTCAGTTAATTTGTGCACTTCCATGCCTGTACCAACAAAACTGTGATTGATTGGAGTCGATATGCTGAAATTACCAAAAATAAGTAGGTCCCAAGTTCATGTGTTTATACTTCCATACCTCGTGAATAAATTGCAGGAATGGCGTGTCGGCAAGGAATTTTTCCTATATTGTACTTCCCACTTGTGCATGTTCTTTTTTCCAAATCAACATGACAATCATATATGTCTCCTTTCACAAGCGATTCGAAGTCGTCAGCCTTGTAGACTTGAAACCCTTTTGCCTTCACAATTCTCCTATCAATCTTTTTCTCCACCTTAGTGGTTAAAGGATCAAGATGCTTAGAGCTTACCAAGCGACGCTCATAGAACCATCGAGTCAACAATTCTCTTATACTATCTAGCAAAGGAATAACCGGATATTCTCTAGGTATTCTCAGAACTGAATTTATCGACTCTGCAGGGTTTGTGGTCCTAATTTCATACATTTCACCAGGGAAGAGAGAACGATCCCATTTGCGCACATCAGCCTCCCGTAGATATCTTCCAAGCTCAGGACTCATTTCAAAAAATTTGGTGACACGTTCATGAAATTCAGTTACCTATATGCCCGTGAAGCCTTTTCCACCAAGGCAGTCAACCCGTTTGTCTTGAAAAATGCAACCACATTGGTCAACAAGTGATGAATGCAAATTCCATGTGCTGATTGAGGGTAGACAGTCCCAATCGCTTTAGAAATAGATGCATTTCTATCTGAGACAAAAGCTAGGTCTTGACAATCAGCAAAAACCACTTTCAACTATCTGAAGAACCACCCCCATGAATCGTCATTCTCCGAATCAACAACCCCAAATGCAATCGGATACAAATTAGAGTTATCATCTACATCAGTACCAACAAGTAGGACTCCTTTGTAATTTTTTTTTAAGAAAAGTTCCATCAACAACAATCACCGTTCACATTGCATTGTAGAATCCTCTAACTGATTGACCAAATGACATAAATAGATACATGAATCTTCTCTTCTCATTAGTTTCATAGTGAGTATGCGTACCAGGATTAGCTTCTTTAATCATATGCAAATATGTTGGTATTTTAGCATAACTGCGATCTGGTATACCTCTGGCAGGTGCAATAGCAAACTCACAAGCTTCCCAAGCGTGCCAATAAGTAATCTCACAACTATGCTCAAATCTCATAAATTGAATGATGTCATTTGCTTTTGGGCCATCGTTTGCACCATCAAATCAATGTTGTATCAGAGTCCCAATTGTTCTTGCCGATGTTGTTTTTCCGAATTTCCTTTTCTTTGAAGGAGCACATGAATGTCTTCCCTCGCACTGGTTGATTATGAAATATGTAGACCCATCTATACCTTTCGCATGCACAGTCCAGTTGCACAATGCATCCTTACATCGAATATACCACCATTTTCTCGTGGATTTGAAAACAGTGTAATCAAAATTATTCTCCATCGCCAAAAGTTCCATTGTGGCCTTCAGAACCCCTTTACTTCTGAAAATTTGATCCTTCTTCACGAAATCTCCTCTCCAAGCTCGACCATCCTTTTCACTGTCTCCATTGTTTTTACTCCTTAACCCAGCATCACCGGAACCATCCACAGCGACATGATCCTTCCTTTTATCACAAGACTCCTTTGACGGCTTCACAAAATCTGCTCGATTTATCTCAGGAACTTCTTCATCCTCAACATTACTTGAATCACACGGCTCCTTATTCAAATCGATATTGACTCGTTCTTTTTGGTTTACACCCAAACCAGAGAACGTGACACACAAGGTAGTAGATGAATCCCTCTTTGCATACGCCAAAAAATTAGATGCTTGCCGATCATTGGTGATAATAATTGGAGGATTCCCTCTTTGATTAACCATCGAATAACTGAACTCGGTATTAAGAACATTATGGTCCACCCCATAATCCTCACACACGATCCTCTCGAGCTTCTCCAATGGAGTAGTAGTTTCTAATGTTACCATTCGACCACGCCTTGCTTTGTCTACCACGAAACTCCACTCTTCACTGCAACTAGACACCCATTCACCAGATTTAACATAGATTAGAACCATGTTGTATTGATAGAGAGAAGAGATGACTTTGTGGATGAAGAAGAGAGAAACACAAACGAAGAGAAAAAGATCGTGGGAGGAGGAGGAGGAGAAGAACGTGGAGAAAATTTTCTCAAATATATTTTGAGAGATTTAGGGTAGATTTAGTTTAGATTTAGGAAACTTCTTTAACAGAATATGGAAGTTTCCATATTTTCACGATTTGCCTAGAATATGTACACTACCTAAGTAGAACACCGTATAATAGGTGAGAAATGTATTCTTCCTGTAGGCGTCATATAAGGTAAAAGGCAGAACAAGTTATGTCACGTGATATAACCGACCTATATCATTGAGTTGTGGCTATATATCGTTATCAAGCTGTAGGTAGACCGAAGACATCTTTCTTGATTATAACGTAACCGATTCTATCTTTGCTAGAATATACAAGAAAGGTTAGTTTACGGTATATACCCTTGATATATCTATGTTTAAAACTTAGAATCGGACATATAAACTAGGTAGATTATCAGAATGAGTATTCTAACTGTAGCTAGAAGATAAAATAAAATATGATTCCAATTTTTTTAAAAAAAAGTTTAAACATATATATTGTCATACTTATGTTTCCAACAGTTTTCATATTTTTTTACATTTTTAAAATTCAATTTTCTATTTTCCCCATTAAAGAAGGGTAAAACATGTCTATAATTGTTAAAAGTATGAGAAGTCTTATTGTGACAAACAAAAGTTCAAAGTGTCTCATTTTTCCAATTCTCCTTTTATTAAATAAGTAATTAATCTATGTAGAATGTGAATTATAAGTTACCTTGTCCAAGACTTTGAGCCTTTTTTTGTTTCGTGCTTCACATAGAAAAAGTATATAACACAGATGATAATAGTTACCACAATTGCTGCTATTATGATTCCAACTAGCGGCTGAAACATCCAGTGACTCTTGGAAGCTTTATTAACACCTGCAAAAATGACACAGAAGCTTATCTCTTGCCATATTTTCAAACTGATAGAACATGAAACAAATGCTTTAACCATTGGCAGAGATATACAATGATATCAACCAAAGGCTAAAATCACTAAGTGACAAGTGAAACATGTACACTTCCTATGCCACGTTATTTCTTCTTGACAAGGAACGAACACAAGACAAAACGAGAACACTCCCTTGTGCAACAGATGTTATATGAACAAAGCCAACTATAAGAGATGAAAACGAAAAGAAACCCTCGTGTTAATCTACATCAAATAAATCTACACTTTAAATTTTACAGCAAAAAAACAG
Source organism: Brassica napus (assembly GCF_020379485.1). Classification (NCBI taxonomy): domain Eukaryota; kingdom Viridiplantae; phylum Streptophyta; class Magnoliopsida; order Brassicales; family Brassicaceae; genus Brassica; species Brassica napus. Next base: position 8,327,734 of record NC_063450.1, on the reverse strand, counting down.
AAAGTTACAGTTCATTCCAATCACCCTCTTAACCTAAGTATCTTGTTACAAGAAACTCTCGTGATAATGAGTTGCCCGGTATTTTCGTTTTTTATTTATTTATTCTAAAGTTATTAAATAAAATTTAAGAAACAAACTAAAAGGGCCTTGCACGGGATTTTCACATTTTTAATTTTATTTTTAAAAAAATTTCTCAAAAAAAAATTATTTTAAAACTATTAAATAAAATTTAAAAAACCTAATTATTAGGAAGCCGACTGGTGACCATTCTGAAAACAAGAGGAACGAAAAGGAATAAAATTGCAGGAATGAAAACAAATGGTTGTTCCATCCCATATTGAACAAGGAATAACTTTGTTCTTTATTTCTCTACAAAAAAAAAATGCTAGAGAATGAGAAGAAAAATTATTGCTTATGAATGGTGATTTTTTTAGAAATGTTAGGGAATGCATTATTCTTCGTCGTTCCTTGGTCACCATTCATACCCGGAGTTTTTTCTTAGGTTTACCCATAGGGGAAGAGGTTCACCCTTAACATAATAACTAATTAAAATTTGCAAACTTATATTATATTTTTGAAATAAAAAGTAAAAAATTATAAAAGTAGTAGTAATTGCCAGAAAAATAAAATAAAAATAGTAGTAATTGTCATCAAAATCCTAAATTCCACTAAATCCTAATGTTATTCAAATTATTGGAGGTATATCTCTTCTTCTATTTTGACATATTGGTGGTCATTATTACTATTTTGTTTTGGCAATTACTTTTAATTTTAATATTTTTTACTTTTTTATTTCAAAAATATAATATGAGTTGACAAATTTTTATTGGTTATTATGTTAGGGGTACATCTTAGGGGGTAAACTTAAGAAAAACTCAATTATTAGGGAAATTGTCCTAGATAGCTCTTTCTTAAGTTTTTATCAGTACAATAGCATCATCAGAAACGACGTGTTCCATGTGCATCTCACAACCTCGTCTTCCCTACTGCTGTGCCTTGATTTGTGCGCAGTGTCGCGGACGAAGAAAACGAGTGACTAGTAGATGAAGAAGGAACCGAAACGGTGAAGTTTGTACTACCAGCTCCATAGACATTGAAAGAGACTCGCAGTTCCCTCTACGCGTCAAATGATGTTCGAGCTGTTGATGCTGGCGTTGGCAACGTATGGCGACTTACGTCCTTCTCGTTCCGTTGATCCACATCAAGTGTTATCTCTGATCCTCCTCCCCATTGTCGTTGTTCTCCTCTGGCCATTTTCGTCAGATATTCTTTCAACGGTGGTGGCTTCCCTGATCCGAAATTGAAACTTATGCTTAATCTACCACTCTTTCGAACTATAGAGGCTGATCTCTACCACTGGTTCCTGCATCCGCTACAGTGACTTGTTCGGAAATTTTGCTGTCTTGCCAGAAGTTGTAGTTAGGATCACTTTCCACGGGTGCGTCCCCAACGTCTTCATGGCTAGCGCTCTGTTTTTTGGTGGTCCATGTCGGGATGGTGATCATGGTGGGAGGATTCGAACTCTAGTTTGGGTTCATGAACTATGGCTATTTAACCACTACACTAAAGGCACACTTGTCGAACATTACCTGGTGGCCGGAAGCCCATGCTTCTTTTGCTTGGGTCCAACCGTCGAGGGCCGGCTCTGTGCTTAGGAGGGCTTGTGTCACTTTGATCTCATGGGCTACGAATCCGTTTGCAAGAGCTGTGAGATTTGAAAGAATTTCTGAAATCCATTCAGATAGTGAAATGAAAACAACTGAAGAAAGGAAAACGGATTTACGAACTTTAGACAAGGAAACATAAACTTCGGCGCTTGTTGTGATGCTTGGCACAAGACTTTTGATAAATAAAAAAGTGTTACGTGTAACTGCATGGAGTATACTGTAAGCAATTTAAGTTATTCAATTATTTTCAAATAATATTATCTTGGTTTAAGAGAGTTAAATCGTTATAAGTTGGGGTAAAGAAGTGTTCAATAGCCAAATAGCTTCAGTGATTTCATTGTATATCTTCATCTTAAACTTTTAGAAGATAATTTGTTGAATGTACACAAACTGAATCCTTGGCTCAGCCATTGGGAATACGCACAGATAGACGACATCCACTCTTAGAGATCATTATTGCAGATTATCTTGGATGACTCCTTCTCTTCAGAAGGGATCGTTTTAGACAACCCCAATTTTATTAAAGATAGTTTGTTTAAACAACCTTGGTTAAAACATTTTAACCATATGTGTTGGTTAAAACATTTTAGGGCTATTTGCAAAATTGACTCAAAACTCAATGTCAAACACAAAACTAACTTATTATTTTAAAAAAAAAATTAATTCATTTGCTCTATTTGCCCCAAAAGTTCGTATAATTCACGAAAATCTCATTAATATTTTTTTTTTTTGAAAATTATTTTTTTACTCTCTCAACCTCATCATCCTCAAGTATTTACAAGATTGTCATTGCCATGAATACACCAACTACCATGAACAACCAATTTGAAACTCTTAATGCACCCAAAATTGATTTACACTCCTTCTTTCTCATTTCTCATGAACTACAAACAACATCTCTTTCACTTTCTCTCTATATTCGTCCGAAAAAACTCAAGATTTTGATTCTAAATTTTTTTAAGGTTCATAGAGCCATTCAAGCTCACGATTCTTGGTGGGTCGCTTTCGGTTGAGGTTCTGGGTGCTTGGAAAAAACTTATGTGTGCTAAAGAAGTTTTCTCACGAATTTAAGGTATGAAATCAATTTTTTTTTTCCAGATCTGTCCGTCAGACGACTTCTGTGTAAGTCTTCTGGATGTAGAATACTTACGCGGAAGTCTTCTGGTCAATGCAGAGGTTAGTTTTGTAATTGACCTTATGTGTATCTTTTTGATACGACTTATCTAGAAGTCTTCCGGTTTTCTTTGTTTTCCAAAAAAATTCAAAAATCCCAGAGATGACTTCCATGTAAGTCGTCTAGGATAAACATGTTAATTTTGCATTTGACCGGATTGTGTTAGAAATTTGAATTTTCCTAGAAGACTTACAGGGAAGTCGTCTACAAAAAAATAAGACTTCAATATTTAATTTTTGCTAGAAAACTTCTGGGTTACTTTTGCAATTGGAAAATAAAAATTAAATATTTAATTTCATCCGGACGACTTACATGTAAGTCTTCCGTTAGACGACTTACGTGTAAGTCTTCCAGGATTTTATTTTGATATTCTGGTCAAACCTTGGTTACCACAGATGAATTCCATGTAAGTCGTCTGCTAGAAGACTTACATGTAAGTCGTCCCAAGAAAATTTAATATTTAAGTTTTATTTTTAATTGAAAAAGTAACCCGAGACGACTTACATGGAAGTCGTCTAAAAAAATTAAATATTGAAGTTTTGTTTTTATGTGGACGACTTACGTGTAAGTCGTCTAGGAAAAGTCAAATTTCTGACACAATCCGGTTAAATGCAAAACTAACTTGTTCATCCTAGACGACTTACATGGAAGTCGTCTCTGAGATTTTTGAATTTTTTTTTGTAAAACAAAAGTAAGCCAAAATTTACAAATGACGACTTCCAAAGAAGTCTCCTGTAGAGCAGACTTCTCTGTAAGTCGCCCTTTGTAAATTTTCAATTGCAAAAACGACCTCGTCTTACGACTTCCATGAAAGTCGGCCAGAAGACTTTCATGGAAGTCTTCAACGTCAACGTGTTATAAACTTTCAATTTCTCGAAAACTATAAAGATTTTTTTTTAACATTTTCTTGTTAATTAATGTATATTAGTCAATATTGTGGGCTACTGAATGAAACTTATAACTTAATTGGAGATAATTATGAGGTTAACAACATTCATGCTTATTAATGTTTCTAGGTAATTCGAGAAGACTTCCACATTCTACGTTAGTTTTTGTAAAACTTGTATTTTCAACTTTAAGATATAGTTTTTTTAACTTTCAAAAGTGTTAAGTAACTTCAAGAATATCAAGTCATATGGTTTAACGTGTCTTCTTAGATCATAAGATATACTTTTTAACTTTCATGAAAATTAAAATTTTAATTTTCACCTAAAATTTTGACTTTTTCGCTTAAATTTCCCGCTTATATTTTAATTTCTTTCTTGAAATTTAAGTCTTCCGGGAAGTTTTCCGGAAGACTTCCCATAAGACTTGTAGTTAAAATGTTATATGTCTTCTTACAAACTTAGTTTGTTTTACTTTTTAAAAGTTAAAAATAATGAGTCAACTGTTATAAGTTAATGAGAAGAACTTGTTTATAATTTCAAACATATTTTTCGCAGAGTATAGGAGATCCAAAGATGAGAAGAAGTACACAATAAACATCATGTCCATTGCAGTTTCTTATTTCATTGATTTGAAAAGGTGTAAACACACATTGTTAGGACATAAATCATATCTTTGGAAACATCATTATTGATTTTACAAACATAGAATTATACTCTTATTCTACTCTTGCTTGCTGGTCATAGAACCATACTCTTATTCTATATTACATCTGAGCTTTTGAGCATGGCCTCACAAATGGCGGTAACTGCTTCGCTAACAGACATAGAACCCATCCTTCAACCACCCTGCAATATGAAATACTCAGTCTCAGCAACTCAAAACAGATCATAAACCATAAGCGAAGCCAATACACATGAAACAAAAGAAAAAAATATCTAAATCATTTGAATATTGATCACATCATTTCAATTATAAACAAAAGAGAAAAAAAATTTACAGAGAGTACTAATCACAAAGAATCATCCCACCTGCTTCCTATCAAACCTACCACGATTCATTTATGTGTCAAAAATACACACACACACAAAAAGAAGCATTTAAACGAAACTGGTCACCACACCATAATTCACAAAAAAATCATCTTTAAAAAAAAAGTTCTTAACCACAAGTGTGGTACGTTTTCGGACTACTCCACTCTATAGAATTAAGTGTGTTTTTCCTAGGGCCGACCGGATCAGCCGATAGGACTTATAAAAAAATGATAACAGTTATTTTTGATGATTTTTATTGTTCGGAAATGTGGTCAAAATGTGGTATGTTTTCTTATAGTGTTTAGTCGACCTTTTAAATTTTTGTAATCAACAAATAGTTTCTTTTTTTTATCAAACCACCAAATACTTTGTATTGCTGATTATTAATACAAAAGTCTTTAGTTCCACCCAAAAATACACTTTTTCTAGCTGATCAGTTATGCAATCAAACAACAATGGCCTAATAGTTTCCAATGACAATGAAACATTGTGAAACCCCATATTTAGGAAAATAAAATCACATAAATTATATTATATACGAATAATAATATTTAATAAAAACATGAAATATATACTATATAGTTATAAATTGTAAAGATCTAAACTATTCAACTACATTCGATTAATCGTTCTAGACCATAGGTGTTGTCATTGTCAGCTTAACGAATTATTGAGAACTGGTTATAACTGAACCACCCCCCCCCCCACTTTTTTTTTTCACCGGTCATAGCGTTAGTATCAACATTTGTATTGAATCAAATTTATTTAAATTATTTTAAATTTCATGATAAAAGGTAAATATAAGAATTAGACAATTTTAAATAAATCTCATAAAATCTTTTAAAATACTGCAAAAGTTATTACTCGTGAATTCTTTCGAATTCCAGAATTCAATACCACCCCCTAAGTCCTAGAAAAGTCTAAACCAGATTGGTTCGTCGGTTCGTGTCAAAATCTTTGCCTTAGATTTGAAGGGTTTTTATATCTACCCGTACCAGATTCAAATCTGGTTGTCCGTTTGATACGAATCGGGTCAACATTTACCGTCGTTTTTGGTCTAAAGTAGTTAGGTGAACGAACAGCTTTGAATTCAGTTATCGTGGATTGGGCAACACTCCCGAAGGATCTCCGTAAGGACCCGGTTTTCTCTAAACCAGTATTGGGATTGGATTGATTATTTAATTGGACTAAACCAAAATAATTACAAAATCAAAACAATATATAAACCTGTATGCATCTCCTTCGTCATGTTAACCTAGCCGTCCTCTTTAAAAATAAGAGACAAGCCGTGATCATTGACGTTCCATCAGAACACCACCGTTCGTCATAGTCGTCATCAAGGGGCCACCACCGTCATGACCATCTCACCGGAGGAGGGTCTGAGATCCTTTCCGCGTCGGAGCCTTTATCAACCCTCGTCATGGCTGAGATCTTAACCGAGAGATGTGGAGGAGGCACGATCTAAACTGGAGCTGTGGCGTTTAACACCACCACCAATCCATGTTCATCCCGGAGCCATTAACTACACCAGTTATGAAGCCACGTGAATTGGGGTCACAGTTAGCCAGGTTCCGTCCCGGCCTCGACCCGGGATGGCGATTAGGGGATTAAGTTTTCTACGTTTTAAAATATATATATATATATATATATATATATATTAAAAAATAATATATATATATATATATATATATAATAAAAAAATATTTGCGAAGTTTTTTTAGCACCATTCTATCTAGTAATTACTAACTCAATTGTCTCTTTTTATGACTATGAGTAAAATCATCGTCATTCGGCTATCTTATGTTCAACAGATGTGTGATGTCGTAGTTGTCAGATTGCAAAGAGGTTTATCAGATTCTTCGGTCATTATTCCGAGGTTGTTCAAGAGTTTATATGTGACGTTTCTACCACCACCCAATCTCAAGCCATCGCTCCACGAGTTTCAGATGCATGAGTTATGTGATTTGAGGTGTGAGCCATTGGTTGGCATGTGTTGTTTTTGTGTACGAGTATGTTGACTATTTTGGAGGTATGTTCAGTTTGTAAACTCGTGGGGATCGCTTTTGGATTGGGGGTGCGGCAGCTTGCGTTGTATTGATATTGGAGTTACGCTAGGTTTTGTTTGCTAGTTTTTGGCATTGTTGATCGTTTCAGAGATGTGTCAGTTGAAACAGCTGGCATGGGATGTGGGAGCTATTTATATTCATCGCATTGTACCAGTTATGCTCAGAGGACTGATTTGCTCAGAGACTCGTTAGAGATGGAGCCACGTTTTTACGATGTCATCCTTAGGATGGATTGTCTACCACGACATCGAGTAGTGTTGGATTGCCTGAGGGCAAGAGTTGACATTGCTGGAGCAGATGAGAGTTTTTATTGCATGCATGCTACATGCTGAGGAGTTATTGGACATAGGAGCAGATGGATTTTCGGAGAACATTTTGATGGTTAAGGATGATGGACAGCATGAGCTGCAGGATCTTTCAGATATTATAGAGTGTGAGAATGGATTTGAGGCTTTAAAAGGATCACTGTCAGCCAGAGGAGACATTCTTACGATTGAGTTGGAGTCAGGGACGACACCGGTTTCACGATTTTCTATACCAATTAGTACCAGCAGAGATGACCGGGTGGAAAGAGCATATGGAAGATTCATCAGACAAGGGTTTTACCAGACCGAGTACTTCACCGTGAGGAGTATCATTATTATTTGTGAAGAAGAAAGATGAGAGTTTCAGAATTTGTATCGACTACAGAGGTCTGAACAAAGTGACCATTAAGGATAAGTATCGTTTCCGCGTATTGATGAGTCGTTAGATTACCTACAAGAGGTTCATAGTTCTTGAAGATGGACTTGGCATCAGGATACCATCAGATTGCTATAGCTGAGGAGTATCTACGGTTGTGGATTTTTGTATATGTTATGGATATTATGAGTTGTAGTGATACCATTTAGCTCGACGGATGCACCGTTAGCATTCGTGAAGCTTATGAATGACGTTTTCGTGAACACTTGGATAAGTGCGCAATTGTATTCATCGACGACATCCTGATTTATTCTTGGAGCTGAGAGGAGCATGTTGAGCAGTTACAGATTGCGTTAGGTAAGCTTGGAGAGCATTAGTTGATTGCCAGCTGAGTAGGTGTAGTTCTGGAAGAGGAAAAAAAAATTGGATTTTTGGATCACGTGTTTCAGAAGCAAGAGTTGCTGTATATTCAGAAAATATTATTACAAGTTCAAAGTGGCCGACACCAAGGGGTACAATGATATGAAGTGTTATTATCATTGACCTAGTATGAAAACGGTTGTAGCTACACCGTGTCACAGTGTCAGACATGTCAAATGGTCATTTCTGTTGATCAGGTACCTTTTTGGTTAACGCTGAGTTTGCTTTTGTCGGAATGGTAATGAGGCTTGGTGATTATGAATATTGTTACTGGATTGTCGATCACCGCATGTGGAAAGGATGTCATCATTGATAGTCATGGATAGACTTACCAAGTCAGCCACCATTTCCTAGTAGTTAAGAAGGCAGACAGAGCTGATCAGTTGGCGCATATTTACATCAGCATAATTATGAGGTTGCATGGAGTTCTTGTCAACATTGCATTGGATCGGGCAGAATTCACGTCTACATTTTGGAGAGCCTTTCAGAAAGCGCTTGGGACGAAGGTCTGTATAAGTACAGCTTAACACCTACAGACAGATGGTTAGTCAGTGAGGACTATTCAGAACTTAGAGGATATGTTCAGGGATTTCATCTTCCAGTGGGATGGAAGCTCGTAAAGCATCTTCATCTAGCAGTGTTTATCTACATCGATAGCTATCGTTCGAGCATTGAGATAAGACTGTATGAGGCTATTTATGGTAGGTCTTGTCGTATACCACTTTGTTGGACCAAAGTGGGGGAGCGACATGAGTAGAACTATTAATGGTTCAAGAGATAATAGAACAAATGGACATGCTCAAGATTCGGCTCAAGGAAGTCCACGACCGCCATAAGAGTTATGCAGATAAGCGACGTAAAAATTGGAGTTCAGAAAGACGACTTAGTATACCTGAAAATGAAGATATTTCAGAGAGGATCTAAGACTCGGGAGCTAAGTAACCCCCTTTGTGGAGCGGATTTGAGCAGTACCTTTTAGATTGCAGTTATCAGCAGAGCTGCCAGACTTCCATTTCTTGACGTATTTCATGTGTGAGTTTGAAAAAATTGTGAGATAGCCAGAGCTAAATTTGCAGCAGCCACCAACTTCAGGATTCGAATTCGAGGACGAATTCCTTATAAGTAAGGGCGAATTGTAACGATCCGGTTTTCTCTAAACCAGTATTGGGATTGGGTTGATTATTTAATTGGACTAAACCAAAATAATTACAAAACCAAAACAATATATAAACCTGTATGCATCTCCTTCGTCATGTTAACCTAGCCGTCATCTTTACAAATGAGAGACATGCCGTGATCATTGCCGTTCCATTAGAACACCACCGTTCGTCATAGTCGTCATCAGAGGGCCACCACCGTCATGATCATCTCACCGGAGAAGGGTCTAAGATCCTTGCCGCGCCGGAGCCTTTATCAACCCTCGTCATGGCTGAGATCTTAACCCAGAGATGTGGAGAAGGCACGATCTAAACTGGAGCTGTGGCGTTTAACACCACCACCAATCCATGTTCATCCCGGAGCCATTAACCACACCAGTTATGAAGCCACGTGAATTGGGGTCACATAATAGATCTGTGAATTGGAGAGCATGAGGATCCATAGCTGCCACGTTAGTCACGACCGATCACCAATCTATGCTGTCGTGAGCCGTTTGTCACCGGAGAGAGGCGTTCTGTCAGCGGAGAACCGGCCGTGTCACCAGAGAGCCGTGCCGTGTCAAGCCATAGCTATCCCGAGAAGGTTAAGTGTAACATTAGTTGTTTCTTGTGTTGCAAGTAACCTTTATATCATAAAACCTAATTGTATCACTCGTATGATGCAATCTTGAATTTGGGTGCAACTTGTTTGATAAGTATTTAATTCTAAATGCAAGACCGAGATTTATTGGTAGAGAGGCTTATCCATTTCAGGGCGTTTCCCATTTGATCTTGGCTAAGTTGAGGGTCTTTTCCCGAACTTCTCTTACACGGCTTAGAATTTTGAATAAGTATAATTTATTTCTAATATGTTCTCCCTGCGTGAAATCGAGTCTGTCATTGCTTGTTTAGTTTTTAGGTTCTTTGCTTAAACCAGAACTAGGGCGTTAGAGGATTCAACAATGATTGTTTTATTTAAAAATTGGTAAATAAAAATAGTTGTTTTATTAAGAGTTATGTGATTGGTTGAGACGGATACAGAGACTGACTTTTGTATGCCGGATTGTATGTAGGTTACGGTCAGCTATAGTCGACCGGTTGACGCGTAACTCAGGAGGTCGATAAATCGTCTACGGGCGTGTGTTACCGAGCACTTGTTCGGTGTGTGTATGAACTGAGCACGTATTCGGTGGTGTTTTTGGCCTGTTAGTGGGTAGCGAGTGTGCACCTCGCTAGAACTATTGTTTGATCTCTGGGTACTTTAGATACCATGTTTGCAACGTGTTAGGATTAAATTATATTTATTCAGAGTGCTCTGTCCGGGTCTATGGACTTCGGATTTAGTATCCCATACCTCACTGAGTGACTTCCCCGTTACTCACCTCTCTTTCTTTCTTATTTCAGGTGAGACAGACAAGTATATGATATTTGGACGGATTTGGTGCTATTGGGTTTTTTATTCGGATTTTTGTTTGGGCTTATATTGAGTGGAGTCGTGTATATGGGCTATGGTGTTATGAGATATTGTTGGTGGCAAGCTGTTCTCCGGATTGGAGGTGACTGGTGTCACAATGTCTTAGACCTAATCTCCAAATCTCTCGACTCCTCCTCCAATTCCGTTTCGTATGTTCGTCATGGCCAATAGCCGCCGAACCAAAACGTCCTCTCCCGACACATCACATCCCAATCCTCCCCGACAACAGCGCTGGTCTCATCAAAACCTCACCAATCTCACGATCTGCTTGGATGGCATGTCAAGGTCGAGGAAACCCTTAATGTTCCTCGCATAGTGACTCTCCTCGATCCTCTTAGTGATCAAAGACACTCTCTTCCTGACCGTTTCCCTCGTAATCTCGATATGTCGAAGCTTCACTAGTTCAATACAGTCGGTGATATTGTGAACGGTTTATACTTGGAGAAGGCTTGTTGTCAAGTACTTAGATAGCAACGCGGGTAGTTACAGATTCGTGTTGCTTACGATTCACCTTTCTGGGAAGTTAGCTGTGCTTAGGTCTTGTGATCGAGCTTGGTCCGTGATCAATGACATGCCTTCTCCTTATGATGATGTCATTGTTTTTGATGGACGTTTCTTTCTTTGCTGTTGACAACAATTGGAGGACTGTGTCTGTAGATTTTATCTCTTTGGAACTGACATTGGCTGCGAGTCCTGTCTATGGCGGTGATAAGAAGTTTTTGGTTTGACTCTTGTGGTGAGATGTTGCTAGTTGATATGTATTTAAGTATGGAGGAGGCTGATGGGGATCCGGGGTTCGCCGAGGAGGTCTATGAGCATCAAGCGGTTCTTATGAATGAGAGGACGGTGAAGTTTTAAGCTTTTAAGTTTATGGAAAGAGAGAAGAGTTGGGTCGAGGTGAAAGATCTTGGGGATAGAATGTTGTTCCTTGGAGATGACTGCACTTTTTCAGCATCAGCTTCTGCTTTGTTTCCTCTTCGTGGTGGAAGCTCTGTTTTCTTCTGTGAGGATGAATTGGGTGGGATGCAAGGTCGAGACTTGGGAGTGTTTGTTTTCAGAAATGGTGCACCAACATCCGGAGTATACCAACCTGTTCTGGCCTCCACCCTACTGGGTTACTTCTCATGAGGTCAGTGGTTTGTCTAGGATCATTTTCATCTTGTGGCTATGGAAACTGTGACATTATCATTTTATCACTCCTTTTTTGCAATACTAGTCTCTGAACATATATTAGGTTTCTTGTCAGTTTCATGAGCGGTTCTTTTATGCTATTATTTCGAGTTAGACTCGCTAAACAATGCTCAAAACATATACATTCTCAGAGTGGTGAAGATCATACGGGAGAAACGTCATCCCGACCTGTTATTGTATAATTTGGAGTTTACAACCTTGGACATTCAACATATAGGGAGGTTAATAACCTCTCTGATACTTGTGGGATGAAGAACCCTTGTATCACATGTTTATGCTTGTTCTTTTACGAGTTAACGACCCTTTCCAATCTTTTCAGTAACTTTGCATTTGTATATAGAGAATCTTTTTTTGTAATATTCTTTCTCAAAGATGATAGAGAACCAAACTCACGTTTCTTCCAAAATATTTGTTACACCCTTAGACATATGTGACAGAACTAATCTAAAGCAATGCTTTTTACGTGAAAAAAAATTCAGCAACATCTGAATTTTATAATTCAACTAACTTGAACTGGATGATGGTGCCACATAATGTTAAAAGATACAATCTCACTGTTATTATAATATTTGTCAGAATAAGAAAAATAGGCATGACATGTACTAGAGATGGATTAAATCCCTTCACAAGTCCCATTAAATAAGGAACTCGACCGTTAAGTCAGCTCAACTTAGTGCTACTTGGCGCCATCAGCTCGACACCCGTGGCTAAACATGTTGACTTTACTTGGTGCCACAATCCCGGCGCACGAGCTCGGCCCAATAGCCCGAATGCTCGGCTCAATCGCATTCCAATGTTCTTCTGCAAGTGAAAAAATTCATTGGTCATACTCATCCCATGATGTCTCATTGGTTATGATACGCCCTAAAACAGGGAAGGATCACTCAATCGGACTAAAGGGATATGAACTCGCCAAAAAGGAGAACTGATGGATTGAACGGTGACACAATGGCTTGCGGATGGCCCAATGATACTACCAGACTTCAGTTGGTGTTTGATATGACTCACGAGTCCACCAAAAGAAGGATTTCTAAACGTTGCCTGATATGACGCACATGTCCAACAATATAGAGATTTGTTTACTTGGAGTTAACCTCACCAAGAAATGAAAAGTGTTCTACAAAGAACAAAGAGATAAACTCAAATAAAAGAAAAAAAGGAATGCTTTATTTCGTGGCTCATAAACCCTTCAAGTTGTAGAAATCCAAAGAATAATGTGTTAAAAACAAGGCATTGAAAATATAAACAAAGACTTGACTAAATAAAGTCTTTGACTGAAAGTTGGACTGCCTCTTGATATAGCCACGACCAGGACTTTTAAAAGGGAAGAATATGCTCCCGATATGGGCCAACACATGTCTCTTTAAGGTCTGGTCGAAATCCATCTTTTTTCCTTAGCCAATTTTTATCGGTTTCTCCATTTGGCCCAAATAAGTCTGTTTTTGATTCTTTTTTTGTAAACCAACAAGCCCAAGACTTTCTTGGATATTTAGAGTATGAATAATCACCTTTGGCATGATTTAATTGGTTGTTGGTTCAACAAAAAGAAGGTTAGCCATTTCCAGCTTTTCGGGTGGTCTGAATTCGCGAGAAATGAAAATCTCCTGATTTGTAAATGGCATAACTGTCACATATGAACTTCGTTTGATCTGATTGTTCTTCAAGGAGTTCCGTAATTGATTTGAAAACATTCTACAAGTGATTTCATGCGTAGAAGCCTCGTGGTTTGGAAGATATGAGTCAAACAATGAACATATATCTTTAGTTCTTCTCATGATCAAGCCATGCATGTCTGTTTTGCCCGGTGCGCTACCCAAGGGCACATCATTCCCTCCCTCTTGAAAAGGATTTGACCTCAAATCCATTTTACCTGTATCAAAAGGAAATGAATCGGGAAAAAATAATTTAAAGAACATGTAAAATATAGTAAATGAAAATTTTGGAAAAAAACTTCCTTGGAGTTTTGAAGTTGTTTTCCGCAAGTACTTCCATCTCCAAATCTCAAACTTATAAGCACGATCTCTGCTTCTGTTCCTAACACTTCTTGGAGACTGATCATGTTTATCTTGGACACTCAAAACAAACATTAAAATACCAGGATCATATGTGCAAGACAAGTACTTGTTCAGATCGAAAACCAAAGTTTCTTTCCCTAGAACATGTAGCACACGTTTCAGATCATCATGAAGCCTATCAAAATAAGTGTTGTACACCAGAATGGTGTCAGGGCACGTGATAGCACAGTTACTAAAGAACAAAATCAAACCATGCGCAAGTTTCTCAGATTTAGAACACAAAAGATCAATTTCAAACCGAGAATTACTTATCTAAGGATCAGCACTTTTATCAAAGAAGGTGTTGTAAATCAGAATGCTTTCAAGGAATGAAATATCATAGGACATTTTCAAAACATGCCTAACATGATCAGAATTAGAATACAAAAGTTCAAGATCAGATTTCAAAACAAAATCACAACAAAAATCGGTTTTAGCTCTAAGTGATTTCTGTTCCAACAACTTTTTAACCAATAATTCGTCCAAGGTAAAAGTGGATGCAAACAAATTCCCAATGATCAGTGCATGTCTAAAGAACTCAGATTAAAGCTATTTTCTTTGAAGACAAATGAATCAAACAATTTTCTAGAAAAAAAAAACTATTTGTTGCAAATCAAGCTCAAACGACTTTTCCAAATGATCAAGACCAGAACATTTTATGTCATTGGAACTGACTTTATCAAATAGATCAGGTGCTGAACTGATGATACAAAGTTCCTTACAGTGCTCTTTGAACAAAGGCGTAGGAGTTGTGCTGGGATCAAAGCAAAGTCGGTTCTCCATGATGATGAGCGTGATGGTTAGTGCTTTCTCATCAAAGATTGGATCAAGTTCGTCCAAGTGATCATATTCCTCATCAAAGATGGGATATAGATCAACGTCCATGGGTCTCCTGGTGCCAAGAAGCGGTCCTTGATGTGGGTAGTCGAATGGCTTCTCCTCAAAATCCTGTGAAAATAGAACAAGAATACTCGGATGCTCCGGTTGCAAAAAGGTTAATTCTGCAATAGTGTTCTTTATCAAACATAAAATCAGGTTCTGGAAAAGGAAGATCACAATTATCCTTACAAATCATCAAACTTTCAATCAGAAAATTGGTAAAGAATCTGAAAAATCTTTTAGATCTTCAAGGTTGTTTTCAGATTTACCTTTGGGTTTTTTACTGATGAATAATGATGGCTCAGCTACAGGTGCACGTGTGGATGTGATCTTCTTATGGATCTTGCTGACGTCCTTAAGGATTTTCATCATTTCCTTCTCAAAGTTCTTACAGATCTCTTGGACATCAAACTGAAGAAAACACCTCTTTGGATCATCTTTCCCTTTGGATGTTTTGAACAGCTCTTTTCACCTCCGGTCTGGCATCTTATGTGGTCTTCTTTCGGTTAGTCTTTCCTGCACATGAACAAAATCATCAAAAAAATTCAATGAATTTTGAGATGAAGATTTAAAGTTAGCCTCTCGTTTGAATTTCTCCTTGCTACTTTCCTTGTGAAGACCAATCATCTTTATCCTGAAAAATTACTCAACCCAAAAGGGTTAACATAAAATAATCCTCACACTCTCAAGTGTTTGATCTCACCCACACAAGTATTTCTCTCAGAATTTAGTGGTCACTCAAGAGTCTTTTCTCAAAGTTCCAAGAGAACAAATCAAGTAACCCAATGGATTTCTCCAAGCAAGCAAGAGATGAAACACAAGATAAAAAGATAAGAGAACTGGTTTTGAAATCCGTATTAGCCACTCCAAGGCTGGATTACTCCTCAGCCAGCAGGATTTCTCTTCAACCACCTAGCCAATGAATCAAACTTCTTTTTTTTTTTTTTTGATAGATTTTTTTTTTTATAGAAGAATGCAATAGGTAAGGTAGTGACCCGGATTTAAGATATAAAGAAGAAGAAGTGTTTAGAAAATGAAAGATGAGAAGATCAATAGATAGTACCGGTTGAGTGGCTCTGATACCACTTGATATGCCCTAAAATAGGGAATGATCACTCAATCGGACTAAAGTGATATGAACTCGTCAAAAGGGAGAACTGATAGATTGAACGGTGACACAATGGGTTGCGGATGGCCCAATGATACTACTAGACTTCAGTTGGTGCTTGATATGACTCACAAGTCCACCAAAAGAAGGATTTCTAAACGTTGCCTGATATGACGCACAGGTCCAACGATATAGAGATTTGTTTACTTGGAGATAACCTCACCAAGAAACGAAAAGTGTTCTACAAAGAACAAAGAGATAAACTCAAATACAAGGGAAAAATGAATGGTTTATTTTGTGGCTCATAGGCCGTATTTATAGGATTACAAGTTGTAGAAATCCAAAGAAGAATGTGCTAAAAACAAGGCACTGAAAATAGAAACAAAGACTTGACTAAATAAAGTATTTGACTGAAAGTTGGACTGTCTCTTGATATAGTCACGACCAGGACTTTGAAAAGTGAAGAATATGCTCCTGATATGGGCCAAGACATGTCTCTTTAAGGCATGGTCGAAATCCATCTTTTTTCCTTAGCCAATTTTTATCGGTTTCTCCATTTGGCCCAAACAAGTTTGTTTTTGATTCTTCTTTTGTAAACCAACAATCCCAAGACTTTATTGGACATTTAGAGCATGAATAATCACCTTTGGCATGATTTAATTGGTTGTTGGTTCATCACAAAGAAGGTTAGCAATTTCCAGCTTCTCGGGTGGTCTGAATTCTCGAGAACTGAAGATCTTCTGATTTGTAAATGGCATAACTGTCACATATGAACTGCGTTTGATCTGATTCTTCTTCGAGGAGCTCCGTAATTGAGTTGAGAACATTCTACAAGTGATTTCATGCATAGAAGCCTCGTGGTTTGGAAGATATGAGTCAAACAATGAACATATATCTTTACTGCTTTTCATGATCAAGCCATGCATGTCTGTTTTGCCCGGTGCTCTACCCAAGGGCACATCAGGTTGTTTCGAATCAACTGCTTCAAAAATTTTAGAGAAGAAAAAGACAGAAAATAGTGCAAATACATATGAGTTTTAAGCATAAATGGTGGAATTCAGTTTTAGAAATACATGATTTGCTAATGGTTGATAAAGAGAGGACGACATGGGATGGGATAAATTGTGTTTTGGTCGGTTTCTATCTTTTGTTTTGAGTCGTTTATCGAGTCACAGTATGTCTTCTAGATTATTTTAGTCTTTAACGCGTCTTTTCAGTTATTAGGTCGAGTTGGAGCAGAAAGTTTCAAATTGTAGGCTTGGGCATTCTGATAACCGGATTGGGTTAGGATCATGTATTTCGTATCTCGGATATTTTAGATATGTACAAATTGGTACCGATCGGGTATTTATAAAACTCGGATCAGATTCGGTTCGATATTTGTCGGATCCGGATAATTTTGGATATATCCGAAGTAACTGTAGAAAAATCGGTTCTGGTTTAGGTTTAGCTGTTTTTATCCGAACAAATCCAAAATGGGGGCTTTTTACCCGACTTATCTGAATACTCGAATCAATTATAAGAGAATAAGACATACAAATATCAGAATTATGAAATTAAATAAAAACAGACTTGAATAAAATCACATTAAATTAAAATCAGTCTTGAACAAACTAAATCCTACCTTAATTAATGAGTCTATGAACCAAAAATCGGATATGTTGGATAGTCATTCAGATCTTGGATAATATCCGATCCGACCCGGTAATCGAAACATAAATGAAATCATACCCAATCGGGTATTTCATTATATCAGGATCCGACCCGAAACCCGATTTTTCAGATCGGTACCAGTCGGAACTTCGGATTCGGGAAATATGCCCAGGCCTATCAAATTGGATGAAAATGAGTTGCTAAAAATGCAGAACTGTCAGAACTATAGCAATGGATTGAGGATCTCCCACGGTGCGACTGAGTTCAAAGTTTGACACAAGATATAGAATTGAGTTAGCTTTCCAATCCCACCGGTTTAAGATCGATCCAATGGTTAGATTGAAAGGTATGCATATTTTACTAAACACTTGCCTAAAAAGAAAACATTTGGTTTTCTTTATTTTCGGCGTGGTTTAGCCCCAAATTCGACAAGAACGTGATTTTGACCTATATCTCTTGTTTTCAGTGACTGTTTAGACTACATTTTCTTTATCATCATACTTTTAGGTTTAGAGTTTTGGGAAGACAAATTCGTCTCTACCTTTGGAGAAGTGTTTTGAACCCCACCTTTTGTGTTTTATCGTTTTATGTATTCATCCTCTTTCTCTGTTTCTTTTTTCATGTATGAGTTGTTTCTCAATTGGGGTTTAGAGAAATCAAAATGATTTTATGACTTTTGGATCTCAGATTTTTAGATAAGGATATATCAATTAGATTCTTCGTCTAAGTTGTTCTTAATGATGAAATTAGACTCATGACCTAGTTTCTGATTCATATGTATTTTAATGCACGAAAGTGATTGTTTAAATATCTGAACGAACGTGGATGAGTAAATCTTCTTAGCTAGCATAAATTAATGTTAGGGAGTGTCATGAATCTATCAAACTCTATCTTTATGCATGTTTAGAATACAAAATTCAACAGAAGTTACTCTCTAAGTTTCTAATACATAGGGTTTAGCACTGCACAAGTAGGTTAAGCTAGGAGTTCTGAGAACATTTATCAATGATTGCCTTGATTCATCTGTTATCTGCATATTTGAATCCCTTCGATTTCCTTGATGCCCTTCTTATACATTGAATCTTTCTGCATATTTATACTTGATTAGCTTTAGATAAAAAACATATTTTCTTCGTAGCTCTACTCTTCTCTCGCAAACCTGTAGTGTAGTCTTGGTTTTTGTGGAGTCGATCCATAATATACAACTGTGGTTCACAATGCACTTGCGATATACTTTTAAGAGTAAAAATCTAATTGTATCTAGTTATCCGTGACCAATAGCATTACCTACGAGTTTAGGACTAGATGTTAGTCTAGATCTTTCATTTCAGCACTAACTTTTTTGTTTTTTGTTTTTTTTTGCTTACAGTAATGACCATGAATTACAATGACTGGCCACAAGAAGAGAATGTCACTTTTGGAGATTACATTCTAGATTAGCCATATGTAGAACACTCATTTTATGGAAGTGTACTCCCACAAAACAAAGTGTGAAGGTAGATGAGCTTTACAAAGAGTACCCAATGTTGACAAGGATTGAACTTGGGAGATATGATCTGGTTAAATTTTATGTCACATCAGGCAACACTAGGAGGAAGATAGCTCACATTTGAAAAGATAAAGGTTGCTCATGCACTTGAAGAGGTAATATATTGGGTTCCACCATCCCAACTACAAGGTACATGTGACTCAACTTTTGAGTCTCATGATGTTTAGGATAATCATTTGCCTTGTATTGTAGATGTTACCTCTGATTTGGATTATTTTTTTCTCACTGATGAATGTTATGATCTAATATTTGAGACTGAAAGACTAGATATTGTAAGAGTAAATTTTGTTAGGGATTATCATGAAGTATGTTTTGATATGAGTTATCTTTGTGCTTCCAATGATCTTAAAACTGACTTTGTGATTACTGAGTAATGTAGATCTCCTCTTAATATACCCAACCTAGGGGATTATTTAGGTGTTGATAAGATCGTGAATGAGATTAAAAAAACCATGAGGTTAAGAGTGATCATAAGAGGATGTAAACATTGTGTTCTATATGATTGAGAGAAAAAAAATTGACTGTTTTGTCAAACTTGTTTACACCTGCATTTGACTTTGTTTTTCCACTAAATGCATGTGATCCTTATGAGTATCTAACTATCAAGAAGTATTTCAAGATATATGCACATTTTGTTTCTTGTTCTAGCAGGAGAAGGACAAAAAGTGCATTGGCTCATCCTTTTGATTCTCATGATCAGCACGTGTGTTCATAAGTCAAACTAAAGACTTAAAACAAGAGGCAACCCATGATAAATGTTCATAATTCTCATTGTTTCACATTTCTTTTGAGTTTTGGTTTAGTTTTTCTATCATTCAGGTTTTCAAAAAAAAAAAATAACTTGCCAAAATAAAATAAGCTGATTGGACTGACGATCGAGCAGCCACCTGCGGATCGACCGATTGTGGCTGCGATCAATTGTTAGAACATCTAGTATCAACCGATCGGGTGTGCGCAGGTCGCCAAGATCAGTGCTTCTAATTCTGAATGCAAGACCGATTCCTGTTGTCTTATGTTCTGTGTCCCCATTGCATTAATTTAATTTTTTTTTCGAGATGTCCTTCCAAACTCATTCACATCCACTGAATTGAGAGGTGGGAGTCCATGATTTATCCACCAAATTAGGGCTGGGCAAAAAATCCGAATCCAAAGAACCGACCCGAACCCGACCCAAAAAAGTAGTACCAAACCCGAACCAAAGTTGATTAAATATCCGAACAGGTTCAAAATTTTGGTATCTAAAAAACCGGAACCGAACCCGACCCGAACCGAAGTATTCTGGGTACCCAAATGTATCCGAAATTGATTTCTATACCCCCTTATATAAATATATTTTAGATTTAATGTCTATTAAAAACATCCAAAATATAAAAGATACTTTAAATTGTTCAAAATACTTGAAAATATATACAAATAGTCAAATATAAATGTCTAAAATAGCTAAAGTATACTCAAAACACCAAAAATATTTAAAATATCTATTGATTTTATATCCAAATATTCAAACCAAATCAAATTATATGTTAAGTTTAGTTATTTTGACATATGTTATTCAAATTTGTATGTAATATAATATTTATAGATTTTGAGAAATTTAAAGTAAATAATGAATTTAATAAATAATTTTAATTGGTTATCCGAATCTGAACCGAATCCGAAACAAAATTTAGAAATATCCGAATGACACTGAAATCTTTGACTCAGAAAATGCGAAACCCGAATAGACCCGAACCAAATCCGAGTGGGTATCCGAATGCCCACCCCTGCACCAAACATATGTTCTCCGAGCATATCCATTGTGAATTTGTTTTATTTAATGGTTGTGATGTTATGGGAACAGTCACATTGTAAGGACCCTACCTCTTTATTTGAGTAGTTTCGTAGATGTAATAATGTTCGTTCAAAAATATGTACTAATGTTCTGGTTTAGTATTTATAAAGACAAATAATTGAACAAAAGTTGCCTTTTCTGCAATTTCCAAGAAACTCTTGTATGCTATTTTTTTTTTTTTTTAAACACACAAAACTCTTGTATGCTAGCATATGTTCCTTGCCGCACTAGTTGTTAGTCGCTATGTATTGTTGTTTGTTCTTTGTTTAAAAATATTAAACAATATTTTTTAGGTCGAACTTTTAAAATTTACTAGATATTCATCTAGATTTTCCTAAATATAGTAAAAATTATTTTTTTAGAACCGAATATTTCTAAAATATTTCTTTTTATTTTTTCACACATTTGAATTTTTGTATTGTCTGATAAATGTATCAAGATAGTTAAATTTGCATCCCGCCGAGATGCCTATAGCCTTGCTCACGAAAATCCTAACATTCTCCGCCCAACGACCCCTCCTTCAAAGTTAACATGATTTCCAGGATAAATCTGTTCCCAACAATTGTCACTGGCTTGGTATTTTTATGTTCTGAGTTCAATTTTTGTTCGGTAAAGAGTGTTATTTTCTAAATCAGAATTTCGAAAAACTGATTCGGATCTGAAGGAGTTGGCTAAGGCCCAAAGCTACCAGTATCCCAAAACACAATCCCTATATATTAATCCTGAAGAATTACAACATATTTTCGTAGCCACGTGTCATCACGAAGATGATTTTTAGAATTTAATTTGTAAAAAAACAAGTTGGTTCATATAAACATATACTATGTTTTTTATTAAACTAACTATTAAATTAATTAGTAGTGTACAAAATAATATTTTTTACTTACTTAAATAAAAGCTATGGAATTATCTAATATGGTTAATATATATATATGACAATTAATGATTATGAATAATACATATTTGATAATAATTTTTGTATGATCTCTCTTTTTTGTTTAATTTTATATTATTAAAATATTAAACAATCACATTAAGGATATAATAAAAAATTAGATTTTTTCTTCTATGTTATATTTTGAATTTTTATAAACGGCTATAAATTATTAAAAATGGTAAAAGTCCCACACTGAAAACTTTATGATAAATGGTTTAACTTTTTTTGTTCAAGCAAAATACAAATGATCATATATCGTAGGGGTGGACGTTCGGATACACGTTGGGGTTCGTATCGGGTATTTAGGATTTTGAGGTATTTCAGTATAAAAGTATAGAACATGTTCGGGTATTTCTACACTTCGGGCCATATTCGGGTATTTTTATGTTCGGGTTCAGATATTTTGGGTCGGGTTCGAATGTTTAAATTTTGAAGAAAAAATAATAAATTATTCATTGTTTAAGTTTTTTGTATATAAAAGATATTTTTAACTTAACTGGTTTACTAATTTTTAAAAGATTAAACTATAATAGTTTTGGAGATAAAATTTAAAAAATAGAAAGACACTAATTTAGTTGTTGTTTTGAAATTTTAGACGCAAATTTTGTTAATGCAAGAAACAAGAGGTTGATATGTATTTTAAGTGAGTAGCGAATGATTTTGTCCATAATTATATGTATATTATCTGATTTTGAGCAATGTGCATCATTAATATAAATATTTTGAATAAAATGAGAGAAGTAAACTAGAAATATATGGTTAAGTATACTTATGTTTGGTTATCTTAAATTCGGATATCTATTCGGGTTCAGATATTACAGTTTCGGGTTTGGATATTACACGTTCGGGTTTGGATATTATCCATTTGGGTTCGGATATCCAATCTCTCTGAATTCAATAACCGTTCGGGTATTTTGCTATTTCGGTTCGAATATTCGGATCGGAATCAGATACGGGTTCGGATATCGGATAAAATGCCTATTCCTAATTAATCGTATGAATATGAAGTCTCATTAATAGATATTCATATTATAAATATATATATATATATATATATATATATATATATATATATATATCATTAGAAATAAATTATGTAGTTTATAAAAATAAAAAAATATGTTAATTTCAAAATTTGCAGTGAAAAATTATTGAGATCTTAATATTTTAATTTTGAAATTTGTGTTGAAAAATCTCACATTAAAATTTTGTGATTAACGATTTAAATTTTTGTTATAGGAAATATATAAATGTTAAAAAAATCATATGAGTATGAAGTGTCAATAATAAATATTTATATTAAAATATATTGTATATCTATGTCAATATCAATAAAGTTTAATTTATACCATATAAAGTAAATAAAATGATTGTTTTGATTTATTTACCAAAAACATGATTGTAAATTAACAAAAGGTATTGGTTTTGATTTATGTACTTACTCTAATGTATATACTTTTATGTGTACAAATTATTTTTTAAATATGTGGTTTCTGATATCTTATTTGATCCTCACAATCCGAGAAACACACTTCTTCAAATCAAAGTGATTTTTAATATTGGAAGCACTATATATATTATTTTATTCAGATTAAATAATTTATAATTTATTTTTATACATAAAATATTTTAATGAAATATCATGACATGATTTCAATCACCTCTCTCGCATCCACGATCCTGAATAGGATCGTTGGGACGGCCATGGTTCGAGGAAACGTACTAGTCAGTCCTAGGACATAAAGGCAAGCGTTCCATGGCCAGGAAAGAAGGTTAAGGACATAAGGAAACTTAGATTTAACCTTATAAGAGCAAAGAGACAGCTAGGACGAGTAAGACGTTACCTGGATGATGTGATCGAGTAGCTCGACTAGCTCATCGGAGCTAGGATAAGTTTACTCCAACTCAGTCACTACTAAGTCAGCTCCACTAGCTGGACTATTAGCTCACTCAGCTGGGGCAGCTGGGAGTCAGCTCATCTCAGCTAGACAGACTGTTCGGGTTTTGGGCCGATGGCTCGGGTCCGGGTCAGTTGTGGGCTGTGAGGTCCGGCCATAAGGCCATGGGCTGTTGGGTCTTTGGACAAGGCCATGGGCTGTTGGGTCTTTGGACAAGGCCGTGGGCTATGTCCAGAGGGCTTAGCGAGTGGGTTGGGCTTATGACCGACCCCAAACCTAATCAGAAAGGGGCGATGGGATGCAAGTGGCCGAAAGGGCACAACCCTTGGCCGATGGTGCCCATTTGCTAGCAAGTCGTGCCTGTTCGGGGGGCAAGACTTACCCCCTCGTTTCCTATAAATATGGGGGCTCTCCTGTTGATTTCATTATCCATTTACAGAGTAAAATACTCAGAGAAAAACGTAGAGAGAGAGAAAGAGAGAAAGAGAGAGTTCCGGCTAAGAGAAAGGCCGTGGTGGTGTTTTGTTCCGGCGACTCTGATCGTTTGGGAACTAACTCCGACCAAGAATGAGAGATCAAGACAAGGAGAAGAACATGGAGAACCCAGACGTGGTTCACAAGGTATGTGATGGGCCGTGGCTCCATCAGACCAAGCGGACGATCTATGCGATCGCACCGCGGCTCTGCTCGGTTCCTAAGTCCCATCCGGTTCTCCTTATCTGTTTCAATTCGTTTCTCTTCTCTTCTTTCTGGTTAAACACGAAAGGTTGTGATGGTTGAGTCCAAGGGACACGTCCCTAGGCTTTGGCCAATCATAACCAAACCGCTAGCCTAGACACGGGTCGGTTAGAAGGACGGTGCGAATCGCACCATGACTGGGCGGTTGATCTGAAACGGTTTGGAATGTCTCCAAAAGGCACGAGTTGCCAAAGGTCACGAGTTCCAAAGGTTGTGAGTTGCCAAAGGATGCAAGTAACCAAAAGGTACAAGATACCAAAGGTTACGAACATCAAGAGGTACGAGGACCAAGAGGTACCAATGACCGAAGGGGTGCATGTTCCAAACGGTGTCTTTGAGACAAGCTATGTCCGATCCTTATGGATCAGTCTAGGACTTTTTAAGTCTAGGTAAGGTCACGGTTTGTCTAAGCCAGGGTATGAGTCGCAAGGTCTGACCGGTTGCTAAAGCCTTCCGGATTGGGCTTGAGGCTTACTCGGCCGTTGGATCCAGGCCCAAGGCCGGATCAGGTAAGGAAGTCGATTGGGCCATCGAGCCGGACTTCATTGGCCGGTCGCACCTAGATTCTATCCGGTTAGATGGATTGGTCTTTGGGATGATCCGGATCTGTTAGTGTGTTCTATTTATCTATTCTGGACTATCTATCTGATTCTAAGTCAAGGGGTGGTTGGTTGTATGACTTAGGATACGGTAGATAGGTTCACATCTTTTTATGATTATATTGACTGAGGTTTATCTAAGTTCTAGGAACCAAGCCAAGCATTGTAGAATCGATCCGTTCTATTCTCGGTTATGATTAATGCTTATCTGGTTGTGGTTTCAAGAACTAAGGATGGTTCTGGTCAAGCCAAGGAGCCGTGAAGGCTCGGTCAGTGAGAGGCTGTGTAACGTGTGGTTAGATGATGCTAGGGATGAACTAGTGATTGTCTATGAAACTGTTAAGAAGTTGTGTATTGGATCTCAATATTCTAAGTAATACAATTTATACACATTTATATTCCGCTGTGCAATCTGTTCGTTTGTTTATGAACCTCATATTCGAATATGACTTAGTAAATAAAGACTTAAAATGAATCAAACAAGCAAAGAAATTAATAAGTAAGCATTCGTATCCAGTTGGGTCGAGAGACCAGGATCGGGTCTTACAAGTTGGTATCAGAGCATGCTTGATTCTAGGATAGTTGGGTTATCTAGTCCACACACACGCAGCCAGCTGATTAGGTCTCACGGTGAGGTTTGATTGCTTAGTCTAGGGATTGTTCTGTCTTGTTTATGTTTAGTATGTTTTCGTACTAATATTGTCTGAATCCTTAGGCTGGAAAAAGCAAAACGGGAAAGGTCCGAAAGATTAAGAGAACGGCTGGTCAGTCAAGTCAAGGGGCCGCGGACGGAGCTAATCTGTCCGGGTTACCAATCGATCCGGTGGAGACTAACACCGGAGGTGGGTTACCGACTGACCCAGCTAACCTTACCGGGACGCAACAGGAAGGTCAGCACCATCAGGAACATGATGAGGAAGTGGAATCCTCGAACGCTAACCAAGATGGGGACCAGCGTGAGAAAGTGGCTGATGGTACGGCAAACGTACCCACAGCACTGTCCAAGGAGGACCTGATAGAGGCCATGAAAGTGATGGGTAATCAGGTGGCGGTTATGACTCATCTGTTCACTCCGCTAGTGAATTCATCAGTTGGTCAAGCTACACCCGTAGCTACGGCTACACCTATTACTAATGGTCCAGCTGTGGACGCGGTTGAGGTGATCGAGATCGATCCACCGGAAAAGTCTGTAAGAAAGGTTGATTATCTGATTTTGCTTCAACATCTATCCAGATTGGGTACGGAGCATTTCTCGAGTAGCACTGACCCTATTGAGGCAGACGAGTGGAGGAGTAGGCTGGCCCGAAACTTTCAATCAACTCGCTTTCCAGAGGATTACAAGCGAGACATTGCCGTTCACTTCTTGGAAGGGGACGCGCATAATTGGTGGCTTGCAGTGGACAAGCGCACCAATGGAAGTCTCGAAAGTTTTGCGGAGTTTGAAGTTGAGTTCAACCGCAAATACTTTCTTGCTGAGGCTTGGGACCGTCTGGAAGGTAAGTTCCTAGACCTGGTCCAAGGCCGCAGAACCGTACGGGAGTACGAAGAGGAGTTTAACCGACTCACACGGTTCGTTGGAAGGGAGTTGGAGGACGAGGCGGTCCAGGTTCGTAGGTTCATCCGAGGCCTAAGGCCGGAACTGAAAACCCACTGCTCAATCCGCACTTTCAACACTGTCGGGGAACTAGTTGAACGGGTGGCCTTGCTGGAGTCTAACTTAGCTGAGGAAGCTAAGCTTAAGGCTATGATGTGTTGTGATTTTGCATAGTTTTAGCTTTGTTATTTCATATATATTCATGCATTAACCTTACATTTATTTGCATTTAGAGTCTATTGCATGTACATTTGCATCTTGTAGGTGTTGGATGAATTGTTTGGAGTTTTGGAGGTGATTAGAGCACAAAAGGAGCTTTCGAGGAGTCTTGAACCGAACGTGTGAAAGACAAGCATGGATGAAGGTCCTAAAGATATATTTTGAAACTTGTCTTTTGGGAAGACATGGCAAATTGAGTTAGCTTTACAATGGAGGTGGTTTCAAGTCGTTTGGAGCTGTATTGAGGGATTTATGATCAAAATACTACACACATATCAGTATGACATTCCTAGCGGCCACCCTAGCAACATCAACAATAGCCTTCGAATTTTAAGCCTTTAGACTCATTTTTATTCACTTAAAACCTATAAAACTCATTACTATTCATTATTCTTCTTATTTTTGGTATTCTAAAGGTGTGTGCAACATGGAGAAAGTGGAGAAAACTTTAATGAGTGAGTTTTATCTCTTTAAAGCTTGCAACATGGGGGATGGGTTGTCTATCATGAGTTTGGTGGCTCTTTTGGCCTAACTTTCTCTACCTTTTCTGAAGAGGCAAGACTACTTTGGCCATATGAAGGGGCAAAAGGTGTTCTATAATGGAAGAAAGTGGAGAATAACTTTTATGAGTGTGTTTTATGCTTTATGCTTTCACATGATGGATGTGTTGTCATCCTCCTTTACTTAGGCTATAAAAGAGACTGCAAGGGGAAGGAGGAAGACACACAATACACAGAGTACAATACAACAAAGAGTAGAGAGTGAAAGTTTTATAGTTTCATATTTTGTATTTTGAGAGTTTGAGAGAAAACATTTGTTCTTGAGCTGTTCTTCATTGTTCATCATCTATTCTTGAGTTTTAATTTCGTTTTGCTTGTTTAATCCTTGTTTATCTTTATTCTCTGTTGTATCTACTTGAATATGCTTCAATCTATTATGAGATTAAGTGTTTTCATGGAGATTAGTGAGTAGTTTCCTTAAGAATTCATGGGTTAGGGAGATTAGAGTAACTTAGTGAAGATCTATGGTGTTATTGTATTAGATCCTTGTATGAACTTGCTTGTTGAGTATTTTTAATGCTTGTTTAGTCTTGATCACTCTAAACCTGATTTCTAAACACTTCTCATCAGACATGATTAGATGAAGTGTTTGAATCAACTCAACTAAGCTCTAGTGAGATTAGCCAAGGACACTTGATGTTAAAATTGCTAGATAGTTATTAAACTTGAACTTAAAGATTGCTTGATTGAATTAAGCCAAAGACATTTGATGTTTAATGATTTCTAAGCAAATGGACATTTACCTAGACATAGGACTTGTCTAAAATTGTGTTTAGACTTAAGAGATTACTTTGATTGAAAGCTTGTCACCTAGATTGGATCTTAGTTACTTGAAGTCAATTCCCAATACCCATGGATTCACTTGTCTAAATTGATTAAAACCTTGTTGTATTGCTCTGTTTGCTATTGTTACTTGTCACACACTCACCACTATTGAATCTGCTTAGCTTAAGAAATGACTTGTACTCTCACTGATTCACATCACTAGGACTGGTTCGACATTCACCCCACTATACTACAACATTTGCAATAGGCAGAAAAACCTATTATCAAATTGGCGCCGTTGCCAATCCTAGTCTGATTGTGACATTGAGTTTGAGTCTTTGCTTGAGACTGAGTTTTACTTTGTTTTAAAGTTACTAATTCTACTTCTTCATCTACTTGTGATCGCAGGTGCATGAACCTAAGAAGTAGAGGCACTACACATCTTACTCCCTTGACAGATATCAAAACACTTGAAAGAGAGAACAAGAGAAGGTTAAGACAAGAAGAGCAAGAGGCTCAGATACAAAGATCAGAACCTATGATGGAACCAGTTCCAGAACAACCTCAAGCTGAAGAGGGCAATGGTCAAGGAGCTGCCAACCTTCGACCTAGACAACCACAACGCCAAGCTAGGGCCATCGGTACATATGATCAACCTAACATAAATGGGAATAGGTTGGGCATTAGGGCACCGCCAGTTGCCAACAACAATTTCGAGATCAAGTCCAGCCTCATCAACATGATTGAAAACAACAAGTACCATGGACTTGCCTTGGAAGACCCACTAGATCACCTTGACAGATTTGATAAGTACTGTGGCTTGTCAAAAACAAATGGAGTTTCAGAGGATGCTTTCAAGCTCAGATTGTTTCCCTTCTCTTTGGGAGACAAGGCTCACACTTGGGAGAAAAACATCTCAAGTGATACTATCACCACTTGGGATGAATGCAAGAAGGCCTTCCTCAACAAGTTCTTCTCTGCTACAAGGACTGCCAACCTTAGAAATCAGATCTCTGGTTTTCAACAAAGAGGACTTGAAGGATTTTCAGAGGCATGGGAGAGATTCAGAAGCTACTTGTCTCAATGTCCCCACCATGGCTTCAACAATGAGAGCTTGCTAAGCACTTTCTACAGAGGAGTCTTGCCTAAATTCAAAAGCCAGCTTGACACTGCAAGCAATGGAAACTTCTTGGGGAGGACTGTCGAAGATGCATTAGAACTCTTGGAGAACATGGCACAGAGTGACTCTGTCTACAATGATGAATATGATAGAAGAGACAGAGGTGGTGGAGGAGAAGATATGACCACAAAGAGAGAGCTGAAAGCACTTCAAGACAAGATTGACATGCTACTATCAGAAAAGACCAAGAAAGAGGAGTTACATATGGTTGCTGAAGTTGATGGAGTAGAATGCCAAGAAGATATGTACTATGTCAATGCTCAGGGTACATGGTACAAGAAGGAGCCTGACTATCAATACCAGAACAACTACCAACAGAAACCCTTCTACAACAACCAACAGAAGCCATTCAACAACTACCAGCCAAGACCATTCTACAACAATCAGCCTAAGCCATTCTACAACAACAACCAAGGTGGTTACCAACCCAAACAGAACTTCCCTCCGGGATTCTCACCAAAACCAAGTCAACCTGCACAAGACCAAGCTGGATCATCAACACAACCTCCACAAGAGAGTAGTACTGAAGCTATGCTGAAACAATTATTGGAGGGACAAGCAAGAAGTGAGAAACAATTAGGGTATGAGCTGAAAAATCTCCACAACAAGATTGATGGGAATTACCATGATCTAAACAACAAGTTCAAAGCCTTGGAGAACCAGTTTGTCTCTATGACAGCCAGCTCAAGTCGCCAACAAGGTTCCCTACCTGGAAAGCCTGAACAAAACCCAAAGGAGACAATGAAGGCAATCACCCTAAGGAGTGGAAGAGAGTTGCCTCCTAAAGTTCTCATTAAGGATAATGAGAAACAAGGTGGGGAGGTGGTCATCAATGTAGATGATGATGTGGTGATTGTGGATGAGAAGACTAATGAGGAAATCTTGGAGAAGATAGTTGAAGCTAAGGGCAAGAGAAAGATTGGAGAGGAGAAAGTTGAGAACAAAAATGAGGCTGCTACATCAACAAAAGAGAAATTGTTCACTCCTCCTCCCTATGAGCCAAAGCTTCCCTTTCCTGGAAGATTCAAGAAGCAACTCCTAGAGAAGTACAAAGCCTTGTTTGACAAGCAAATGAGTGAAGTTCAACTCACCATGCCCATAATTGATGCATTTATGCTGGTTCCACAATACAGCAAGTTCTTGAAAGATGCTGTAGAACAAAAGAAGAAAGAGATGGAAGGGATGGTGATTCTTACTCATGAGTGCAGTGCCATTATTCAGAGACTGACTGTCCCAAGGAAGCTAGAAGACCCTGGTAGTTTCACCCTGCCATGCGCCATTGGACCTTTGACATTTGAGAGATGTCTATGTGATTTGGGAGCAAGTGTCAGCCTCATGCCACTATCCATTGCCAAGAAGCTTGGGTTTACACAATATAAAAAGTGCAAGATCTCTTTGGTGCTAGCTGATCGATCTGTCAAGCTCCCCATTGGCATCCTAGAAGATCTTCCTGTCAAGATAGGAAATTGTGAAGTGCCTACTGACTTTGTAGTGCTTGAGATGGATGAAGAGCCTAGAGATCCTTTGATCTTTGGAAGACCTTTCTTGGCAACTGCTGGAGCAATGGTGAATGTGAGAGATGGCACAATTGATCTCCACCTTGGAAAAGATCACATTCTCCATTTTGATATCAAGGAGATGATGAAGAAGCCCACAACTCAAGGAGAAATATTCTACATTGATGAGATGGATGCCTTGGCTGATAATTTCCTTGAGGAGTTAGCGATTGAGGACTCTCTTCAACATGCCCTGACCATTGAAAGAGAGACCCAAATGATTGAAAACAAGGATAGTGATGAGCTAGTAAGAAGGCTAGATGTTCACCTTGAGAAGGATGGAGAAGATGAGTTCATGGAGTTGCCACAAATGACTCAACATGCTGCCTCAGCAGACATTCAAGAGAACCTCCATGAAGCTGATTGGAGTGAGCTCAAGGCACCAAAAGTGGAGCTTAAACCTCTTCCCCATGGTGTAAGGTACGCTTTCCTTGGACCTAATGAGACATATCCTGTCATTGTGAGTAGTGAGCTGACTGAGAATGAATTGTCTATGCTTTTAAATGAACTTAAAAAGTATAGAAAAGCACTAGGATACTCACTTGATGACATTAAAGGAATCTCACCATCTTTGTGCATGCATAGGATACATCTAGAGGATGAATCTAAAACTTCAATTGAACACCAAAGAAGATTAAATCCTAATTTGAAAGATGTTGTTAAAAAAGAGATAATCAAATTGTTAGATGCTGGTGTGATCTATCCTATCTCTGATAGCAATTGGGTTTCACCTGTGCATGTAGTTCCTAAAAAAGGTGGCATAACAGTTGTTAAGAACGAAAATGATGAGTTAATACCAACAAGAACAATAACTGGACATAGGATGTGCATTGACTATCGAAAACTGAATGCAGCCTCTAGAAAGGATCATTTCCCTTTACCATTCATTGATCAGATGTTAGAGAGGCTAGCTAACCATCCCTATTATTGTTTCCTTGATGGATACTCTGGATTTTTCCAAATCCCTATACACCCAAATGACCAAGAGAAAACGACATTCACTTGTCCTTATGGTACCTTTGCATATCGAAGGATGCCATTTGGACTGTGCAATGCACCAGCAACATTCCAAAGAGCAATGATGTCGATTTTCTCTGATCTTATTGAGGATGTAATGGAGGTGTTTATGGATGATTTTTCTGTATACGGTTCTTCGTTTGCTACTTGTTTGTCAAATTTGTGCAGGGTCCTACAGAGATGTGAAGATACCAACCTTGTGCTGAATTGGGAGAAGTGCCACTTCATGGTTAAAGAAGGGATTGTGCTTGGGCACAAGATTTCAGAGAGAGGCATTGAAGTGGACCAAGCCAAGATCGAGGTGATGGCGAGGTTGGCTCCACCAAAAACAGTGAAAGACATTAGAAGCTTCCTTGGCCATGCTGGTTTCTACAGAAGGTTCATCAAAGACTTCTCCAAAATAGCTAGACCATTGACCAAGCTGCTGTGCAAGGAGATCATCTTCAACTTTGATGAAGAATGCCTAGAAGCCTTTAAGAAGCTGAAGGAGGAGCTCACCAGTGCCCCAATAGTTCAACCACCAGATTGGAGTCTACCCTTCGAAATCATGTGCGACGCCAGTGACTATGCTGTGGGGGCAGTCTTGGGGCAAAAGAAGGACAAGAAGACACATGTGATCTACTATGCAAGTAGAACCCTTGATGAAGCTCAAGCTAAATACTCTACAACTGAGAAGGAGCTATTGGCCATTGTCTTTGCATTTGAGAAGTTCAGAAGCTACTTGGTTGGGTCAAAGGTGACTGTCTACACTGATCATGCTGCATTGAGACACCTCTTAGCCAAGAAAGATGCAAAACCAAGACTGTTGAGGTGGATTCTGCTGCTACAAGAGTTTGATCTTGAGATCAAGGACAGGCCTGGAGTTGAGAATGGAGTAGCTGATCACCTGTCCAGGTTGAAGGTGGAGTGTGGAATCCCTATTGATGACAGACTTCCAGAAGAGCAAATGATGGCTATTCATGCAGTGGTAGCTGTTTGTGAGACAGGAAAGAAACTTGAAGAGGTGAAGGCAGCTGATGAGAAGGGTCCTTGGTATGCTGATATAGTCAACTACTTAGCTAGTGGAAAAGAGCCATTGAACCTTGAAGGTTATGCCAAGAAGAAGTTCTATAAGGATGTGAAGAGATATTATTGGGATGAGCCTTACCTCTACATACTTTGTAGAGATCAACTCTATAGAAGGGCAGTGGCTGAAGAAGAAATTGATGGGATCCTTACACATTGTCATGGATCATCCTATGGAGGCCACTTTGCTACATTTAAGACAGTTGCAAAGGTGCTACAAGCTGGATTTTGGTGGCCTCACATGTTTAAAGACACCCAAGACTTTGTCTCAAGGTGTGACTCTTGTCAAAGAAGAGGAAACATCACCAAGAGGAATGAAATGCCTCAAAACCCCATCCTAGAAGTTGAAGTGTTTGATGTCTGGGGTATTGACTTCATGGGGCCTTTTCCTTCATCTTATAGCAACAAGTACATACTGGTGGCTGTAGATTATGTCTCTAAGTGGGTTGAAGCAATTGCAAGTCCAACCAATGATGCAAAGGTGGTTCTAAAAATGTTCAAGAGCATAATCTTTCCAAGGTTTGGGATTCCAAGAGTTGTGATCAGTGATGGAGGGTCTCACTTCATCAACAAACTGTTTGCAAACCTCCTTAAGAAGAATGGTGTGAAGCACAAGGTTGCAACTCCTTACCACCCCCAAACAAGTGGTCAGGTTGAGATTTCCAACAGGGAGATCAAGTCCATTTTGGAGAAGACTGTGGGGACAACAAGGAAGGATTGGTCTACAAAGCTTGATGATGCACTTTGGGCCTATAGGACTGCTTTCAAGACACCCTTGGGAACCACTCCCTTCAATCTTGTCTATGGGAAAGCTTGCCATCTGCCAGTGGAGCTTGAGTACAAGGCATTATGGGCTGTTAAGATGCTGAACTTTGACATCAAGAGTGCCAAAGAGAAAAGACTTTTCCAACTCCATGAGCTTGATGAGATTCGACTTGATGCTTTTGAGAACTCAAGAATTTACAAAGAAAAGACCAAGGCATTCCATGACAAGAAGATCCTGAAGAGGGAGTTCAACATTGGAGATCAAGTGTTGCTCTTCAACTCTCGATTGAAGTTGTTCCCTGGAAAACTTAAGTCAAGATGGTCCGGCCCTTTCAAGATCAAAGAAGTGAGGCCATATGGAGCAATTGTGCTTTGGAACAAGACTGGTGAGGAATTTGCAGTGAATGGGCAAAGAGTCAAGCTGTACATGGCGGCCACACCTGAGAAGGAAGGAACCTCGGTTCCACTTTCCGATCCCAAACCAGCCTAAACAAAAAGGGGTAGTCAAGCTAGAGACTTAAAACAAGCTCACTTGGGAGGAAGTCCCATGTCTATCCCTATATATATTATTGTTTTACTTGTGTGGTTTTTCTTTTGTGTGTTTGATAAGTGTGTTTAAAATTTTCAGGTGATTCTCCACTTAATCAAAGAGAAAGATGGCCATCCAGCAAAGCTACAAGTGTTAAAATTATTCAACTCCATCTAGCAACTCCAAGCTAAGTGTCTCTACAACCATTGTAAATATATAGTTTTCTTGTTTGTTTCTTCTAGACCTCTTCTTTCACCTTGCTCTCACACAAGAGACTGTGTGAAGTAAGTGTGGGGGGAGAGTCTACTTATCTCACATGTTTTCTGTTTTGTTTACTTGTCATAAGCATTGCATATCCATTTGCATAGAAAATCCATAAAAATTTGCAAAATTCCAAAAAAAAAAAAAAAAAAAAAAAACATTTAGTTATATCATTTGCATCTTTAGGTTTGAGTCTAGATCATATAGAATGCATAGGTAAAATCCCTACAAAGGACTCATGCAATGAACTCATTGTTGATACCCTTTTGAATCATAATAAGTAGCTTGAGCTTCTTCTGAATTTCTTGTAGACTTCGAGCCTTGAAAACTCCTCTTAAGACTCATTGAATCTTACTCTTTGAAACCAACTCCGATCTTAATTGACTAAAATGAACTTAATGCTTCTTGCTTATGGTCTCTTGAGTACTAAATCATGGCTTTACACACACTTGAGCTTGTATAAACCGTTTTACCAATCTTTTTGACAACTCAAGTGGTAGTCCATACCCTAAACCCTTCCCTTCTTTCAAACCATCATTAATTGTTGAGTGAGGTCTTTTTGTGAAAGCTTGTCATGTGCAAAATCTTGAGAGTATTAGGAGCGACATTGATTTGTTCTCATCTCTTGCTAGCATTAGGACCTCTTTTGGGCTAGAATCTAGGATGGTGGTTGGAATGATGTGCTTTAATTATTTTGATCTTGAGGATTGAATTGGGAAAGATTATGTAAAGGAAATGAATCAAAAAAGTGTGTCTTAAAAAAAAAAAAAAAAAAAAAAAAAAAAAAAAACTCAGATTGTGTCAATAAAACCCCAAAAAGAAAAGAAAAAAGAAAAAAATAAGAGAATGGGGATAACAAATTTTTGAGCTAAGATACATAGTTGTTAAGAAGACAGAAAAGAAAAGAAAATAGTGTTCATTGGGTACGAGATGAAAATGGGTGTACATTTGGGATTTGAGATGAAGAAAAGAAAGGGTAGAACTTAAAAATTGTCTAGGAAAAGGGTACAATGATGAGAACCGATTTATGTATGCATTAATTGCTCCTTTTCTTAGATAAATTTTGCATAATGATCAAGCTCCTATTCTTGAGTGTAAGTCACCATAGCAAAATGTATTTGGACCCTTCTCATTCTTCACATTAAGCCATTTTTTCTCACCAAACCAAATGATTTGGACCAATTGGCAATTTGCGAGAATTCACTTATGATATTTCTTATTGAATGTGAGAGTTGGTTGATTTGAGGATTCATGATAATGAGTTAAAAGATCAAAGGAATTGATAGGCCTAGAGAAGTTAGAGCTAATAAAAACATCTTGCTCTTGCTATTTGGTATGATTTTGTAAGGATATCACAACGATGGCATTGAAGAGTTTCTTAAGGTCATGAATTTCCATTTGTGTATTGAAACATCACTTCCCATGTTCTTGAAAGTTTACTTGAGGACAAGTAAAGGACTAGTGTGGGGGAGTTGATGTGTTGTGATTTTGCATAGTTTTAGCTTTGTTATTTCATATATATTCATGCATTAACCTTACATTTATTTGCATTTAGAGTCTATTGCATGTACATTTGCATCTTGTAGGTGTTGGATGAATTGTTTGGAGTTTTGGAGGTGATTAGAGCACAAAAGGAGCTTTCGAGGAGTCTTGAACCGAACGTGTGAAAGACAAGCATGGATGAAGGTCTTAAAGATATCTTTTGAAACTTGTCTTTTGGGAAGACATGGTAAATTGAGTTAGCTTTACAATGGAGGTGGTTTCAAGTCGTTTGGAGCTGTATTGAGGGATTTATGATCAAAATACTACACACATATCAGTATGACATTCCTAGCGGCCACCCTAGCAACATCAACAATAGCCTTCGAATTTTAAGCCTTTAGACTCATTTTTATTCACTTAAAACCTATAAAACTCATTACTATTCATTATTCTTCTTATTTTTGGTATTCTAAAGGTGTGTGCAACATGGAGAAAGTGGAGAAAACTTTAATGAGTGAGTTTTATCTCTTTAAAGCTTGCAACATGGGGATGGGTTGTCTATCATGAGTTTGGTGGCTCTTTTGGCCTAACTTTCTCTACCTTTTCTGAAGAGGCAAGACTACTTTGGCCATATGAAGGGGCAAAAGGTGTTCTATAATGGAAGAAAGTGGAGAATAACTTTTATGAGTGTGTTTTATGCTTTATGCTTTCACATGATGGATGTGTTGTCATCCTCCTTTACTTAGGCTATAAAAGAGACTGTAAGGGGAAGGAGGAAGACACACAATACACAAAGTACAATACAACAAAGAGTAGAGAGTGAAAGTTTTATAGTTTCATATTTTGTATTTTGAGAGTTTGAGAGAAAACATTTGTTCTTGAGCTGTTCTTCATTGTTCATCATCTATTCTTGAGTTTTAATTTCGTTTTGCTTGTTTAATCCTTGTTTATCTTTATTCTCTGTTGTATCTACTTGAATATGCTTCAATCTATTATGAGATTAAGTGTTTTCATGGAGATTAGTGAGTAGTTTCCTTAAGAATTCATGGGTTAGGGAGATTAGAGTAACTTAGTGAAGATCTATGGTGTTATTGTATTAGATCCTTGTATGAACTTGCTTGTTGAGTATTTTTAATGCTTGTTTAGTCTTGATCACTCTAAACCTGATTTCTAAACACTTCTCATCAGACATGATTAGATGAAGTGTTTGAATCAACTCAACTAAGCTCTAGTGAGATTAGCCAAGGACACTTGATGTTAAAATTGCTAGATAGTTATTAAACTTGAACTTAAAGATTGCTTGATTGAATTAAGCCAAAGACATTTGATGTTTAATGATTTCTAAGCAAATGGACATTTACCTAGACATAGGACTTGTCTAAAATTGTGTTTAGACTTAAGAGATTACTTTGATTGAAAGCTTGTCACCTAGATTGGATCTTAGTTACTTGAAGTCAATTCCCAATACCCATGGATTCACTTGTCTAAATTGATTAAAACCTTGTTGTATTGCTCTGTTTGCTATTGTTACTTGTCACACACTCACCACTATTAAATCTGCTTAGCTTAAGAAATGACTTGTACTCTCACTGATTCACATCACTAGGACTGGTTCGACATTCACCCCACTATACTACAACATTTGCAATAGGCAGAAAAACCTATTATCAGGCTAAGCCACAGTCTGGCCCGTCGGGCAAGACAAATGATAAGAAGAGAAAGTGGGACCAGGTGGACGGAGGTAAGACCTCTGGTGGCCGACCTGAATGTTCCAAGTGTGGTAAGAATCATTCCGGTGAGTGCTGGAAAGCCATGGGGGCTTGTGTACGATGTGGCAGTATGGGTCACACGATTAAAAACTGCACTCGTCCAAGCCGATTCTCAGACCAGTCTAGTGGAAGCGGCTCCGTGACTTGCTTCCTATGTGGCAAGACTGGACACTGCAAGTCGGACTGTCCTAAGCTGCAAGGAGGACAAGGGAAGGGTCGTGGAGACACAGGCAAGTCGACCCAGAGTAGGCCGACCACAACACCAAGGGTGTATGAGCTGTCCCGGGATGACGGCGCTTCTGGATCGTTTGATTCGATCTCTGGTAATTTCTAAATTTATCTTTTTTACATTCAAGTAGAAATGTTTGGTCTGGAACCTAGAATATCTAGGGGGTTCTGATGAGGGTCTCTAATAGGAACCCTCATGATTGGTGGTGTGGAAACCCACGTACTTTTCGACACATGGGCTACACATAGTTTTGTGAGTCCGAGACTGGTCGGAAAGGGTCTGTTCTGTCTGGACGCTGGAGATAATTTTGGGATAGTGAGGGCAGCCGGAGGGCAAGCCATGAACTCACTAGGTCTCATGTCAAATATCCCAGTGTCAATCCAGGGAAAGGTATTCCCTGTGAATTTGGTCTGTGTCCACCTAAAGAATCACGAAGTGATCCTAGGTATGGATTGGTTGGGAAAGTATCGGGCCACTCTCGATTGCCATAAAGGTCATGTGCAATTGGAGACTGGGCTTCATCCGATCAAGTACCAATGTCTGTGTCCGGCTCAAGAGAAAGTAGTGGTTTCAGCAGTTCGATCGATTTGGATGCTGAAACAGGGTTGTCAGTCCTTTTTGGCTACAATTACAACTATAGAGCCTGGCAGTTCTGTCTATCTGAAAGACCTTTCAGAGGATTCGTTGGTGTCTAAGTTCCCAGATGTGTTCCAGTCGCCACAGGGTGTCCCCCCTGATAGGTCGGATCCATTTACAATTGAACTAGAGCCAGGGACAGCTCCGCTGTCCAAGAGTCCGTATCGAATGGCTCAGGCCGAGATGGCCGAGCTAAAGAAGCAATTAGAAGAATTGCTAGACAAGGGGTTCATACGGCCAAGTAGTTCACCTTGGGGGTGCGCTAGTCCTCTTTGTGAAAAAGAAGGATGGTAGCATGCGTCTGTGCATTGACTATCGAGGGTTGAACAGGGTTACTGTGAAGAACAAGTACCCATTGCCCAGGATAGACGAGCTGTTGGATCAACTCAAAGGAGCCAAGTGGTTTTCTAAGATCGATTTGGCCTCAGGGTATCATCAGATTCCTATAGAACCAAATGATATTAGGAGGACGACATTTAGGACCAGGTACGGTCATTACAAATTCGTAGTGATGCCGTTCGGTTTGACCAATGCACCTGCCGCATTCATGAAAATGATGATCAGCGTGTTCCGGGATTTCTTGGATGAATCTGTGATCATCTTCATTGATGATATCCTAATTTATTCCAAGGATGGGGAATCTCATCGGAAACACTTGAGAGCTGTGCTGGAACGATTACGAGAACACAAACTTTATGCTAAACTCAGTAAATGCAGTTTTTGGCAGAAGAGTATTGGGTTCCTCGACCATATTGTTTCCGACCAGGGCATCTCAGTGGATCCAGAGAAGATCAGGGCAATCAAGGATTGGCTCCGACCACGCAGTGCCACGGAAGTCAGGAGCTTCCTAGGGCTAGCAGGTTGCTAAAGAAAGTTTGTGAAAGGATTCGCAAGCTTGGCTCAGCCTATGACACGGTTGACTGGGAAGGACGTTAAGTTCACATGGTCTAAAGAGTGTGAGGGATGTTTCTCCGCACTTAAGAACATGTTGACTAGCGCACCTGTACTGGTTCTTCCAGAGGCTGACCAACCATATGTGGTTTATACTGACGCGTCCATCACTGGACTAGGTTGCGACCCAGCATGGGAAAGTCATCGCCTATGCGTTAAGGCAGTTGAGAAAACATGAGGGAAACTACCCCACCCATGATCTCGAAATGGCTACGGTAGTATTCGCCTTAAAGATTTGGCGATCGTACTTGTATGGCGCCAAGGTTCAGATACTTACGGACCATAAAAGTCTGAAGTATATTTTCACCCAGCCTGAGCTAAATTTAAGGCAGAGGAGGTGGATGGAATTCGTAGCTGAGACGATTTGGACATCACCTATTATCCGGGAAAGGCTAATCTGGTAGCAGACGATTTGAGCCGGAGAAGGGCTGATGTATCAGCCGAACGGGAGGCGGACGACTTAGAGGGTATGGTCCGTGCTCTGCGGCTGAACGCGCTGACCAAGGCGACCAAATCATTAGGGTGGGAGGCGGTTAACCAAGCCGACCTGCTTACCCGAATTCGGTTAGCCTAAGGTCAGGACGAGAACCTCCAGAAGGTTGCTCAAAATGACAGGACGGAGTACCAGACTGCAAAGGATGGTACCATCCTAGTCAATGGTCGGATCAGTGTTCCTAATGATAGAAGTCTTAAGGAAGAGATTACGAGCGAAGCTCACAAGTCCAGATTCTCGGTTCATCCTGGTGCTACCAAGATGTATCAGAACCTTAAGAAATTCTACCATTGGATCCGTATGAAGGCAGATGTTGCTGAATGGGTGGCCAAGTGTCCAACTTGCCAACTCATTAAAGCAGAACATCAAGTGCCTAGTGGTTTACTTCAAAACTTGCCTATTCCGGAATGGAAATGGGACCACATCACAATGGACTTTGTGACAGGCTTCCCTACCACCAGGAATAAGAAAGACGCGGTTTGGGTTGTGGTGGATCGCCTAACCAAATCGGCGCACCTTCTGGCCATCCAGAAGACGGACGGGGTCGATCAGATTGTACGCAAGTACATAGACGAGATCGTCCGACTTCATGGTGTTCCGGCAAGCATTGTATCAGATAGGGACCCAAGATTCACATCTTATTTCTGGAGAGCTTTTCAAAAAGCTTTAGGAACAAGAGTGAACATGAGTACTGCCTATCACCCACAAACGGATGGACAATCTGAACGGACGATTCAAACATTGGAAGATATGTTGCGAGCATGTGTCTTGGACTGGGGTGATTCCTGGGAGAGACATTTACCTTTAGTGGAATTTGCTTACAACAATAGCTTCCATAGGAGCATTGGCATGTCGCCATATGAAGCTATGTACGGACAGCCGTGTAGGACCCCGTTATGCTGGACCCAAGTGGGGGAGCGTAGCATGATTGGTCCAGAGATAGTCGAAGAAACAACTGAAAAGATAAAATTCTTGAATGAAAGGTGAAAGAGGCACAAGATCGAGCCAAGAACTACGCAGACAAAAGGAGAAAAGATCTGGAGTTCGTGGTCAATAACTTGGTATACCTCAAGATGATAACCTTCAAGGGACGGGTGAGAATTTCTGGGAGAAGGAAACTTGACCCGAGATACTTAGGTCCATTCAAGATCATTGAACGGGTTGGTAAGGTGGCATACAAGTTGGAATTGCCAACAGCAATGGATGCATTCCACAACGTGTTCCACGTCTCACAACTCAGGAAATGTTTAACGGACCAAGATGTCATTGTGCCAGAAATTCCTTCTGATCTGGGTACGAACTTAACCTTAGAAACAAGGCCGGTTCGAATCTTAGATAGGATGGAAAAAGCAATGAGAAAGAAAACAATCTAGATGGTCAAGATCGTCTGGGATTGTAGTGGACGTGAGGAAATCACTTGGGATACCGAGTCTAGAATGAGAGCCGACTATCCGGAGTGGTTCAATCAGTTCATGGACGAGGATACACTTGATTTAGATTCGAGGACGAATCCCTTGCAAGTGGGGGAGACTTGTCGCATCCCCGATCCTAAATAGGATCGTTGGCACAGCCATGGTTTGAGGAAACGTACAAGCCAGGCCTAGGACATAAAGGCAAGCGTTCCATGGCCATGAAAGAAGGTTAAGGACATAAGGAAACTTAGACTTAACCTTATAAGAGCAAAGAGACAGCTAGGACGAGTAAGACGTTAGCTGGATGATGTGATCGAGTAGCTCGACTAGCTCAACGGAGCTAGGATAAGCTTACTCCAACTCAGTCACTACTAAGTCAGCTCCACTAGCTGGACTATTAGCTCACTCAGCTGGGGCAGCTGGGAGTCTGCTCATCTCAGCTAGACAGACTGTTCGGGTTTTGGGCCGATGGCTCGGGTCCGGGCCAGTTGTGGGCTGTGAGGTCCGGCCATAAGGCCATGGGCTGTTGGGTCTTTGGACAAGGCCGTGGGCTATGTCCATAGGGCTTAGGGAGTGGGTTGGGCTTATGACCGACCCTAAACCCAATCAGAAAGGGGCGATGGGATGCAAGTGGCCGAAAGGGCACAACCCTTGGCCGATGGTGCCCATTCGCTAGCAAGTTGTCCCTGTTCGTGGGGCAAGACTTACCCCCTAGTTTCCTATAAATATGGGGGCTCTCCTTTTGATTTCATTATACATTTCCAGAGTAAACTACTCAGAGAAAAACGTAGAGAGAGAGAAAGAGAGAAAGAGAGAGTTCCGGCCAAGAGAAAGGCCGAGTGTGGTGGTGTTTTGTTCCGGCGACTCTGATCGTTTGGGAACTAACTCCGACCAAGAATGGGAGATCAAGATAAGGAGAAGAACATGGAGAACCCAGACGTGGTGCACAAGGTATGTGATGGGCCGTGGCTCCATCAGACCAAACGGACGATCAATGCGATCGCACCGCGGCTCTGCTCGGTTCCTAAGTCCCATCCGGTTCTCCTTATCTGTTTCAATTCGTTTCTCTTCTCTTCTTTCTGGTTAAACACGAAAGGTTGTGATGGTTGAGTCCAAGGGACACGTTCCTAGGCTTTGGCCGATCATAACCAAACCGCTAGCCTAGACACAGGTCGGTTAGACGGACGGTTCGAATCGCACCATGACTGGGTGGTTGATCTGAAATGGTTGGGAATGTCTCCAAAAGGCACGAGTTGCCAATGGTCACGAGTTCCAGAGGTTGTAAGTTGCCAAAGGATGCAAGTAACCAAAAGGTACAAGATACCAAAGGTTACGAACATCAAGAGGTACGAGGACCAAGAGGTACCAATGACCGAAGGGGTGCATGTTCCAAACGGTGTCTTTGAGACAAGCTATGTCCGATCCTTATGGATCAGTCTAGGACTTGTTAAGTCTAGACAAGGCCACGGTTTGTCTAAGCCAGGGTATGAGTCGCAAGGTCTGACCGGTTGCTAAAGCCTTCCGGATTGGGCTTGAGGCTTACTCGGCCGTTGGATCCAGGCCCAAGGCCGGATCAGGTAAGGAAGTCCATTGGGCCATTGAGCCGGACTTCATTGGCCGGTCGCACCTAGATTCTATCCGGTTAGACGGATTGGTCTTTGGGACGATCCGGATCTGTTCGTGTGTTCTGTTTATCTATTCTGGACTATCTATCTGATTCTAAGTCAAGGGGTGGTTGGTTGTATGACTTAGGATACGGTAGATAGGTTCACATCTTTTTATGATTATATTGACTGAGGTTTATCTAAGTTCTAGGAACCAAGCCAAGCATTGTAGAATCGATCCGTTCTATTCTCGGTTATGATTAATGCTTATCTGGTTGTGGTTTCAGGAACTAAGGATGGTTCTGGTCAAGCCAAGGAGCCGTGAAAGCTCGGTCAGTGAGAGGCTGTGTAACGTGTGGTTAGATGATGCTAGGGATGAACTAGTGATTGTCTATGAAACTGTTAAGAAGTTGTGTATTGGATCTCATGTTTCTAAGTAATACAATTTATACACATTTATATTCCGTGCAATCTGTTCGTTTGTTTATGAACCTCATATTCGAATATGACTTAGTAAATAAAGACTTAAAATGAATCAAACAAGCAAAGAAATTAATAAGTAAGCATTCGTATCCAGTTGGGTCGAGAGACCAGGATCGGGTCTTACAACCTCCTTTTGAGTTTGTTCGAAGAATGAGAGATTTGATCATTCGTTTTATATTATTTCTCCCTAATACCCTATCTAGCTATTATCATTGTAAGAATGAGAGAATTGAACTATTTATTATAAGTCTTTTGGTTTATCATTTAATAAATTAAACAGTTCTTAGCTTATACATAGTTACATATACTAGAATGATCAAGTATTATATATATTTTTATCTGTATACTCTTAAGTAACTAAACCTCAAAAGCGTATGCCAATACTTTTCGCTGTCCTAAAGGATTATGGCTATGTTGAATCTTGGCTTTTGTGGTGGCTTTTTAGGTGCAAGAGAGTGAAAAGTAAGAAGTTTGGGTGGAATGGTCAGAATACATGTGCAAGTTGCTGGAAAATGCAGAGAAGTTGTCAAATACGTAACCAGAGTTGGAGTCTGAAGACAGGCTCTGGGTCGAAGAGGAGAGTAACAATACGTGGCCATAGTTAGGTTAGTGTAAGTATTGTCAAGTGTTTAAATTTTTAAGTTTTTGGTGCTTTACGCTATATGAATATTTTTCATAATTTCCTTTATGTTTTAGAGTGTTTTTCGCATTAGGATTATGAATAAGTAATTTTCATGACTTAACTGTAATCCCTAAAAATACTATGGTTAAAAGAAAGATTTATTGACGCATATAGATATTTGAAAATATTCAAATATATTATCTTTTATTTTATTGATAATTTTAAATTTAAATAATTATCTTTATTGTTTAAGAGTTTTTGCGATTTTCTTATATAAAGTCGTTCAAGCTTAACTTTGTATTTAATTTATTATTTGATTTATAAATTTAAGATTTCTCTTTTTTGTTTTTTGTTTTCTATTGATCAATAAAGATATCATAGAATTAAAGAAGACATTGATT
The DNA here is from genome assembly GCF_020379485.1 of Brassica napus. Classification (NCBI taxonomy): domain Eukaryota; kingdom Viridiplantae; phylum Streptophyta; class Magnoliopsida; order Brassicales; family Brassicaceae; genus Brassica; species Brassica napus. Next base: position 8,283,167 of record NC_063450.1, on the reverse strand, counting down.
TTAGGCATTGGAAATCTAATGAAAATCCTCTTATTTATCTAGTTTCCGCTACATCACACCATTTACGTAAGCTTTCTATCTCTTTCTGTCTTGAACAAAGATTTACATCAGGCTTATTACTAGGTCTTAATACGATCATATCAATCAGAAGACTTTGGATAGCTTTCTCTTTCTCTTTCTGAGTTGCTTAATTTTTTGGATGAAGATAAGGTTCATTTGATATGCGAATTGACTCAGTCGTCGGTTTTTTAGGAAGCATCGAGCCATCAAATGGAGTTCCACTCGAAGGCAAGTTGGATGTAGTTGATAATGATGCAATGGATGGATGACATCAATGTTAGGTAATTTAGTGAAGAAAAAAATGGAGAATGTAGTTGCTGGCTCCAGAAAGCACAGCAACCTAAGAGGAAAGTCACCAGTAACAGCATTGGTATAATGGTCCGTCCTGGAAGCCCTATGAGAATAGACAGGAACAACATTGGTAGTTTTATTCCTAATGGAGAAAGATAAACGAGCTGATTTTTTGTAATCAGAGTTGATTTATCGATGAAGTTAATGCAAATATGAGTTCATTTTTTTTTTGTTTCACTAGTCATCATTGATGCGAGCAATGATTTCATACCGACCCGGATCCACGAACGAATCGATAAATCCAGTGATCCATATATAATTCGGTTCGGAATTATTAAAAATATTTAACTTAATAATTTGATAAAAACCCAAAAACTTACCAATAACTCACGACTCGATTGATCTGATATAAACCCATAAAAACCTAATAACATTAAAAAAACATCTGATATATTTTTTAAAAGTACGTAAATTAAATGAAATTTTTTATTTATACTTTTTCAATTTTTATTAAACTTTTAGTGTGTCGTTTGAAGAAAATGAAAAGAATGGTGATGGAGAAAAGCAAATTTTTTTAATATGATTCAGTGTTAGTTTATTTTCATTATTATAATTTATTATAAGTTTATAGTCTTCGTTTCTTGTGGATTTAAAAGTTAACTCTATAATAATTGTTATTTAATTACTTGTTATCCTAATATTCTGGCAAAGTCCTAATAAATTAATCAAATGATTTTTTTTTTCATGACAAGTACTAACTGAAATTAAAATAAAATTTTCAAATATTGAATTATATTTTAAAAACTATAGTTTAATTTTTGAAATTATTTAATATTTTACAGTGGTTAGTAGTATTATATTAATATACAACTATATTATAAAAACAATTAAATAGATTGACCAGCAGTTCAACTACAGTTGATCCAGTGACCTAGTGATCCAAAAATATCCGATCCAGTGTCCAGATCTGATTAAAAAAACATTAGATACCAGATATGATATGTTAACATTTTCTGTAGCCAATACAAGGTTTTATTTCAATACCAAAAGCATCTCTAATATCTTATTTTATTTTTACTTGAAATTTGAGTAATTCTAAAGTAAAATGAAGTTTTACAGTAAATATATTATATCTTATATATTAAAACAGAAGTCACAATCTTGATTCATGTGTGGTTTTTTAAAAAATAGACCTAATGGACATATTCCTAAAAAGTCATGTTACATTTAATCTCTAATCTTATCATTTAAATTTTGGGTCTACCGGAAATTTTTATTGGGCTATCAATAATTAGATTTAAACAATAGATGATCCATTAGATTTATATATAATATAAATTAAATAGATATAATTTAATGTTGTAATACTATACCTCTATATGTTAATTATTTAAATATTTGTCAATGTTAATTTTTAAAATTATAAGAATTTTTCTTAAATAACAAAAATCATATTATCTAACAATGATTAATCTTTACTACCTTAAACCAATGAAAACAAATTTTAAACTATATAGTTTATTTTAAAAATTAAACAAAAACTAAATGTTTAATTATTTACTCGATAATATAAATCTATGAAGCGAAAAGTTTAATTTTTTAAAAACTTTCTAAATTTGTGAAATATTACAATATTTTTGAATATGACAATAAAACAATATTTAACTAATCTTTATATATATAATTATGATTTTAATAATGAAATAATAATCCGAAAAATATATATAGAAGAAGATACAAATACATGTGAAAGTTTGAAATAATCTATTCAATGAAAAAAATATACCGTAAACTTATTATGTTTTGAAAATTGATAGACACATATATATGATAATATATACTAATTTAGAATTGAATACAAAATATTTAAATAAAAATAATGAAAACAAAAACTTGCTCGGTTGCACGGGTCGAGATCTAGTTTTAGATTAAAAATGAAGTGAAAAACTGAAAATAATTTGATTATTTTATTTTTAAGGTAAACCTAGTTTTTACTTTATAGTTGAGTTAAAATGAAACAGGATTTAAATACATTTTACTGTAAATTATAATTTGAACTGAAAATAGAATAAAATTTGGAGATTCTCTGAATAGTTTCTGGTCACATTGAAAAGTACATTTCACTAACATATACTCCATACAGCATATACAGTATATATTAATTATGTTTTACTGAATAATCATCATCCAATTATGAGGAATCTTCTTAGGACCCTACCTTTTTTTGGGTAGTTCCGTTGATATTTTATTGATGTTTGTTTAAAAAAGTAGTTTGATGTTCTTGTTCGGCATTCGTAATTACAAATAATCGAATAAAAGTAGTTTTTTCTGCAATTTCCGAGAAGCTATTATATGCTAGCGTTTTAGCCAAAAAAAAAACTATTATATGCTAGCATACATTCCTTGCCACACTAGTCGCTATCTCTAATCTCTATAATAATCTCTCTGTTTCATATTAAGTATTGCTTTAATTTTAAAATTTTATTTCATTATAAGTGTTGTTTTTCATTTCCAATGCGTATTTTAATAAACAATTCCAAACTTTTCCCTTATTTTTAATTAATTAATTAAGTAAACCAAATGAAAATTTATATAAAATAAGGATAAACCTGAAAATTTAACAATTTTCTTAATTCTTATGCGAAAACCTTAAACGACACTTATATTGAAACGGAGAGAGTAATATTTTAAAAATCAGTTTTGATGTACTAATCTAACATTAATTCTAGTAGTGATATATTTAATTAAATAACATATTATGCATAAATAGTAATTTTTTTCTATTTTAATTTTTCTTTTTACATAATGGTTTTAAGTAAATTTTTAATTTTAGTTTCTTTTTCATTATAATACTTACAAAACTACAAAAAAAAAAAAAAATCAACAAATTATGAAGAGGTGCATATATATATATGATTTCAGAAAAATTTCTTTCATAAACAATCATGTACACATTCATTTTAGATAGTACTTTCTTTAGAAAAATTTATCTGAGATAGTATAATAAATGTTAAAAGAAAACAACAAAAATATTTTATTATATACCTATTTTATCAAATGACTAGATTAATAAAAAAAAATTACAAAGTTGATTATGGATCATATATTGACTATTTGATCATCGGATCTGATCATATTTTTATGTTATTACTAACTTTAAAGTAAATTAGACACGACCCACACGGTTGTGCGGGTGTTTCTTCACTTTTATGTATATATAAATGTTTATATTAATTTTGCAAACATAGTAATTCTATTGTTTACATTTTTGTCTATTCAATTATTTTTTAAAATCGACCACATGTATTTTTGTTGCTTCTTATTATAGATTTATCTTATGGGATTTCTATTTAATTATTACACGAACTAATATATACTTTCTTATACAAATTTGAAATTATTTTATATTTAACATCTTATTATGAAAATTAAAATTTACATGTAATTTTTTGAACTCATTTCACTTATTGTACTCGATCTCAATTCACTTATTGTATTCAATCTCATTCATCAATAAAATCCATCTTTGCCTACTGGAATCTGATTACATCGTTGTGTTCTAAAGAGATTGTTGCCTACATAATCTTTTCTTCCCCAGATTAAACTCTCGATCACTATCAAATACGTAGTGTGGATTTTAGGATCTACATTTTGGCGCCGACTGTGGGGAAGATAAACGAAAATGTCTTTGCTAAGAAACTGATCACAGTTTTCTAAGCGCGACTATGGATCCTAATCAAACAATCGGGACCACACCATCAAGAATCAACGACGTTGATCCTATCCGATCCAACTCGAGAACCGAAACCCTGCCCGCTAGACCAACGGGTGCCGATGGGACGACCGAAACAACCCAGACGCAACGAATCCCTCCAATCGGAACCTCAAACCAGGACCGAGAATCAAGCCACGATCGATCCTCACCACCAGACCGGACCTCAGTTCCAGATCGAACCTCGATCCCCGACCGAACCGGAGCTCGAGTCTGGAATCGTCCCGGAGAAAGGCAGTCTGCCGACGACCTAACCCGACCTCAATCAACGAGACCAATATCTCTGACCCCTCTAGCCCAAACTCGGGAAGAGGTGGCCGAGCTCCGGGGAATGGTCTCGTCATTAATCGATAAAACTCGCAACCAAGAGGTCGCTTATCGGACCATCGTTAATCGACTGGATCAGACCAAACGGGTACTCGCGGAACACAGATCTAACACCCGAGAAAGAAACCAACCGCCGTCCGATCCATTAAGAGGAACGCTAAATCCCCAAAACACAGGAGCATTCAGCACTCCGGAGATCCTAAGCGCTCGATCCAGACGCTACATGGGAGAAAACTCGCAACGCGCCCCCCCCCCCCCCCCCCCCCCGCAGCAGAGCTGAGCCCACCGAATTTTGAGTTACAGCAGACTGGATGAAATAGATACCAGGTTGCAAGGTCCGTGAAGTACTCCGATCCAATCACAAAACGGATGTACAGAAAGACCTGGGGAGCCAAGAACACGAATTCCACCACTGAGTCATCCGACCTCCGAGAATCGAACTTCATCTGCTACGAGAACTTTTCAGCAAACAAGGTTCGGTGACCCAATAGGACAAGCTCCAGGGTAGGACCACCGCAGACTCATCGATGCGGATCCCCAAAGAGAAGACCCGAGGATCCTGAATGAAACCGAAACGTTCAGGAACTATATCGAAAGAAAAAACACCTAGCTCAAGAGGATACACGCCATCGTGCATATGGCACCAAGCTCCGCCCCGGACATAGATATGGTTATCGAGGAAACAAGAAGGACTCCATTCACGAACCGAATAGCCAGCGTAAGACTACACCATGTGGGAAAACTGAAATTCCCCGAGTACGCTGGGAACACAGACCCAAAAGCTCACGTACAAGCCTTCCGGCTAGCGATATCAAGAGCACATCTTAACGACGACGCAAAAGAGGCTGGTTATTGCCGCTTCTTTACCAAAAATCTCACCGGGGCTGCTCTTGAGTGGTTTGCTGGGCTAGAAGAAAACTCAATCGACAACTTCACCCAATTGGTGTTTACATTCCTCAAACAATACTTAGTTTTCATAGAAACAAGGGTTACCGAGGCAGATCTCTGGAATCTCAAACATGCGCCCTTTGAACCGCTAAGAGCATACATAAACAAGTTCAGAGAATTCAAAGCCAAGATTTCGCATCCAAACGAATTCGTGGCTTTGGCAGTGCTAAAAAATGGTATCTGGTTCTCATCCAAATTCAAAGAAGAAATGGCAGTACGAGCACTCATCTCGTTGGACGACGCCCTACACCGAGCCTCCTACTTCGCAACCCACGAAGAAGAAGTCGCAGCCTTAAAGGAACAGTACAACGCGAACAAAAATAACGCCGCCAAGAAGACTAATGCTCCTAAAGAGCCAGCAACTAAAGGGAAACACTCCTATGCGATAACCAATTCACTGCAAAACAAATCGTCGACACACGATCTCAACAAATTTTGCGCCTTCCATAACCAGAAGGGCCATTCAACCGAGGAATGTCGAGCAGCACTCCACAGCCAAAACGAAAATAAAGAAACCAGCGAAGATACTGGAGAAGACGAAGAAGCGCTAGCAACTCCGAAAACCAACCGGAAAATTAAAGGATCTTCGAATAAAAGAAATAGGGAAACCGAGTCGGAATCACACAGTTCTCCGCCCCAAGCACCAAAGAAAAGAGTCGACATGATTTCCTGGGGACTAAAATGTCATATCCCTAACAAAATAGAAGGTCAGGCCGAAGGAAAATTATGCATCAATATCACGGTAGCAATCTGCACATTAGAGAACCTCAACGGAGCCTCTCCTCCTTCTAACGTCTCTCATTATAATCCAAATACGAAGTCTCCCTTCAGAAAAATCTCCAACTTTAAGCGAAAGCCTACGTTGGCCAAAATCAGGGAACTACTAGAGAAACCGATTGCCCCTCAAACTCGGAAAAAGACAGCACGCGAACGTTTAATCGTAACCTGTCTGGGGGACAGAGACACCACCAACTAGCACCAACCAAAGAATGGAATTTCTCGGCTTTTTACAAAAACAGAAAACGAATCGACTTTATCTACGGAGGCTCTAAATTCTGAAACTCGGTCAACTCGATCAAAGCATACCAACGAAGAGCTGAGAACAACATAGGAATCAGAGAGCCCCTATCAGGCCCCGACCACGAAATAACTTTCGACGAAAACGAGACCGCAAATCTTGACTAACTACACGACGACGCCCTCGTAATATGACTCGGCGTCGGTGGCTGCGAACTATCCCGGGTCTTGATCGACACAAGAAGCTTGGCCGACGTCCTCTTCTACGCCACATTCAAAAGAATGGGATTCACCAAGGCCCTCCTTAAGCAAGAACAAACCCCATTAATCGGATTTGCAAGAGAAACTACTTACTCCCTCGGATCAATTGAGCTCGCAGTAACCGCCGGAGAAGTCAGGAAAATCGTCGAGTTCATCGTGATAGACCGTACAGCCCCGTTCAACGCAATCCTCGGAAGACCCTGGTTATACAACATGAAGGCAGTTCCCTCAACCTATCACCAATGCCTGAAGTTCCCGACTCCAAAAGGGATCAAAACAATCAAAGGAAGTCAGAAAAACTCCAGAACCTGCTACCTCGCAAGCTTTAAAGATATTGAGCCACATCCCTAGTCGACGCCCAAGCCCCGAGCGGGCGTACACACGTACACAAACAACAGAACAAACGACCCTACTCCTAGGGAAAAACAATCTAACTTTGTTACGACTTGATCCCTCATCGAGCGTACGTAGGTAACTCACGACACAAGTTCACTCACCCACCAACCACAAAATTCGAAAGATGTATACCACGACACTCGAAGTACGCTAGCACGCCAACACCGACCTCGAACAGAACAGTCAAGCTACTATCTTTGTTCCAAATTTGTAACATACCGACATTTTAATAAAATCCAATTCTATTTTATTACTCAGATAACTTTGAGCTCATTAAGATATCCCATATCCGAAAAGCACAAACCCCTCGAATATTCAAAACGGCTGGCTGCAAACCAAGACCTTGATCAAGTCTTCGGACACAGCCAGTCCCACCAATAACGCGGCAAAACTCACTAACAAAATCTTTTGTTGCACCAAACACGTGTCGATAAAAGTATCTACGACGAACTTGACCAACAGCCTCCAAAAATCGGCCCACATACGAATAAAATAATAATAATAATAATAACAACTCAAGAACTCTCAGCCCTTTTCTTTATTGAAAGAATAATATGACCAAAACAGAAGGGAAAAACAAAAGCAAAAATCAAAATCCCTGGAACTACTCTTCGGCGTCAAACTCGCCATCCTCGAACTGATTGGCCGCGCGCCTTGCCTCACCGCCCAGTTCATTCACCTCAGAAGGAACTTTCGCAAAGAACTCCTCCTGCAGATCTTCCGATATCTGAGGAAGGTCCAGCTTCCCGACAGAGAAATCCGACACCGCCATCACATCGAGTTCGGACCCGAGCTCAACCTCCTTCTTCTGAAGACGCAACAATTCATCCGAAGCCAACAGGTTATCGTTCATGATCTCCTTCAGGAGATCTATATAAGCCATAACTTTTTTGAGATGAGCTTCACAGTCAGTTGCGGCCTTCTCCTTCAGAGAAATCAACACATCCAAATAGCTGTCGGCCAAGGCTTTCTTAGCATCATAAGTTGCGCGACGAAGATCATCAGTGATTTTGCCAGCGGAAGACTCGATCTTCGCCTCCAAAAAAGAGACCTGCTCGAGGGCCGACTTCCTCTCGTTACTCACGACTCGCAAACGAGCCTCGAGCGAAGCAGCCTGATTTCCTAGCTTTATGGCAGCAGCCAGCTGAGCCGTGTTAGCACGCTCTAGATCCTGAGCATTCTTCAAACCAAGCTTTAGCTCCCGAACGACCTTTGTAATCTCGTAGAGCTCGTCGGAGCGCGGAACATCCTGCAAACGCCTCTCCAAAGTCACTGCGAACTCGTTGTTAGCCTCCATAGCCTGAAACATGACGAATCAGCACAAATAAAAATGGATTGTGGATTCGATATTAGGAGAATCAAAAGGCCAACCTTATCGTACGCAACAACCATTTTAACATAGGCGTCACACTCTATCATGTTTTGGAGAGAAGGAAGCGGACACCCGGCCGGCTTAAAATGCCTGACCAGATGAGCAACGCTGTCCGGATCTTACGTAACCGGACAATCCTTGGAATGAGAAAACTGCCAATGAAATGGCTTCGCCACAATCCTGTCACCCGAGACACCAGGACGATGATCAGCACCAGTCACTTTTGCCTTCTTCGGAGGACGGTCTCGACCTTCCGAGCCATTCGGACTGTTCCAGCTCGTACGAACCTTTTTCTCCTCCAAGATCCTTCTCCTCTACGCAAACGGGAGCACGAGGAAGTCAGCTCTCCTCGCGAAGTACTTCTGTTAGCTCCTCGCTTACATCACCATAACGAATTCGTTCTGCGCCGACACTCCCACTTCGGCCGCGTAACCTCTCGGACTCACAGAGACATACTCTTCTCGACGACATATAAAAAAAAGAGAGAAGCCTCGTTCAAAACATGGAACCGATACTAATAAAACAAGACCTTTTAAAGGGTAGAAGCCCCACATGATCTCAACAAGAAAGGGGAATAAAATAAAATAAAATATATTCCAAAAATCGTAGTTATCCATTCAAAAGTAAAAGAAATATCAAAGACAAAACAGAAAAGATCGCTCAGATCTGATAAAAAAAAAGTAAAAAGAAAAGAGACAAAAAAATTTAAGAACTAGCTCCTTCGCCGGAAGACGAGCTCACGGGTGCATCATTGACAACCGAGTCCTCAGAGATTTGAGGAAGGTCGAGATCTGCCACCGACCAATCCGGAACAGCAGCCAAGCTAGCAGTAACTTCACAATCCCTCTCCATTTCTTTTAGACGAACGATCTCTTCATCTACCACTAGCCCCTCATTCTTGATCTCGTTCAACAAATCAAGATTAGGGACTACCTCGTGGAGTTGAATATCGGCAGACACCTCATTCTTTTTGTCAACCCACCTCTTCTCCAGGGAAGCAAGAACCTCTCGGAAGCCATTGGCGACTTCACGACGAGCAGCACGAGAACCCCTACGGATGTCTCGATCACGACCTGTTTCGAGCTCCGTGACCTTGGCCCTAAGAGCGGCGACCTCAGTCTAAAAAGCTGCCCTTTCACGATGAGCCCTCTGCCATTCATCTTTCAAGAGCATCGCCTCTCCCGTCTTCTTCCTAGTTTCTTCTTTGGCCACTCGGAGATCCTCCGTAAGCCTCTGAACCTCGGCCTTTCCTTTCTCCACCTCACCCTCATTACGGAGAGCACGAATGCGATCCTCCATCGTTACGGTAAACTCGTTAAAAGCTTCCACAACCTGGAATTAACAAAGTCAATACCCCGACATTTCCAGAGAAAAATACGTATGTACATACATAGATCGGCAAGACGAACCTTGGAACTCGCGGAATCCACTTTGACATAAGCCTCATCCTCTCCGGGATAAGGCTGAGAAAGATAAATAAGGACGCCTTGATCCATAGACAAGGGACCATCGCCTTCAAGAATGAGCTTCCAACCTTTCAACTTTCGACCTGAACGAGACGACTCGGGTATGGCAGCCTTCGATAATCGACGTCGCTTACGACCCACAACGACGGAATCGTCCTGAGAACCGGGACTCAAGGAAACAGGAGACTGACGTCCACCAGGGGCACCTTCATCATCCGAATCTACAATCGAAATTGGAGGAAGTCCGCTGACGAACTTGCCCGCTGACGAAGTTCTAGAGGTACGAAACGACGACCTTCTCGCGAGCTGCCTCTCCAACCTATCGGAAGGAGGAGGATTTCTAGAAGGAGCCTCTACCTCCTCCTGAGAGTGCTCCGCTTCATCCTCAGAAGCACCCGCGATCTCCGGGGTGACACCCGATCCGCCCGGCATCAAGAAAGCAGCTCGAACTCGAGAATGGTCAAAAGAGGAACAATCTGAGAGACCTCTCCGGAGAGATCCGATTAACCCCGAAGCCCATCGGTCATATCTGATCTCCTCGAATGAACTAGAACAAACGAAAAAGAAGACAAAATCAATCAAGAGCTATCCGCGCATGCAAAAATTAGGAAAAGCAAAAATACCGAAGAGGAGCTCACCTATGTCCTCAGCCCAATAACGGGGAAGCCTCGAGAATTCAAAGCTTCCCACTGACGCCTCATCGATCCTGAAGACAAAAAACTCCTCTCGCCAGTTCTGATCACGGTACGGGACGCCCTGTATGATTTGACGTCCTGGACGGGGAGACATAAGAAAGGTCCCAGGGTTTTGGTTGTTTTGCTTCATCAGAACGAGGTGACGAAGCTCGTCGAGACCAAACAATAGACCTTCTTTGCAAGCCTTGACCAGGAGTGCCAAAATATGCCTCAAGAAATTGGGGCATATCTGAGTAAGCGATAAACCTAGCTCCGCCAAAATATTAAGAATAGGCTCCGGGATCGGAAAGAACAGACCACATGTCTCAAAGAAGGAGAGATACGCCCACCGTATCCGTCACAAACAGCGTCTGGAGACTCAGACGTAGAAGCCAAATCAACTATGACGGCCCGATCGACATCGTGAACGGTGTAAAGCTCCTCGAGCCAGTCAGCCTTGATCGTCGGAAGAGGACAAAAGAATGATGGAGCCATCTTATCAAAATTCGGCAACTAAAATACTTTGATCGCAAAAGGAAGAGAAAGGACAAGACTGAAACAGAAAAGGAACACTCTCGGGTACTTATAAGCCATCGTAAGCCCTAACGGGTCTATCGCTAAGCCTGAGAAATTTAATGATTCACCCTAAGGTGGCGCATATAGCCGTTACACCCATAAACCAAAAAACGCGCGCGAAACAATGTACAAAATCTATGTTAATCATCTCTCTTCGTTCAATCCGAAGAAAAGAGATTGTGGGACAAATGTTGGACCCAATTTTGGTCAACTAGGTAATTGGGCCTAAGTGACTTGGGCCGCGCGACCAATGAAGAAGCCCGACTCCAACGAGCAAGAAAAGATCGATTCGAAGAACCGGAGATCGCGGAGCGGTTACGGAGATCGCAGATTCACTCCACTATAAGAAGAGATTGACCGTAGACAATAGAGGGGACGTTGAAAAACCCTAGAGAGAGCTACACATACACATCGACCTTATTTTCACCTAGCTTTAAGTCTTTTCTCTTATCAATCTCGTTTGCAACGCTCGATCTCATTTCACTTATTGTATTCGATCTCATTCATCAATAAAATCCATCTTTGCCTACTGGAATTTGATTACATCGTTGTGTTCTAAAGATATCGTTGCCTACATCATCTTTTCTTCTCCAGATTAAACTCTCGATCATTATCAAATACTTAGTGTGGATTTTAGGATCTACAATATGCATTGCATTTAATAGAGAATCAATTTTTAGATTATGAATGATATTTTTATGTCTTTATTATTTTGTCGCAGATTAACTAATACATTATATGTTTCGTTTACATGTGTTTTCAGATAATTAAAATACATGGATCAAGATTCTTAAAAGTACAAATTAATTGCTTCCTTACGATCTTATAGAAAACTAGTTATTATAGTCGATAATATATGAAGTAGTTTAATAATGATGCCAAAATTTTATTAAAAATAAATGAAACATGACTTTCTAGGGTGATCCATTTTTAAAAACATTACACATATATAGAAGTTGTGACTTCTATTTTAATAGAACAGATAACCGATTCATGAACTGGAATAAAATTATGATGACTAATTAATCTAAAATAAAATTAGGGAGACTGATATCACTTTTTTCTCTTAAAATAACATATCACACAATATTATTAAGGAATTAATTTTTTTGTGTATCGCTCTTACTTAATTCATAAGAGTGATCAATCACAAGAACATATGAAATTATTATGTATAATGCCATAACCAAGTTTTAATTTATCATTTTACTTAATAATATTTGGGAATATTTTACATTAATACAAAAAGAAAATATCCATAAATAAAATTTGAAGATATATATATATCCTCAGAACTTCCGAGGATTGGACCATCGGAAATTTCCTCGGAATATACCGAGGAAGTCCTCCCTCGGTATATTCCGAAGAACTTTCCGACGATCTAGTGGTCCTCGGAGTTTCCTCGGAAATTCAGTTCCTCGGAATTCCGTCGGAAATTTTCGAGGGATTTCCGAGGAAAAATGAATTTCCGAGGAGTTATTTCCGACAATTTGTTTCGTCGGTATATCGTCGGAATAGCCTTATTCCGACGACATACCGACGATTTTTTCCCTCAGTATGCCGCTGTTTTCTTGTAGTGTGTGTGTGTGGCTTAAAAGTTTTTTCTTATTAAAAAGTAATTTAGATATTTGTTTTAAAAGAAAATCATATTTTTTAAAAATACTACCTCAGATAATATATAAATATTACAGTAATTCATGAATTTAACTAAAATTATGATTAATACAGATAAACTTAGCTAAACTAATACCAATTGAATAATGTTTTTCCTATTTATTTCAAAATAACATATAAGAAAGTATACAGTTTTTTAAAAAAAATTACAAGTTTAAAACAATTTTGTTTTTGAGCCTAACTCGCTAAATTCAGATTAATTTTATTCATGGAATTTAGTTCATTCCTTCATCTTGAATTTGTAGATATATTTTTGTAAAACTTTGTATAAACTGAAATAGTCGCTAACTGAGAGTTTGATTCCATCAGGTAGGTTATGTTTGGCTCCAATAAAGTGAATTATAATTATAATCTCTAAAAATTCAAATCTAAGGTTAACTTTTACCAAAGTTTTCAAAATAACTATTTTCATAAAAATTTAATATTATTACTCATGAAAGAAAAAAAATTATCTACAAAGATCGTAGAATACCAAAAAATTGAAAGAATCTACTGTACGATTGACAAAAAAAAAAACAAAAGTTATCACATATATTGCAAGTAGTTGATCACCATATCTAGATATTATAGGATGATGTAATTGTTACCGGTGTTAAAAAAAAAGAATCTATTGTAAGATTGAGGAAAAACAAAGGCTATAAAACAGAGTATGGAAAGGATGATGCAAAACAAGAACATCATGACAAGCCGTCATCCATTTATGTAACCGTTCGGAAACTTCATTTTGTTGGCTGGTGAGAGATGTGATTCGATTTCGATTCTCAGATGTATATATATATATTCCCATTTACATTTGGGATTTTAAAATATCTTTATATAATTGCAAGTATCTTAAACATCTGTAAAACCAGCCCCATGAACTCGTGTGATAAAATATATACTAGAAACCCGCTCCACCGGGCGGGTGTTTTTTTTTTACGTAATGTAAATAAATATTTTTACACCATTATATAATCTATAAAAATGATAATAAAATGGTCACAAAAATACATTACATAATACATATATTGCTGTTACATAATTCCACTAATAGTAAAAGTAAAATTATTTATATAACTGTAAATGTAAATATCACGCGAATATTTGTTTTTATTTGACTGATATCATTTTTATTTTCCCGATATTGAGTTGGCTAGTGGTAAAGGAAATGCTACTAGCCTTTCATTGGTCGAGTTTGATATACGTTGGAAAAAATTATTTACAACATTTGTGTTCCCTGTAAAAAAGAGAAACCACTTTTTCATTTTTTAGAAATATACTTTTGTTTTCTATAAATAATATAATATATATATATATATTCACGTATTATGTATTTTTATTATGACATTACGCATAATAATTAAAATATATATTTTTAGTTTATGTGTGTGTTTTCCATAAACTAAAATTTATATGCGAAAATAATATTTGAGATGTTTTGATAGGTGTTTGGTCTTAAATTATAAGTTTTTCTAAATTTCCAACCCGTTATATAAGTAGTCTTAATTTTTAATTTTTCAACCCGATATATAAATATTCGTCATCCATTTTTAACACTAAAATATTTATATTATACTTATTAAAATGAGTAATTTGTTAGAATGAGTAATTGCATTTCTTGTATTCATATTATTATCAAATTAACTTTATATATGTAGGATTTTTATTTTATATGAACTTTTTTTTAGAACATTGTTATCTTATCTAAATGTTTTTCTTTACATACAAAACTTGAATAATATTCTTTTGAAACTTTCTTTATTACAATTTTCTTATAAGAAAAATCTTAGGTGTTTTTAATTTTTTTAATACTAATACTTAAATGTACATGTTAGTACCAAATCTAATATTTCAAATCCTTACTAAAGAAAAATAATTTAAGGTAAAATTCAATTGAAAATATGTAATATCATACGTAATTTAAAAATAATTTTCTAATAGCATTTTAGTTATATACATCTAAAACAATATCGTCAATTAAATAGATTAGTCAAATTGGTTATTTGAAAAAATTAATTAGGTCCAAATTTAGAATTATCAAGTAAAATGGATCTTTTTTAATATGTTCTCATTATTAAGTTTTTATTCCCAAATACTGCATATCCTTTAAATTTTTTAAATATTGTTAATTGATTTTATTAACAATAAAATTTTGAAAAATGTAATAAAAATTATTAAATAGTTAAGTATAATACCCACAAATTTATGGAAAGAGATTTTCTGCTTTACATATTAAGGTTTATAGTATTAATATGCATTATGTGTAATATTTATCATGAAGTTGTTGTGGAATAGATTTAAGAAAACAATTTATTTAGATTTAAGTTTATTTATTACTTTAGTTGTATTGCTTTATAAATAAGTTATAAGTTTTAGGGTTATTTCTTATTTGTACTTCTATTTTAATAAGATAGACTTTAGCATTGAACTTGCCACTTGTATGCTATCCTAAAGAAAAACATTTGACAGGAATTTGTAAGCTTTTAGGAAAATGAATATCTCTTACATCTTATTTGGCATTTGATCACAAACAATGGTTGATTATGAATAGTTTGGATTAGGGCTGGGAATCGAACCAATTCGGGTTTCTGTTCGGGTTCATTCGGGTTTCGGATTTTCGGGTTCATGAATTTTAGCCCCATTCAGATATTATAAAAGTTTACGTCGGATTAGGTTCAGGTTTGGTCAGGTTTGGTTCGGGTTTAGTTACATGTTCAAGAGCCGGTTAAACCCAAAATAGTTTCGGTTTCAGATATTAAATCGGGTTATCCATTCCAAACATATTGATTTGTACTTGATTAAACTCAATATATCTAATATTTTCTATTAATTTTTATAGGTAACTTCCTCAAACCATATTGTTGTCTTTTAAGATAATTTTGGGAGACTCGTTTATCAACCAAACGAGTCACTTCTTTGAACTATATGTAAAAACATTAGACATATCATGACAAACCAAAGCCTTGTGCGAACAAGAATCACATTTCATGTAAACAAATTAAATTAACAATTAGTAACTCTATAAACCTACGAAACACCATTTAAAATTTTAAAAGCATTGTTTAAACTTGAGAAGCAAATTTATTCATAATTGCACTTTAAATGCAATTTTTGAAACATAAGAACATTAATATTAACCAAATGCCAAATATATATATTAAACTTAGTATTTGAGTTAAATTTCTAATAGTTAAATATTTTAGGTACTTAATAATATCTTAGTGTATTTTGGATATATATTAGGGACTGAGATCGAGTTTGGTACAAATTATTTTTAGGGATTTTGATTTTTTTTGTTTCATTCGAATATCCATTTGAGTTTGGGTTCGGATCGGGTAAAATTTATAACCCAAAATACTGTAAAACAAGATCCATTCGGTATTTATGTCGGGTTCGGATAGGTTTGGATTCATTTTTATCGGGTCAGGTTCAGTTCAGATTTTTTGATTCTGTTTATTTTCCCAACCCTAGTTTGGATGCCACATTATCTTATACATTACAATTCATGTTGATAAATTTGGAAAAAAATCTTCTAAAATTTTGAGATCTTACTTTTAAATTCACATCACTTGAATTTGAGATACATGACACAAAAATTAAAGGCAAAATTGCCAATATGGAACTAAATCTGTAAAGTATTGTCCCCTTAGAACTAAATTAACTTTTCACACATTTGGACAGTGACTACCCTTTTTGTATATAAAAATTCATAAGATTTTTTTTACAAAGGAAAAAAATATGGAAAAATAGTTAACTTAATGTAGATAAGCATGTGCATGTGAGAAAAATATTTTTGACATCAAAAGATGTTTACATAATAATTTGAAAAATTGGCTAAATGTGCTAGTTAACCATATCTGCCATCTACGGCGGTTTAGAATACGTAATCTGAAAGAAACACAATGTTCTAAGGCATGTAGGCTGCATATTATAACGGAAACGTATACAACTAGTAAGGCAGAATATGAAGTTCACGATTTCCTCTATGCTCTATATTTCTGGTAGATTTAAAACACTAAACAATGTCATCTCATCAACCGCGCTAGAAAATAAAATCTAAATCATTCTTTATTATAAACCACGCAAGAAAATACAATCTACAACATGTCTTTATATGTATTGTAGTAGTATATAACATCATATTTATTATTCTATTTTCTAAATTGGTAGAATGCAAGTTCTATAACGGTTAGTAAACAAAATCCGGAAATCTTGGTAAAAACGGTTATGAAATATTCTCTAAATCTTTTAAACATTTTGTTTTCCTTTTTTAATTGTTATTTTTCCTAAATTGGGGTCTTCTTCATCGTTGTCTAACGATTTCTTTTTTTTTTCTTCTTCTCTAATTTTTTCCTATCTGAACTATGGATTCACAAGAAGAGGTTGAATGGTGTGACAAAGAGAAGACCAATGGAAATGATGTTCGATTTTCTTTGGTGGATTTTGTGAAGGAGGGTCAACATTTTATTTCGAAAACGCTTTTGAAGGCAGCATTCGAAATATGTGCAATGAAACATAATTTCGACTATAAGCTTGTCAAGTCGGATAAAAAAATGTGGTACATTCGTTGCGCAGATGATGATTGCAGCTGGCGTGTTCGTGCAGAGGGGTTACCTGGTTCATCTTATTTTATCATCAAAAAGTATGTACCTCATCATTCATGTGCTGCATCCAAAAGGAAGGTGTAATGACCCTAAATGTAATGACCCCAAAAAAAAAAATTTGACCCAAACTATCCCCAAAGGCCATTTTGCCTTTCTTTAAAAGAGAGAGAGAGAGAGAGAGAGAGAGAGAGAGAGAGAGAGAGAGAGAGAGAGAGAGAGAGAGAGAGAGAGAGAGAGAGAGAGAGAGAGAGAGAGAGAGAGGAAGAAGAGGAAGGGAGAAAGCTCACCTGAGCTCGCCGCCGGAGCAACCGTGTGCCGTGACCACGTTGAGCTCGTCACCACCGTTCGCTGCAGCTTAGAATCGCCGGAAACCGCCATGCAGTTAAGCTTAGTTTCGTCAGTTTAGTAATTCGCCGATAACTCTCTAACCGTTGTGAATCTCGTGCATCCAACACCATCATCGTGTTCCTCTCGTCAAGACGAAGCCGTAGACACCAACCACGCCTCAATCGGAGCCCGGACGAAGCCACACGCGCCTCCCGAAGATTCGCCTCGGCGAGCGCGTGAAACACACGCGCCGCCGCCGTCCGCCGCAACTCCGCCGCCGGACCACCGTTCTCCGCCGCAACTCCGCCGCCGGCCCACCGTCCTCCGCCGCAGCTCCGCCGTCGCCGCCGGCCAACTTTCCGGTAAGCCACCGCCGGATCTCCGCCGTTGCCGCCGGTGACCGCCACCGGTGACTCGCCGGAGACTCGCCAACTCGGCCGAGTCGACCCGGTGAGTCAACTCGGTTGACTCGGTTAACCGGTTGGTTAGCCGGTTTAAATTGATTTCAATTCGGTTAGGTTAAACCGGTCGGTTAAAATCAATTGGAAATCGGTTAGGATAAACCGGATTAATTAATTAATTAAATAATTAATTAAATAATTGATCTTTGACCACCGGGTTGACTTTTCCGTAAATACCCGTTTTAAACCGTTCGAAAGGCGTTCTGACTCGAAATTTCGATCTGATTTCAGATTTGGAGTCCATTTGAGCAGCTGGAGTTCATATATACCACTTCTCTTCATTGCTAAGGTGAGGGCTACTCCGTTAAATCCCGAGCTAGTTTAGTACTACCATTATGGAAAGTTTAGTTTCGAAACATGGATCCGTCTCTTTGAATCGAGTCTGTTTGAGAGTCTTGGTTGTTCGTTATTGATATTGATTGTTAAACCGGAAATATGATAATAGAGGATTCAACGGTTGATTGAAATGATTGCTGCTAAAAACTGTTAATTATATATATGTATATATGTTAGTCCATGTGTTGAGATTGCGGGGTGCATAGGTATCTGCACTAGGCCGCGGAATTTGCGGGGTACAGAGACGTTTGTACTAGGCCGTGTGATTGCGGGGGCACATGACGTTTGTGCTAGCTACGCCTTGTTTGAGAGTTCGCGGGGTACGGAGATATCTGTACTAGGCCGTGTGTTTAGCGGGGTACAGAGACGTATGTACTAGGCCGCTTGTTTGTGGAGATTGCGGGGGTACAGAGTGGACTACTGTACTTACGACGCTGTAGAGTTATATATATATATTTATATCCTTATGAGGAAATGCGGTATGTTATTATCGCATTGGTTGTAGCGTGTCTAGTCCACTAGACATATGTGATTGTTCTGTGTGGTGTAATAGACACCGTGTTTGCTTCATGCTAGAGCTAGGCCTACATAGTTGTAGTGCTATGAACTGAGTCAGTGGTTTGCGGTTTAGCATCCCATACCTCACTGGGCGATTCCCCTGTCGCTCACCCCTCCTTCTTTCCCCCTTTCAGGTGAGACCGACGAGCAGGAGTGATTATACCGGACCGGTGCTTTTGGGCTTTTACTACTATTGGGCTTTTGGGCTTCTATCATTTTATCGCTTTTATCGTTATCGGGCCTCTAGGCCTTTGGGCTTTTATCGTTTATGTTATTTCGTATTTCGGACTCTCGGTTTATGTCGTACTTTATGTTTCAGATTTTATTTTATATTATGGAATTCAAGCGTGGATGTTGACTTTCAAATATTTATATATGGATATTTCAGATATTTGTACTTATCGAATTATTTTTACTATTTCGAAAGTTCAAGAGTTTACTAGGACACTTGCTAGTCTCAGATTGTGTGCCACTACCGTGGAAGGTGAGGCAGTTGGCCTCGAGGCTGTGGAGCAAGCAGATTTGTTATGGAAAGTGCGTAAGGCTCAGGATGCTGATAAGGCTTTGTGTAAGCAGATCAAGATTGAGAATATTGGATATCATACAGCTTCGAGTGGGATGTTCATGTATCGGAACCGGGTTTGTGTGCCTAATGATGAGTTGTTAAAAAAGGAAATCTTGCAGCAGGCACACCACTCGCGTTTCTCTATTCATCCAGGAAACACCAAGATGTACAAGGATCTCAAGCGTTATTATCATTGGCCTGGCATGAAGAGGGATGTTGCTTCATTTATATCGCATTGTCAGACGTGTCAGATGGTCAAGGCCGAGCATCAGGTGCCTAGCGGGTTATTGCAGAACCTGCCACTGCCAGAGTGGAAATGGGACATGGTAACTATGGATTTTGTGACGGGGTTGCCAACCACCTTAGGTGGAAAGAATGCCATCTGGGTAATCGTGGATATACTTACCAAGTCAGCCCATTTTCTAGCTATTAAGAAGACGGACAGAGCTGATCAGTTAGCACAGACTTACATCAGCGAGATTGTGAGATTGCATGGAGTTCCTGTCAGCATTGTATCAGATCGAGATACAAAGTTTACGTCCGAATTTTGGAGAGCCTTCCAAAAGGCGCTTGGGACGAAAGTGCATATGAGTACGGCTTATCACCCACAGACAGACGGTCAGTCAGAGAGGACGATTCAGACTTTGGAGGATATGCTTAGAGCTTGTGTTTTGGATTGGGAAGGGAGTTGGGCAAAGTACCTACCCCTAACGGAGTTCGCCTACAATAATAGTTATCACTCGAGCATTAAGATGGCACCATATGAGGCCCTTTATGGTAGGCCTTGTCGCACACCGCTTTGTTGGACCGAAGTGGGGGAGCGACGTGAGATAGAACCTGCAATGGTTCAAGAGACAGTTGAGCAGGTTGAGATGCTTAAGATACGGCTTAGGGAAGCCCATGACCGTCAGAAGAGTTATGCAGATAAGCGGCGTAAAGATTTGGAGTTCCAGGTTGGCGACCTGGTATACCTGAAAATGAGGACATTTCAGGGAGGATCTAAGACTCGGAAGCTGAAGAAGCTTAAACCGAGATATATGGGACCATATCCCATTTTGGAGCGAATTGGAGCAGTTGCTTACCGATTGGATTTATCCGAAGAGTTATCAGATTTCCATGACGTGTTTCATGTTTCTGTTTTGAGGAAAGTCGTGAGAGAACCGGAGCTCATTTTGCAGCAGCCGCCCAGTGACCGTGTCAGCCAGTAGAGCTATAGGATCGCCAAGTGAGAGCAGATGATGGTATGATGACTATGTTGGTCAAAGTTCGTTGGGAGAGAGATGGTATTCAGGAGGAGACTTGGGAGTCCGAGCCCCAGATGAGGATTGATTATCCGGAGCTTTTCCGGGTTGACATTGGGCATGACAGCTTATGAATTGAATTCGGGGACGAATTCCTTGTAAGTAGGGGAGAATTGTAATGACCCTAAATGTAATGACCCCAAAAAAAAAATTTGACCCAAATTATCCCCAAAGGCCATTTTGCCTTTCTTTAGAGAGAGAGAGAGAGAGAGAGAGAGAGAGAGAGAGAGAGAGAGAGAGAGAGAGAGAGAGAGAGAAAGAGAGAGAGAGAGGAAGAAGAGGAAGGGAGAAAGCTCACCTGAGCTCGTCGCCGGAGCAACCGTGTGCCGTGACCACGTTGAGCTCGTCACCACCGTTCGCTGCAGCTTAGAATCGCCGGAAACCGCCATGCAGTTAAGCTTAGTTTCGTCAGTTTAGTAATTCGCCGATAACTCTCTAACCGTTGCGAATCTCGTGCATCCAACACCATCATCGTGTTCCTCTCGTCAAGACGAAGCCGTAGACACCAACCACGCCTCAATCGGAGCCCGGACGAAGCCGCACGCGCCTCCCGAAGATTCGCCTCGGCGAGCGCGTGAAACACACGCGCCGCCGCCGTCCGCCGCAACTCCGCCGCCGGACCACCGTTCTCTGCCGCAACTCCGCCGCCGGCCCACCGTCCTCCGCCGCAGCTCCGCCGTCGCCGCCGGCCAACTTTCCGGTAAGCCACCGCCGGATCTCCGCCGTTGTCGCCGGTGACCGCCACCGGTGACTCGCCGGAGACTCGCCAACTCGGCCGAGTCGACCCGGTGAGTCAACTCGGTTGACTCGGTTAACCGGTTGGTTAGCCGGTTTAAATTGATTTCAATTCGGTTAGGTTAAACCGGTCGGTTTAAATCAATTGGAAATCGGTTAGGATAAACCGGATTAATTAATTAATTAATTAATTAAATAATTAATTAAATAATTGATCTTTGACCAGCGGGTTGACTTTTCCGTAAATACCCGTTTTAAACCGTTCGAAAGGCGTTCTGACTCGAAATTTTGATCTGATTTCAGATTTGGAGTCCATTTGAGCAGCTGGAGTTCATATATACCACTTCTCTTCATTGCTAAGGTGAGGGCTACTCCGTTAAATCCCGAGCTAGTTTAGTACTACCATTATGGAAAGTTTAGTTTCGAAACATGGATCCGTCTCTTTGAATCGAGTCTGTTTGAGAGTCTTGGTTGTTCGTTATTGATATTGATTGTTAAACCGGAAATAGGATAATAGAGGATTCAACGGTTGATTGAAATGATTGCTGCTAAAAACTGTTAATTATATATATGTATATATGTTAGTCCATGTGTTGAGATTGCGGGGTGCATAGGTATCTGCACTAGGCCACGGAATTTGCGGGGTACAGAGACGTTTGTACTAGGCCGTGTGATTGCGGGGGCACATGACGTCTGTGCTAGCTACGCCTTGTTTGAGAGATCGCGGGGTACGGAGATATCTGTACTAGGCCGTGTGTTTAGCGGGGTACAGAGACGTATGTACTAGGCCGCTTGTTTGTGGAGATTGCGGGGGTACAGAGTGGACTACTGTACTTACAACGCTGTAGAGTTATATATATATATTTATATCCTTATGAGGAAATGCGGTATGTTATTATCGCATTGGTTGTAGCGTGTCTAGTCCACTAGACATATGTGATTGTTCTGTGTGGTGTAATAGACACCGTGTTTGCTTCATGCTAGAGCTAGGCCTACATAGTTGTAGTGCTATGAACTGAGTCAGTGGTTTGCGGTTTAGCATCCCATACCTCACTGGGCGATTCCCCTGTCGCTCACCCCTCCTTCTTTCCCCCTTTCAGGTGAGACCGACGAGCAGGAGTGATTATACCGGACCGGTGCTTTTGGGCTTTTACTACTATTGGGCTTTTGGGCTTCTATCGTTTTATCGCTTTTATCGTTATCGGGCCTCTAGGCCTTTGGGCTTTTATCGTTTATGTTATTTCGTATTTCGGACTCTCGGTTTATGTCGTACTTTATGTTTCAGATTTTATTTTATATTATGGAATTCAAGCGTGGATGTTGACTTTCAAATATTTATATATGGATATTTAAGATATTTGTACTTATCGAATTATTCTTACTATTTCGAAAGTGACGGGTGTCACAGAAGGGTTCTGTTCGGACAGCTTCAGCAAAAACAATTGGTACTCTGGTTATGCATATGTATGAAACTGCTAAAGAAGGGCCGAGATCTAATGATATAGTCCAGTATATGCGTTGAGAACATGGACTTGAGATATCCTATTCTTTGGCATGGGATGCACGTGAGTATGCAATCAACAAAGTGAAAGGCCTTCCAGAGGAAGGCTATGAAAAAAATTCCCAAATACTTGCACATGATGAGGGAAGCTAATCCAGGGTCACACACGTCTTATGAAAGGGATTCTGAAGGGCGATTCAGATTCCTCTTCATCTCCTTTGGTCAGAGTCTTCGCGGTTTCTATGTTGCAATTCGGAAAGTTATTGTTGTAGATGGGACGTTCTTGAAGAGCAAATACAAAGGGGTATTACTGGTTGCTACTGCATTAGATGGAAACTCTAATTTATATCCTATTGCATTTGGAATTGTCGACTCAGAGAATGACCTTGCGTGGAACTGGTTTATGAGACAACTTAATGCGGTCATTGCTGACGAGCATAGTTTAGCTTTTTTGTCTGATAGGAATTCCTCGATTGCTAAAGCTATTGCTAACGTGTACCCGCAAGCTCATCACGGAATTTGCATTCACCACTTGCTGAATAATGTCGTAACATATTTTAGTGGGAAAGGTGTGGCTGGTTTGGTTGCAAAGGCTTCTAAAGCTTATCGAGCTGCTGATTTTCGTAAGCTATTCACTGCTATTTACTCTATTAGTCCTGAAATTTGAAATTATCTAATAGAAGCCGATGTGAGGAAGTGGGCTCGTTGTCAATTCCCGGGTTACAGGTATGATATCAACACTACTAACCCTGCGGAGTCGATAAATTCTGCTTTGCGTACGCCTAGAGAGTTTCCAGTAATACCTCTAATGGACAGCATTAGGGAAATGATGACTCGATGGTTTTTCCAACGTAGAACTTTAAGTTCTAAGCACTCGAAGCCACTGACCATTGCTGTGGAGAAGAAGATAGACAGAAGGATTGAGAAGGGTAAAAAGTTTAAGGTCTTCCCGATTAGCGATGACAGGTTTTTGGTTCAAGGTGACACTTTTGACTGCATGGTTGACTTGGTCAGACGCACGTGTTCTTGTGGGAAGTTTGATCTGATGAAAATCCCATGCAGGCACGCCATAAAAGCAGGCTTCAGTGTTGGAATACAAGCACACACACTCACAGACGACATATACACTACTGCGTCATGGCGCACGGCTTATGAAGAAAGCATAAATCCTATTGGTGTCCCTGAAGATGCTTGGACTGTTCCATCTCATGTGGAGCAGACGAAAGTCCTTCCTCCAGAGTCTAGACGAGCTGCAGGTAGAAGAAAGAAACGCAGATACGAGACAGCCGAAGATAAGATCCGTTCGTCACAAGGAAATCAAGGCTCTAAAGGTCGCAAATGTAGCATATGTGGGATTCGAGGGCACGATAGGAGAACATGTGATCGAGCAATATAGGATACTCAGTTCGTTTCATGCAAGCTTTGTTTATGTTGATTTATGCAAGTTATGTTTCCGGTTTTTTTTGGGTTACTATGTTTCAGACTTTATGCAAGTTCTGTTTACGCAAGCTTTATTCATCTTGATTTATGCAAGTTATGTTTCAGAGACTATCAAAGTTATGTTTCAGCTTTGTTCATCTTGATTTATGCAAGTTATGTTTCACATTTTTTAGGATACTATGTTTCAGAGACTATGAAAATTAGGTTTGTTTGATAACGTTGTTCATAACACGACAATAAAACTGGAAATCAGATTGGCTCAATATTTGAAAATGTAACTTGAATCAGAGAACCATTACAATATCAATCACATTTGGACCAGAGACATAACAAACTGAAAAGGGTTCCTACGCAACCTACATCAAGCGAATGCTTATGGTTCATAACTTCTTCCTGCACTGTCTTCTTCATGGAAATTCTCAGATCTTCAATTTCCTCAGCAACTCTCGCCTGATGCTCAGACATCCTTTCAATCTCATCAAGCAGAGCCTCGTCCACCCACTTAAAAAGATGATTTTCTTTTTTTCTCTGTTTCAAAACACAAAACAAATCAATTGACATATAGAAGAATATGAAGTAATGAATTATCAGATTTACCTGTAAACCAATCTCACATCTGAAGAATCGTCTGTATGGGTTCTCTTCCGTTTTTGAAACATAAGTGACAATCTTCTTTCCACACCAGCATCTGGAAGGGATCGCTCCATGGTATTTCGTGTTCGTCATTCTCTTTTGAGGAGAGATTTTTTAAGAACAAGTAGGAGAAAAAAACACCGCAAGATGTAGTGTTTGTGGCCGCTTTATGATCTTATATAAGCAATATAATTAGGGTTTACAATGTTTCTAATCGGATCGGCACATATGGTCAACTTGTATGTGTTTTCATTATAAAGATTTGTTTTGATTATTATGAATTTTTCAGATTACTAATGATTGTGTTGATAAATTTTGGCACCAAATAGATTGTGGTATTTTAGTGTCATTTAGGGTATAGGTTTGAAATCGTTTGTCTTCTTTAGTGTCATTTAAGGTATAAGGTTTAATATAGTTTGTCCTACTTTAATGCCATTTAGGGTATAGATAGGTTTAGATTTCGGTTATGTTTTGATAAGAATTAGGACATCGCATATCAATCATTTAGGGTATAGATAGGGTTTCATATTGTCACCTAAAAAGTAAAGAGAAAGCAACTTCAAGAGTCAAATAAAACAGTGAAATAAGGTAGTAACTAAAGGAGTAAAATGGTAACTAAAAGAGTCAAATAAAATCACCAAATAACAATATACTTCCTACACAAGTCATAACAGAAAGAATTTTATTCAAGTTCCACTAGAGCACTTGAAATTGTCTTCGGGGGAGTGAATTTTGCCATCCTTTCAATAAGGACAGGATCAATAGCAGCTTCCCATAGGTCATAAGCAATCTTCTGCCGCGCTTCACGAATGTTGTTGTCATTCACCAGGGAAAAGTCCAAGCCTAGAAGATGGCATTCAATGTGCTTCAAGGCATATACTCCACAGTCACTGCTACTTTTGTTCAATAAGAAGGGCATTGAGACGTAGGAGACGGTATACTGCTTGACTTGATACTGTCGACTCTTAGAAGACTGAATGGCTTTGACAATTCTAGGGATGAGAACTGCAAATGGCTCCACTGCACCGGGGTGTCTCAGTCCCTCACAGTCAAAGACCTCTATCGACCGAGTAACAAAGTTGACGCACATAGAGATCCAGTGCTTACCAACATTTAGGGGGACATACATGCGGTTAACATCAAGATCCCACATTAGTCTTGTTCGTCCGTGTGCTGGAAGTTCGCCAATGCCGTACTGTTGTAGCAGTCCGCCCACTTTGAATTTCTTCTTGTCCTTCTTATACTCGTTGTAAGAGTTCGTAATTTGATTACTGAACAAGCATGTCATGAAGGCTACTTTATTTGGAAACCATCGCCGCAAGGAAGTCCTCTCAGTGAATAACCACATCATACCATCAATTTCCTATGCATAATTTGATAAAAGAATGTAAGTTTGTGTACACAAAATAAAAAGGAACAAGGTAATAACTGACCTTATTCAGGAGCCACTCTGAAGGTCTGACACGAGATACTAACTCATTTGTGAGCATAGATGGTCCAATTTTTAGTTCTCTGCATTACGAAATTTAGTATCAAAATGGTAGAATTGTTAAAAAAATTTAAAAATATCAACTTACTTGAAAGTTTTGGTCCAGTCAACAAGTTTGCCCCATAATGCCTCAGGGACAAACACTAGTGAGTAATCGGGATCATGTATCCGGTCCTCAAGTGAGTCCACGTCTTTCAGAGTAGGTGGTCTCCAATCCGCAGGCTTAAACGAAGACAGTGGAGTGGCAAAGTCAGCTGGTTCATCACCATCCAGATGTTGTGAAGGATCAAAACCTTTAACATGAGATGCTTGAGAAAGGTTTCCCATGGCTTCTTGTAAAGAGTCTTGGGTCCCCTTATCTACACATCTCGCTGATTTGGTCAAATTCTTCAAAAAATCCATCATTTCATTTTCATCAGTTTGAACATCCTGTTAATAAAAACAAGCATAACATTAATACTAAAAAGACAGTCCATAGCAAAATATAAAAAAGTACATTACAAAATAGTCAATCCCACAAGTCATCATCATTAGTTCATACAAGCCGATATATTACATATTACAATACAAGGACATTACATCAAAAGAGTCGACATAGCAAAATACACAGAGCTTCATTTTTTGGTTACCTCTCTTACTGGCCGAGGGCTACGACGAACCGGAGGAGGATCCACATTTGCAGATGCCTTGCCTTTTCCCTTTGCTGCGGGAGGACCCGTACTATGAGATGATGGTCCTTGGTCTTTTCCAATTGTTGCTGAAGGAGAGAGAATCTCAGATGTGTTGCCTTTTCCCACTGTTTCCGATAGACCCTTAAGCTGAGAGACTTGTTCCTTGAGTTGAGCCACCTCATTGGCAACGTTGTCAAAACGCTCATGTATGTCCTTCTGCACCACTTCCTTAAAAGAGTTGAAAGAAGCGGTGAACAAACCTTCAATGAAGGTCTTCATTTCACTAGAGACACCACTGTTGTGTTCAGCCGCACGTTGACAAAGCAGTTGTTTCTTTCGAGACTCGGCACCAGGATCAATTAGCTTGCGCTTGCCTCTTTTCGCAGTAACAGCCGGTTCCCCTGCAACTACAGTCGGTTCCTCTGCAACAGCTGACGGTTCTTCTGCAACATCAGCCGGTTCATCTTGTTCTGAATCAGAAAGGTCCATATGTGCAGGCAAAGACTCAACTTCCCAATCGAAATGCGTCCAGTCTTGTTTCGCATTGATCAATTCAACAATACGACCAACTCTTTCGTCCTTCTTTTCATCTTCCCTAAGGAACTCAGTATCAGCAATCACATCGAAATCACCAGTAGATGATATAAATGTGAACAGCTCTCCCTGCAAGAACAAACAAAACACTAAGCTTACATTGAACATTTATTGAACTCAATATTTAAAGAAGAAATATCAGTTACCTTATCAAAGTGGGACTCTAGGCTGGTGATATCTTGGTAGGATACTTTACCACTACCTTTCCAATTCCTACATCTCATTTTCTTCACGTTTTTTTTTTATTTTTTACCCACCATAGAACCAATGTCTGGAATTGCCTCCATAATCCATATCTGAAACGCATATGAGAATCCATCCAACACGTAGCTGTTCTTCGTATGCACATCTTCTCTTGCTCTGAGTATTGATGCAATCAGCTCATCATAAGCGCGAAGACCCCAAGGATACATCCTCAATTTCTCAAAATCCATCACCAAGCGGATGTATTCTTGAGGGATATACACTTTCCAATCCTTAGCCATGAGGAATGATTGTATAATGGACAGATACACTAACCTCACTCTGTCCACATACGACCACTCGTTACACACCTTAAGGAGCTCATCCCTTATAGTATATAAGTTGATCTTCGCATTGGTCTTCAGCGCATTAGCCCAGAACCCCTTATCATTCTTCCAGTTAATGAAGTCTACGTCGGGTTCCTCTTTGTACTTCAATCCAGTCACAGCATAAAATTCTTGCATAGAAAACCTAAGAGGCCTCTTCGCAAAAATAAACCACAGCTCGTGAAGCTTGGAAACCCTGAGCTGCTTGCACATGAAGCTGTGAATAATCTTCCCTGAGTAGATGAGGTTGTTCTCTATGATCGCCAGAAGAGGCCCGAAGACAGGGTCTTTCAAAACTTCCTCATACTCATCTTTCAGAGCCACCTTTACCGCCTTCAGAAGCGTCCTTCTACATGTGTTGTTAATCTTATCCATCTGCGTCTCAGCACCTTCTTGAAGAATGCGTTTAGGAAACTGGTGAGCCATTCCTAAAAAACATGAATTCCATAAGTTAACAGCGAACCAAATATAACCATCTCACATTTAACTAGTTTTTTACAATTCAAAACTACTTAGAAACACAAATCGAAACAAAATATAATCAACTAGCAAATGTGTTTACCTCTAAAATAAAACAGAGTCAAAGCTACGCACCAAATGAATAACAAAAGACTACACACTATCGACAAATTCAATTCAAATAACAAACTCGATCCCAAAACAAGTATGTAAAATCGATGTCTAAAGCATGTCAAAGTCATTAGCTTTTTCAAGTCTATTATGAATTCTAAACCTTAATAAAGCCGATACCAAACAAACTAGAACTCAAAATCACCTCAACAACAAGCCAATCTCACACCCCACTCAACCACATTCCGCCTCTGAAAACCATAAACTTGTTTCGATTTGTGTTTTAAACTAACTCTCTATCTAGTACAATTTGTAGTACATGCAAATAAACATAAAGAACAAACAAAAAAAAAAGCAAAATCGTAACGGGGATTTCAAAGCCTAACCTTCAAATTGTCAGAACCGAGATGAAGGAAGAGCAAAAGAAAACAACTGTGAAACTAATCGTCCTTAATCGGGGAGGAGAAGCTACTCCCAAGCTTGAGCAGCTTCGATCGTCGGCGGCGACGGAGATAAGAACGATAATCTAACCGGTGGCACTAACAGAGGAAATACGCAAGAAGGAGGAGGGAGAAGCTATGTGACTCCTCGTTGAAGCTCTCCGACGAACCAAGAATCTCAGAGGCGGAAGGTGTCGCCGGCGAGAAAGAAATCGTCTCTCGATTGGGAAAGAGAGTCGGAGAGAACGGGACCGAGAGTTGGGAAAAAACTGCCTTATTTTTATTTAATTAAGTATTTCCTTTTTAATTCATATAGTTTTTAAAATTTTATTAATTATATTATAAAGAAAAGGACAAAACAGTATATTCACAAAGTATTAGTTCTAAGGGGACAAGAATTAATTCTATACGGACAAGGTTAGAGAATTTAGTTCTAAGGGGACAATACTTTAGAGATTTAGTTCCATATTGGCAAATTTCCGAAAATTAAAAGAATAGCCCGCTTTTGTAAGTTATTTAGAAATATCAAAATCCTGAAAGAAAACTTCCTTTAACTCAATAATCATTCATGTACGACAAACGCAAAATTCAAAAAATGATAGCCTAGCACGCAGTGTCAGGAGTCAACTGTCTTACGTCGTTTACATGGATGTGGAGTCATCCGTTTGGTCTACAGAGTCAATATGAGTCTGTTTATGTTGATGACAATACAAATAAAAATATGCATCAAACATCCATTAAATCAATTTTCTATATTTTCATTATATTTCCCGAGAAAATATTTTCATTATATTAAATAAGGAGACTTTTTAATATTGAATTAATAAAAATGACGTTAAAATATTTATGTAATAAATGAGTTTGATCTATAATTTGGGTTTTATATAATATATTATTGTTATATATTATGAAAGTTTTGAAAACTAATGCTGAATTAGTTATAAGAAAAATTAAAATTCTCTTTTATAGATATATTTAAATCATGTCATTTATTTTTTAATAAATATCTCAGTAATTAATATACTTCAAATTTTTAGTTTATTAATTAAATAACTTTAAAATATAGTGATTCTGTAAAATATATTCCATCATACCAAAAGTATATCCACAATTTTTTGTTCAACCGACTTTAAATATTCAGTAACTTTATTATATTTTATATCTTTCCATTCGATGGTTATGATTATACAATAGTACGTAATATTAAACTAACCAAAACCGTATTATCGGATTTACAAAGGCACAGGCTCAGTCCCACAATCTTATAGACTGGAAGCAACAATATTTTCGGACTTGTTATTTGAATATTTTTAAAAGGAAAAAAATCAGAAGAAAACGTGGCCACTGCCATTTGATCCCAACCAGAAAAACTCGACCGATAATCCGAACCAAAATAATAATATACCCGAACTGTTATAAACATGTCTGGATAACCGAGCCAGATCGGTTATAACTGATATCAAAACATACATATATAATCCTAAATCTACATTTCTTAATCTACATTTAGTTTAGCCGACTTTATGCAATTGGTTAAATTTTTTTATTTCAAAGCTAATCCAAGTTAAATATAAAAGTAAACATAATGATAAAGTATACACAAATTGTTATAAAATATTGAATATTCAACATTATTAATTATCATATATATATATATATTAAACCAGAATAGGTAATTTCTAATTTCGTAGTTTTTTAAATGATTTTTTGTAGATTGTAAATTAGTATTATGGTTACTTTAATAAAAATATATATTCTATATCTTAAGATTCTGGACCAGATAATAGATGACATGTATTGTAATTATTTTAATAATTTAAATATAATTTTATAATGACTATAAAAATCATTCACACGTTATTTTATGTTTGGAGTAAACCTATTTTAGAGTAGAAAATAGAGTGATGAACAAAAAAACAAGTTATTTTATGTTTGGAGTAAACCTATTTTTCACTATATTATTGAGAAATATAGTATCATTGAAGTATTTTTACTCTAAACTATATTTTAAAGTGAAAAATAGAGTGTGGTTGGAGATGCCCTTAGCACGTATATTAAAATTGTTTTGCGATAATATATAAAGAATGTGTTGACATCAATACAATTAAAATAAAAGCACAAAGTTGGACCAAATTTGCTTCTAAGTAAAAAAATTTAAAATACTATATAATATAATTAACTAGGTGATTTTACGTGTTCATGCACGAGTATAAATATTTATAAAGTAAATATATTATAATAGTTTTAGTAATAATTTGTCTTAATTTTTTAATTATTCTCTTATTTATATATATTGTAATCAATATAAATAGTTTATTTTAAATAACATTATGTTATTTTAATTAGACGTATAATTTTGGATATATAATATTTTAACTGTTTGGTTATTATTCGGATATATTAGATAACATTTACTTATCTGATTCAACTACTATACTTTTGTTATACATATTAAAATTTTGATTAATTTTTTATTTTGATGTAGTTTGATTCATTTCTTAGATTTGTAAATATATTTTAGCAAGATTATGTATAATTTAATATATGTTGTTGTGAAAATCAAATAGTAAAAGTAAACTAAAGTGTTGACCGATTCAAAATTACATAAATAAATATAACAATAATAGTCTTTTGAAACCTTATGCATAAGTTAATACAAAATACATAATTTTAATAGTTGGTTAATATATTTATAATTTTAATTGAGAATTTCATATTTGTTTAGTAATATGTTGAGTCGTTCTATAATTTATATGTATAAAATATTACTATAAATAAAATATTTTATTTTATTTTCCGTTTGACTTTGTATAAAAAATTTAGATTGGTTTAGTTACTCACTTTTTGGATATATAGTGTTACATATAATCAGTAAAATTAAAGTATAACTATTTTTAATCTAACTATTATATTGGTTTAGTTACACACTTTTTGGTTCTTCATCATGGATGTATAAATATATTTTTGATTTTTTTTAGAAATTTTTTATATGTTAATTTGCAAAAGAAAAAATGAATAAATAAAGTGAAGATAGGTACAAAATTGCATAAAAATATAACCGATAAATTTAAAAAATGAAAATTATTTCTTTACTTTAATATCAAATTTATTTTTCTAAGCTTTCCTTTTTATGAAAACACATTATATATATAATATTTTTGTTTTAAGATTTATAAATAATTTATTTATCACATATGTTATTTGAATAATATAAAAGGGAAAATTAAAATAAATTTTATTCATTAAAGGTATCTTAGTTTATTTTATTTAAATTATTTTGTTATATTTTGAAAATAGATTTATTAAAATAAAATTCTTAATACTTTTAAAATATATATTTTGTTGTTTAAGATTATCTTTTATAAAATCAAGATTATTTTGTGAACTTTCCTTTTTTATGAATTACAATATATATAAAATATATTTTCGTTTTTATAATTTATAAATTTTCGTTATTGTATGGTTATTTGTAAAAATATATAAAAAAGAAACATAAATAAAAAAGAAAAGGTTTAAAGGTTTCTACACCCATGTCTAGGGTTTGAATCTCATACTATGCAATTTCTTATAGATTGCACATTACATGAGGTTTAGGTTTCAATTCGCGGATAAAGTGAATTATTAAATAATTATGCAGACTACAGAAGAAAGACTTTCAAATGATCTTCAACATGGTGCAAGTAAATCTGGCCAGGTGTAGATCTTCACAGGATGGCTCAGGTGATGCAGTTAGGCAATGATCTTCATAAGGACAGTAGTATTGCCGGTTGTCGAATCGTCTATGTAATATTTCTCATAATTGTAATATCATAAAAAAATCAGCGTTAAAAAAGGAAAAATAAAATAAAACAAATATTTGATAAAGATAATTAGATTTATTTGATTCATTAAGGGTATCATCGTAATCAACCAGTGTGATAATTAGCGTTAATGCGATACGTAGGAAACTAACCTATCAAATAATATTATAGAGATACCCTACAACATTATCATTAAGGGTATCATCGTAATCAACCAGTGTAATAATTAACGTTAATGCGATACGCGGGAAACTAACTTATCAAATAATATTATAGAGATACCCTACAACATTATCCTTAAGCCTAATGCATATATATTTATAACAAAACCACCCTAAATTCTAGCCATATTTATGGTAAGAATTTCAATGAGAAGATTTATTAATGATTTCCTTTATCAATTATTTATAGGAGCAAACCTTAATGTCTCCAGACTTAATTTCTTTAACCCAAAAAATATATATTTTTTTTAATTAGGTTGTTAATATATCCCCCCCCCCCCCCCCCCCCCCCCCCCCACAATGATTTAAATTTCTATATTCACAATAGTAACAAATAAATATTTTGAAATATTTCTTATACGATCCGACATCTTTAAACTTATTCATCAAACAATATAAATAACAAAATAAAACTAATATTTTCATAAAAATAAATTTTGGTTTTTCTCTGACATTATTTTCTTCGTTTATCTGAACAGTAAAAAAAATCATCAAAGTACTAAAATTTACAAACTCTAATAATTTTTTCAATTTTATTATGTACAATTTAAAAGTGTTTAAAATTTTAATTTTAGAAATATTGTCAGTTTTCTCTGGGTTTTAATGGATCAATCAGGGTTAGGTCACAGGTTAATGATATTTTTTTTTTAGATTTTTATCGTGGTTATCAGATTTTTAAATAACGTTATTTTCATTAATTTTGAACCGAATTATATACATATCATCGGGTTTACCGGTTCAACTGCGTATCCGGGTTAGATATGAAAACACTGAATATCTATTTTTAACATAAATATATAGATCAAATTCAAAAAACAATACTTAATAAAAATTCAAAATTCATTAACATAAATACGTAAATCAAAATTCAAAAAATAGTATTTAATACCAACTAACATTTTTATCCAAAAATATAAACCGCATTTTTATCCACGCGGGTCAAAATCTAGTTCAAACAGGTTAGTATATACGATGATAGTTATATTTTAGTGATAGTAAAGTTATAATTAAATGATTAACTTAACTTTCAGCGGTAAAGTTATTCGTTCTTTTGATTTTACTGAAATAAGTTACTATTGGTAGATTTACTGATTGCCAGTGGTGTATCATTTATCAGTATAAAGGTAGACTTTTATGTTTACACATAATAATTATAGATGTATATGCTTACATACACTGATGGTAGATTTGTATGTTAACATCTAATGATGGTAGACTTATATGCTTACATATGATTACGGTAGAGATTTGTATCTTTACATTCAGTGATAGTAGACTTATATGTCTGTATAAAATGTCGGTATTGTTATAAATCATGGAGTGGATTGCCATTAACCAGGCCCGGTTCAAGAGCGGCCCAATACCTAGAAGATGGAGAGACGGCCGAAGCCGTAGAGAGCGGAGAGAAAGAGCCGACTTCAGGAGAGAGAGAGACGGCCACAAAGTTTGGAGAAAAGGAAACTCTTTCCTTTTCCTAATAGATGTAATCTTTCCATTATTATGTATTAGTAGTTTTTCAAATCCTAGTGAGTTTAGGTTTTGGATACTTTCTATTTATCTTCATCTTGTAATCCTTATATAAAGGAACCTCCTTGATCATTAATAAAAACACAGAAATATTCAGTCTCTAAACTCTCTATTTACAACACGTTATCAGCACGATAGACTCCAAAACCCTGAGACAAAACCTAACCTAAAATCCGTCACACAAAAACCCTAAATCAGGCGTAACTTAAAACCGGTCTATCTCTCAAACCCTGCGAAACTAGACGACGAGCCACATATCATCTTGAAGCTCTTGACGAAACGAATCCGTCAGCGCAAACCGTTTGTCGATCCCATCTCAGACGCGCCCTCACTCGCAGGAACAATACACGGCGCCGTCTTGGTCTTTTGGAACCCTAATCCCGAAGAACCCTAAATTGTTCTTGCTTGCGTTCCAGCAAGCTTTGCTGTCTCAGCCTGATACGATCTTAGCTCAGACGATCTCTTACGTCCTCAGCCTCAGCTCAGCTTGCGTCCAGCTCAGACCAAATCCCCGACCAGACGCAACCGTCCGCGAGAAGAAACAAGCTCGCGTTAGCC
The DNA here is from genome assembly GCF_020379485.1 of Brassica napus. NCBI lineage: Eukaryota > Viridiplantae > Streptophyta > Magnoliopsida > Brassicales > Brassicaceae > Brassica > Brassica napus. Next base: position 8,247,454 of record NC_063450.1, on the reverse strand, counting down.
CTGGGCAACGCGACCTGATAGGAGCCGTCCCGCGTCCGTTCGTCTCATCTCTTCTATGATCTTTGGTGGTCCGGTTCAACCCTACAAAACAAAGGTAATCCTAAATTCTGAGAACATGAATCGAACCTGGTTGTTTTGTAAAGATTGAAACCCTAAAATCAGAACTCTAAAGATGAAAGCCATAGGAAAAATAGATCAAATCCTAAAGAGTAAATCGGAGCTCGAGTAAGTCCGATCTCCTAAACCATAATTCGAGATTGATCCATTGATCAATTAAAATCAAAGTCTTAATGATTTTGAATCTCAAATCAAATTCCCTTGATCAAAGATCAAAGTTTCGAAAACCCTAAAACCCTAAATTGGAAAATCGGTTTTAATTGTTTGATTTGAAACTTGATTGTTTTATTTGATCACCTAGAAAGATTGCTAGGATTGTTTAAACTCGAATCTGAATTGCTTGACTTGTTTAAACTAAAAAAACCTTGATAAGCCCTTGATTATATCATCTCGTGGCCTTGTGGCCTTATTGCCTTCATACTCGAACTTGATCACTACTGATTGATTGCAATTGAACTTAGATCTAATTCCAAGGATGATGAATTGAACTAAAATAGCCGTGTGGCTTAGCTTGGCCGTAAGGCATTGCTTGAATGTTTAAATATTTAAAAAAACACTTAATCTCGATTTATATTCCTAAAGGCTTTGAAACCTTAATCTTAAAATCGAATCCTACTAATGTTTAAACCGAAACCCTAGAATTGATTAAGATTATTTGCATACTTATGAATCTGAATATGGATTGCATTCATACTGTTTAAAAGGAATCGACCAGCATGTAGTTTATAAAATCTTGAAACCGTTTGCATTAAGTAGAACTACATGGCCGTGTGGCTTGATGATTGTTTTGCACCATGGTCGATTAGATTGCTTGATTTTTCATAAATGCATAAGATAGGTTTGTGGCTGAGCTTGTTAATTACCCTGAGGCCACATGATCACATTGTGAACCTAAATTGTGAATGATAATGTGATTCAGATGTCGAAAATCTCAAACAGAGACTATGCAGCCCTTAATCTCTCCGGAGATAACTACTTGCAGTGGGCGCTAGATACAAAGATCAATTTAAGGTTAAAGAGACTTGGTGATACAATCATCAAGGGCAACAATGAGACCAATAAGAATCGGTACATGGCTATAAGTATTATACGCCATCACCTCATTGAAGGTCTAAAAGATCAGTACATCACGATGGAAAATCCACTAGAACTTTGGGATGCTTTACAGCATAGATATGATCACCAGAAAACGGTGTTACTTCCAAAGGCTAGAAACGACTGGAAGAGTACAATTCAGTCTTATTTAAGACGGTTTCGATGCTGAGACTTTGTGGTGAAGTAGTAACCGAAGAAGAGTTACTTGAGAAGACTTACTCTACATTCCATTCATCGAATGTGATACTGCAACAGCAGTACAAAATGAAAGGCTTCGCCACATATACTGATCTGATCTCGTGCCTGCTTCTGGCCGAGGCAAACAATGAGCTCCTGATGAAGAACAGTGAAGCTAGACCTGTTGGAACAGCACCATTACCGGAAGCTAATGAGGTTGAAAAGAAAGAACCCAACGAGTGCAATTACGTCCAAAACAATAAGAGATCACACGGCAATGGCAGTGGTGGTTACAAGGGGCGTGGCAGTGACAATTACTCGAACAGCCGAGACAACTACTCGACCGGCCGGAAAGGAAACCACAATAACCGTGGTCGTGGTTCCAATTATGGCCGTGGCCGAGGTAGTTATGGCCGTGGTCGAGGCGGCATATCCAAACCGTCTTACTCGACCAAATCCGTTTGTCACAGATGTGGAATGGGAAACCATTGGGCCAAGAACTGTAGAACCCCTAAGCACTTATGTGAGCTCTACCAAGAAATTCTGAAGAACAAGAACCCGGAGGCTCACATGGTTCACGATTCCGGATATGAGGCCGATAATGATTCCGACATTGCTAAAGATGACCAGATGGACTTTGAGACTTCTGATTGTCTCAAGGACTAAATTTCGATACGACTTGTCTTATTGCTTTATGTTTTGCTTTGATGTTTCACGATTATATATATATATAATAAGAATTGATGTTGAATTCATTATCTTACCTGATCTTACTTGAACATATAAATGATTTTAAATAGTTGCCTAAAGGGCATAAAACCAAGTAAGAAACCATGAATGGGTATAGTAAGCATAGTAAAGAAACTATGGCTAAGGCATTGCCTTAAAAGGAATTATACACACCCAAAAGAACATGTGACCCATTGAAGTTATAATGTATGGTTTCCAAGTAGAAACAATGGGTAAGGAAGGAAACAAGTTCCTTTAGATTTTAAGAAGAAAAACGCCTAAGACCTTGAAAGAAAGTGGCCGAGACTATACCGATGATCTCTACTGATCAAAACTATGCTACAGATCAGTATGATAAAGAGGCAAGAGATGTGGTAACCATATTGAGATAACACCACGAAATTTAACACTATATGGCATGATAGGATTAGCCATCCTAAAGTCTAAACTTGATGCAAAGATTGAAAAGGCACAGAGTTATCCCGTAAAAGATCTCACGTTGTGAAACATGTACACAAAGGGAAACTCGTTAGGCTTAATTGTCCCAAGCACCATGACCTTATAGTATGGTCATGAGGGGGAGAGAGGATAAACCCATGATCAATACTACAAGTTCGTATACCTCTATGGTCTAAGACCATGTTATATGGCTCGGCCATTACTCGGCCATAAAAGACCATTCCTCGGCCGACTAAAGCCATGATACAAATGGCCAAACCAAAGAGGTCATTACCTAGCTGAAGAGACCATAAAAATAAACGGCTCGACCGTGACTTGGTCGTGACTTGGCCGCATAGTGCAGGCTTGGCCGCACACGTTCCATTACCTATAAAAGGTTCGGCCAAGTAAGCTATTACCTATAAGTTATCGGCCATGTAAACCATTACCTATAAGGATATGACTATAAAGTCTATAAGCTTGGAGACATTATGTTTTACATGTATAGAATGATAATATGATTATATGCATCAGGCCATATAAGTGAGCATAGATATTCCCATCTCAAATTGAATACGGGTCATAAAACCAGACATACACCATCTTAAGAGATTTTGAATAAACCACCACATACATATATGTGCCGTCTAAGATGGAACCTCAGAAGAGGATTGGGAATATATAAGAATAAGATCTTCTCCACGAAATAAAAAGGACCGAGAGCCAAAACATGGGTGATCAAATAGTGGTCAGGTACAAATTGCATGAAACAAATGAATCTGGATATTCGATATTAAAGGAGAAAGATTATAAGCTGGACAAAGAAAGATTAAAAAGTAAAAGAATGATAAGAATGGTTTTAACCATCATTGTCTTGGCAAAGATCCTCGGACTAGAGATTATAATTTAAGACGTCCAAAGAGAGATTATATAAAGCTAGCTAATTGAGAAGCTAATCGAAATGCCAGACACTGACCCTAGAAATGACTAACCAGCTTAGCACCAAATGAATGTCCTAGAAGAGACATAATCAAGTTTCTATAGAGTCTATACAAGATAGACCAAGTGTTCCATAAGATAAAGGAATCTCAGATAGAAAAGAATGGTGCATAGAATACAGATCCGAGATTATAAGAGAAACCATACCAAACATTGAGAAAAGGCTGCGCAGCTACACATCTAAGGTACCAAACCATGTAGTCTTGGGAAGCCAAGCTGCTAGGTAACAAAGGTCCTGGATAATGAAATCTCAAAGTGATCAGATCATGTCTGGAACATAATGGAACCACATGAAAGTGTCGACACACACACACATTTATATAAAGATACATAAAGTTATAGCACTTGAACATAAAGAGATAAGCGAGGATCATGAACCCACGAATGAGTACTCATACAATCATAAAAGATTATAGAGATTAGAAAAGATAAAACGTGGAGGTTCAAAGTATCTAAAAGAGAGATGGGCATATTGGCCATATACATATACAGAAACGCCATCTGATCAACCAGTGAAATAGATGGATCTTGTGAGAAGTAAAGAAACCGTGAGAGATGTACATGATGTAAAGGTGTTCATGTTTTCCTACTAACAGCATTCGATTATAGCTTGTTACACAAGGTACTCACAGAGATCAAAGGAACATATTATAAGGAGATGAACTCCTATGTGGTGGTTGCTGCTACAGATTTTCAAAATTGACAATGGTCTGGTCATAAGAAAGAAATTAGATACAAATGATGTAGTAAGCAGCATATGGATCACTGGATAAGATGAAAGAACAGCTTCGTTCCTAAGCTGATTCATGGACTGAAACATAAAGCAGCTGCATATAGTATGTAAAATAAATTGATCACGCATGATCATTGATCTTGGAGTTGTATAAAAGACAATCCAATACAGTCCATATATTTGAAATTCCTTGTGATTATACTAAACCTAAAAGAGGTTAGTAGGCATAGAATAAATCTATGTGGGTGTCCGATCAAAAAAAAGCGTCCGGCCCCGGCCCTTTAAACTAAAGATGTCCGACTCTGTCCGTCTAAGGGCGCCCGGTTCTTCAGCAAAGAACGTCTGGCTCTTCTACTAGGCGCGTCCGGCTTTTAAGACTAAAAGGCGTCTGGCCCTTATTCTTGATCACGGGCTAGTAGAGACAAAAGATCAACCGGATACAAATGTACTGTAGTCCATAAGCTTGTGAGAGCCGAAATCCATGACCTAACAATATATACTTAGCGTGTGATATGATCCACAGCAACTGAGATCATGAGACGCCATCATCATATATTAAGATAGGAATGCAAAGAAAAATGAATGCGGCATTACCTAAGGCAAAGAAATCGATGTCCACATCCATGAGAGTGTTCGGCAGAGCCATAATAAGAGATTATAAACTCACAGCAATGATCATTGATCTTGAACACTCATGAGAAAAGTAGTGGACATGAACAGACGAGGTCTATGACCCAGACATGAAACGGCCAGATCGAGACATAGGTTCATGATAACCATGTCTAGTACACTATCCATAAGTACTTGGTTTATCCGACCATAGTAAAGAGTTAAGAGTAGACGATCACGTCTAGACTATGGACACATGCAAACACGATTTGCAAAGACCCAATAGTGATCTCCGAGAACAATATGGTTCACATTGTTTAGCACACATGCTTTACCGGGACACTCAATGTCAAGAGACATGAGAAACGACCTAAGAGGTCAAAGTGGTCTAGATACGGCTTAGTAATGAACTTGGCCGATTACTCCCTTCCTACATATACATGAAAGATCACGCATCAGATGCGTAGAATGTAGAACCTACAGTGAGGTTCACATCAGGGGGAGTAGTGCGTGTTGTACTCTTTTTCCTTCATCATGGTTTTGTCCCACTGGGTTTTCCTGATAAGGTTTTAATGAGGCAACATGAAGCGTACTACAAATCCTGTATGGTTATGGCATCCAAGGGGGAGTGTTATAAATCATGGAGTGGAGTGCCATTAACCAGGCCTGGCCCAAGACCGGCCCAATACCTAGAAGATGGAGAGACGGCCGAAGCCGTAGAGAGAGGAGAGAGAGAGCCGACTTCAGGAGAGAGAGAGACGGCCACAAAGTTTGGAGAAAAGGAAACCCTTTCCTTTTCCTAGTAGATGTAATCTTTCCATTATTATGTATTAGTAGTTTTCCTAATCCTAGTAAGTTTAGGTTTTGGATACTTTCCATTTATCTTCATCTTGTAATCCTTATATAAAGGAACCTCCTTGATCATTAATAATAACACAGAAATATTCAGTCTCTAAACTCTCTATTTACAACAGGTATCTTTATATGTTTATATGTAATGATGGTAGACATGCATCATGATTTTTATGATACATAATGAAATTTTTACTGTAAATACTAGGCACGCACGTTCAGATACCGGTTCCGGCTTCTGATTGAGTTATAGGGTTTGGTCTCATAAGTCCATTCAGGTTTTATATATGCTCAGATCGGATTAAGTTAAACATAGTTCGGGTTTGGATATATTTTTTTATTCTATCTAAAACTCATTTTAGATCTGAATTCACTTTGAATTCAAATTATTTTGGTTTGGGTCCTGAAGTTTTAGATATCACATCAAAGTAAACGTAGAACTGAATATGTGAGGTACTTTTTCAGATTTTGAAAAATATTTCTGATTCTAATTCGATTGTGTGTAAGATTTTTGGATTATTCAGATATTTAGAATTATTAGGATATCTATTCGGATCCGGTTAATAACACTTCAGATTCGGATATATTTTATATCATCTTACATAATGTATTCACGTAATTCTAACACTCGTATACAAATTCGGTTTGAATCTCAAGTTTTAAATAATTTTGCCCACCCCTAGCAAATACTGATCATAAAAGCCGATTGATATATAAATCTGCCATCATTTAAAAACAAAAATTACAATAATTTTACTAGTAAAATATAGCTACAAATCCTAAACATAAATGCAAGTCACAAATGCTAGTCATAGATATTTTTCTAACCATGTGATGGTGTCTAGTGGTATGCGAGTTTTGGGTTGCTTAGCAATCCGGGTTCGAAGCCGCTCCATTATATTCCATCATGTAGTCACTTGGATATGGGCTTGTTGGTAAGAGTTCGTTTGAATATCCGGAGAGAGCATCCATACACTTTCTTTTTGGAATTAGTCTAAGTCTTTCTATAGATCCGAGACACCCTTAAATTAATAAAAAGAAAATTACTATTAAAATCTTTCCTTTATTACTAGTTTTTGTTTCTATGTTTTTATTATATATTTTAATGTTCTTGACATTTAAAATTTTCTATATTTTAATTATTTTTAAATATTTTAATTATTTTTAAATATTTAACTAAAGCATAATTCTTTAACAACAGCTTAAAAAATAATGGCACCAAAGCTCTCTTGGTCAAATCCTCAAGACCCCTTCTAAGATGAAAACGCGTGGGATCCATCAACTTTGATAAAGACCTTTCTCTTTCCTAGTAAAGATCACAAACCTCCAAAGTATTCAGAATAGTTACACAATAGAATGTTAGCAAGTTACACAATATGGCTTTGCATCTTTCTTTTGACTTGGTCTGCTCCCTCAAAACACTGCCTCATCACACAATTTTTTTTCTCTTAACAGATTTGGGTCCAAGTGCTGTATATAGGTGAGCATTCTATCAACTAAGTGATATCACCACCAACGACATTTTCACTTACACAGCTTATAAGATAACTAAAACCTGGTACGTGTTCTTAGGGACAGTGAGAGATATGTCAAAAGAGATTCAGCTGCCAGGTTTCAGATTCCATCCAACTGAGGAAGAGCTTCTTGATTTCTACCTCAAGAACATGGTTTACGGGAAAAGATGTAAAGTGGAAGTAATTGGTTTTCTCAACATTTATCGTCATGATCCATGGGACTTACCTCGTATGTACTAGTATAATTGCTTTCTTCATTTCTATTATTATAGCTCTTTTTCTCAATAATTGTTTTAATAAAGTCTTGACTTTCGATCGCAGGTTTATCAACAATTGGGGAGAGGGAATGGTATTTTTTTGTGCCAAGAGAAAGGAAGCATGGAGACGGAGGGAGACCAAGCAGGATAACTGAGAAAGGATATTGGAAAGCAACTGGGTCTGATCGTAAGATCATAAGCTCGTCTGAGCCAAAACGTATGATTGGGCTCAAGAAGACTCTTGTGTTCTACACAGGAAGAGCACCAGGAGGAACCAAGACTGATTGGGTCATGAACGAGTTCCGGATGCCTGATAACCTCACCTTACCAAAGGTACTTTAAGCTCGGTTCTGAATCAGTTATGCGACCTAGAAACAAATTTGTTTCTCATCTTGTCTTGTCTTTTGATCGCAGAACGTTGTGCTTTGCAAGATATATAGAAAAGCCACTTCACTTAAAGTATTGGAGCAAAGAGCAGAGATGGAAGCTAAGATGAATCAAACACGCCCAAGCTCTCCTCTCTCGTCTTCGGAGACGAATTCTTTAGCTGGAAAGGAGGAAGACGTGATGATGACCTCGTTCCCTTTTCCTCAAGCAGAAGCCATGAAACAACCAAACCACATCTTAATGCTTCAAGAGCATAACGAAAATGCTAAGAACAAAGAGAAACAGAGAGAAGCCGAGAGAAAACAACCTTCTTCATCACTGAAACTGCCATCTGGGGTCTTACCAATACCCGAGCTGCAGCTACCTAAACAAGGATTCGAATTGGGACAAGACCAGTTCTTGAGTATAAGCCCATGGCTGCAGAATCTTACACCTATAATCAACCTATTATATTTTTAGTTATGCGTCGAAGAATCTCGTACTAAGATTTAATTATTCTTCAGTGTTATCCTCCTTCACCAGCGAAATACAGAACTTTTCGGATGTAAGATGTTTGGCCTTAGCTTAAGAGTTACCAATAGTAGTAAGTGACTCATACGGATATAAAAATTTACAAAATAATCAAATTATATGTATTTAGTGTGTATTTTCATTTGTTGATCAATTTAAAATTATTTTATACTATATATGTATAAAAAGTAAATCTAATATTATGTTTAAATAAAATCATGTTGTTATGCCAATTTTATGTGATTTAATGTATAAAAATTAGATTAGTTCAATTTTCTTTTTTCATTATATTAGAATACATATTTTAAAACTAAATCATAATTTTTTTTGGATTAAATATATTAAAATAATATTATTTAAATTATATTAGTTCGATTCATCGTATTTATTTTTAAATATATTTTATAAAAATATTTATCGTTTAATATATTTTTTAGGAGGAAGAAAAATAAAAAAAATAAATGTTAACTTAATTAGAATTTCAGTAATCATATAATCAGTGATATTATAAAAAAATATCAGTGATATTCTGAAAAGTCTTAAACATATTTAAATATTTATAAATAAATTTATCATGATTAAAAAGTATTGATTCTCCCAATTTAAAACTGAATAATTAGAACATTTTATTTGAAAATTAGTAAATGTTTTTAATCCATAAATATTTTGTTGATAAATATTTCATAATTATTAAAAAATATATAAAATGAAATAATATATTTTGTATAATTGACTATATATATTCTACAATATTTGTATAAGTGATTAATTGTTAGACTAATTCTTATTGATCCATTATAAATATATTGTTGGAGGCATCGGTCACATTGTTTGTGTGACCGGATTGGTTTTTGATGACAAAGGTGAATTGCTGGAGAAAATCTATCCACAGAGCATGATATGCCAAAATTTTGTCTTCATTTCCTAAGTGTTTGAAAGCGTCATGATCCTTGTATAAAATAAACTCTTGATGGAAGAGATAATGGTGCCTATTCTTGAGAGCTTGGACTATGGCGTAAAACTTACCGTCATACATACTACAACAAGCACGAGATCCTGAAATATTTTCACTATAGAACGCAACAGGTGGACTATTCTGGCTAAGAACCATGTGTAACTTGATTTTAAAAGCATCTCAATGTAGTTTGAAAACTTGTGTAAAATCTAATAAATAGCTAAAATATGACCTGAAACCAAGTGACTTTTGAGTTCTTCGGAAGCTTCATTAGCTTCTGAAATCCACAGAAAAGAGATTGCGTTCATGCATCCTGTAAGGGGAGACACTATATTACTAAAATGATGAACGAACTGACGATAAACGAAACAATTCCGTGGAAGCTGTGAACTTCGCTAATTGACCGAGGAGTTGGCCATGACTTGATTGCTTCGACCTCAACCGAATCTACTTTAAGGTCCTGATTAGATACTATATAATCTAAGAACATAACATGATCAACACCCAACACACACTTATGCTGTGCATAAAAAAATATTCACGTCGTAGTACAAGGATGTCCTGTAGATGTGACACGTGACTATCCACATTGGTGCTAAAGATCAAAATGTCGTCGAAGTAGACTACCACAAACTTTCCAGTAAAAGGACGAAGATATTGATTCATAACTCTCATGAATATGCTAATTGCATTCAACAATCCAAAAGGCATGACTATCCATTCTAAAACTCCTTCCCATGTCTTGATAGCTGTTTTCCATACATCTCCCAGACGAATACGAATTTAATCGTACCTGCTTTTGAGATCAATCTATGTGAATATGGTTGCTGCTCCGATCTGGTCAAGAAGATTATCCAGTCTTGGTATGTGAAACTGATATAGTGTCATAAATTTGTGAATGGCACGATTATCAACACACATACGTCAAGTACCATCCTTCTGAGGAATAAGTAGAGCTGGAAAAGTGGTTGGACTTGTGCTTTGGTCAAAAGTTCTTCCACTTGTATTTGCAGTTCGTCATGCGCTTGTGGGCTCATTCTAAAATGAGGTCTATTGGAAAGTATTGTGTTGGGGGCCAAGTCGATGTGATGTTGTATGTCCCTAAATGGTGGGAGATCACTAGGGATTTTATCAGGAAAGATATCACTAAATTCAGTTAGTAAAGGAGCGAGGGTTGTCAAGATGGTGTGATACGTTGATGGAGTTGATGGCGAAGCAATGAGTGCCCAAACAATGGCATTAATTGCTTCTCGAAATCTGCTTTTGGTAAGGTTAACAATGTGTTTTTCTGAAGCAGACTTAACAGGACTGTTGTCAGTTCGAGAACTTGGTTCATGTTTTTCTTTAGATTAAAGTAAAGTGATAGTTCGATCCCCAAAGAAGAAGCTGTACGTGTTTGTTTTGCCTTGGTGGACTACGTCACGATCGAATTGCAATGGGAGACCAAGTAAGAGGTGACAAGCGTCCATCGAAATGACATCGCAAGTTGTTCAATCCTTGTAATTGCCTATGCAGAAAGAGAGGAAGACTTGCTTGGAGACTTTAATATATGTACCGTTATTGATCAAAGGGAGCATGTAAGGTGACAGATGAGGAGTGAAGTCCAAGCCTAATATATGTGCGTCTTGTGAGATTACTTTGGCATAGCTTCCCAAATCTATAACGAGCTTAGAGATTCTGCAGTTGATGGTGCCTGTTAAACGAAACAGGTTAGTGTGTACCATGATTCTTGCAAGGCCTTGGGAATAAGACAGTTCTGACGAATGACCAAAATCAAACGGTATCACCCTGTAAAATGTCGGTATTTTCTTCATTTTAAGCCTCACAAACATCAAAAATTGGATTGCCGTCTGCTTCACGAATGATGAGACCCCGATTTGTTTGCTTAGGACATGCCCTTTGGATGTGTGTCCGTTTTCCACATGAGAAGCCAACAAGAGCGTTTGTCAAGATGGTCACGAGTTTGCGATTGATTTGGAATTGGTTCCTGGTTTCGGAAAGTTCAAGAATGGAGTTTCACCGTCCGAGGAAGTTTGACCTGAGTTGTTGCCCGTGGAGGCGGATTGAAAGAAAGGGCAAGATGTTGAGGTCCACTTCGAGCGGAATGGAACAATATTGAAATTGCTCGTTGCGGAGCCTCTGAAACAGAGATCCGGTTGAATTGAGCTAGCTCCACTTTTAACTAAGCTCGTAAACCTCCGATGAAGTGAGAGATCAGTTTCTTTCGGTTTCACCCGAAGTCATCCTAGCTTTCATAAGAAAAAATTATGTTGCATATTCATAAACCGATCGTGATCGTTATTAGGGAATCAATCATGTCAATGATTGATTTACGTATCATTCTAAATAAGGCTACATAATATATTAGCATTTACTCTGTTTGTCAATACCCTAGTATGCAGTCGAGTATATAAGGTCATCATGTAATTTGTTCATATTAATATATATTCTTTACAACCTTACATGGTATCAGCAGCCACCCGATCTCAAAAACACTAAAAATCTCTTTTTCTTTCTCACGATGAGTTCCTCTACAAACACGTTCCCAACTAGTGTGACAGAAACTATCAATGTTAATGCTCAAACCATCCTCACGGTGAACATGTCGAACGATACTAAGCTCACTGCCAGCAATTACCTCATGTGGAGTCTCCAGATCCACGCTCTCTTTGATGGCTATGATATTGCTGGTCACATTGATGGCACCACCGTCGCTCCTCCGGCCACAATAATCGTTGATGAACAAGTCTCTGTCAATCCAGCGTTCACTCTTTGGAAACGTCAAGACAAACTTATTTATAGTGCTCTTATTGGCGCTATCTCTGCTCCACTCCAGCCTCTGGTCTCTCGCGCCACCACGTGCTTTGAAGCCTGGACAACACTCGCCTCCACCTACGCCAAGCCAATCCGCGGGCACATCAAACAATTGAAGACATAACTTAAAAACTGGAAAAAGGAGAGCAAAACTATTGATGTGTACCTCCAAGGAATCACAACGCGTCTTGATCAACTCGCCATCCTTGGTAAGGCAGTAGATCATGAAGATCAAATTGATCTCATTCTTGAGGGTCTTCATGAAGACTACAAACCTGTCATAGACCAAGTTGAAGGTCGTGACGCTCCACCATCCATCACTGAGCTTCATGAACGACTTCTTAATCATGAAGCAAAACTCCAACTCACAGGAGATGCCATTCTTCTTCAATCTCCAGTCACGGTGAATGTAGCTCAGAACCATCCCAACTCCAACTACCGGCACCCGTCTAAACAGAGGACAAACAACAACAACACTCAGTGATCATCGCAGTCACACCAACCACAATGGAACTCCTCATCTCAAGGTTCATGCTCGGACTCAAGAGGACCACGACCCTATCTTGGACACTGCCAAATTTGTGGAACGCAAGGTCACAGTGCTAAGCGATGCTCGCAACTCCAGACCTATCAGCGTCTCAGCAACAATCAAGCCTCTTCACTCAGTGGAACCCGCGTGCCAACTACATCGCTGCTGCACTTTAAAACCCCTCCAACTGGATCATGGACAGTGGCACCACTCATCACATTACTTCTGATATCTCCAACCTCGCTTTGCACCAGCCATACCAGGGTCACAACGATGTGATGATAGCTGATGGTTCCACAGTGCCTATACAACAAACGGGTTTCTCCACTCTCTCAACTCCCATTCGTCCTATTGCTTTGCATAATGTATTAAATGTTCCTCATATAAACAAGAACCTCATATCAGTCTATAGACTATGTAACTCTAATGGTGTCTCTGTGGAATTTTCCCCATCCTCTTTTCAGGTGAAGGATCTGAAAACGGGAGTCCGGTTGCTATGCGGCAGAGCTAGAGATGAACTATATGAGTGGCCTCTGAAATCGCCTAATGTCAATGTGGCTTCCACCTATCCAAGTTCAAAGGCAACTCTCAGTTCATGACACTCAAGATTGGGGCATCCATCTACTTTTATCTTAAACAATATTGTTTCCAGCTTTACTCTTCCAGTTTCTCTATCTTCTCAAAAACATTTTTCTTGCAATGATTGCCTCATCAATAAAAGCCATAAACTTCCTTTTTCTCATTCATCAATCACCTCCACAAAACCCTTTCAATATATCTTCTCAGATGTATGGACATCTCCTATCCTATCTTCGGATAACTACAAATACTATCTAGTAGTTATAGACCATTTCACAAGATACTCATGGATGTTTCCTCTTAAACAAAAATCCCATGTTAAAGACACTATTATTGCCTTCAAAAACCTTGTTGAAAACTTCTTTCAGACAAAGATACTAACCTTCTACTCTGATAATGGGGGTGAGTTTGTGGCTCTCCGATCATATTTTCAAGCTCACGGCATCTCCCACTATATATCTCCACCGCACACTCCTGAACATAATGGCATATCCGAAAGAAAACACCGCCATGTTGTCGAAACGGTAATGAGTCTCCTCTCCAAGGCCTCGGTTCCTAAGCAATACTGGCCATTTGCCTTCGCTGTTGCGATTTACCTCATCAATCGCATGCCAACACAAAACCTAGAAATGCAATCTCCATTCCAGAAGCTCTTCGGCAAGTCACCCAACTACACCAAATTGCAAATTTTTGGATGCGCCTGCTACCCCTGGTTGAAGCCGTACACTCGCCACAAACTAAAGGATCGTTCCAAACGATGTGTCTTTTTTGGGTACTCGGCGACGCAGAGTGCTTTTCTCTGCTACGATTCTGACAATGATCGGCTGTATGTATCCAGACATGTGCAGTTCGATGAGAGCTCTTTTCCATTTTCTACACGACAAACCCAATCCTCATCATCAAAAGTTCCAACTGAGCCTCCGCCATACGCATGGCCACCAGTGTCTCCGATTCTCTCTGTTTTGCCGCACCGACCCCCATCGGATCCTCACCAGAACAGCACACCAACAACGGCTCAGCTCACGGCGACTCCGACACCTCAGGTATCGTCCTCTAACTCTATCTCGACTTCTGCTTCTCCCTCTTCTGAGCCCACTGTTCCAACTCAAAATGGGCCGCAACCCACGGCCCAGATACCCCAACATACCCAAACACAACTAAACCCAACTCCAGCAAATTCCATGGCCCAAACTATTCCAGAAAATACCCAAACACATACCAGCCCAAACCCACAAAAAGAGACCTCACATAACTCGGCCCAATCCTCACATCAAATTCCATAAACAACTCTCCGAACTCTGCTTCGACATCCTCTGTTTCCTCTCAACCACCGTCTCAGCCACAAATCCAAAACAATCACCCGATGTCCACAAGAGCTAAAGCTGGAATCTCCAAACCCAACACCAAATACCTCTATAACCTTAAACTAAACAAACAATCTGAACCCCGTACGATCACACAAGCTTTAGCTGATGAGAAATAGCGACAAGCTGCCACCGCCGAGTTCAATGCCCAAATCCGTAACCACACTCGGGATCTTGTTCTGCCTCCAACATCACATCACACGATTGTCAGCTGTCGATGGCTTTTCACCACCAAATATAATCCTGACGGATCAGTTCGACAACCCAAAGGTCGACTCGTCGCAAAAGGCTGCACTCAACGCCCAGGACTGTGTTATGCTGAAACTTTCAGCGCTGTCATCAAATCAACAACCATCCGTATTGTTCTCGGTGTTGCAGTGAACCACAACTGGCCAATCCGTCAGTTAGATGTCAATAATGCATTCCTACAAGGCACATTAACAGATGAAGTCTACATGTCTCAGCCTCCCGGTTTTGTTGATGTTGATCGACCACACCATGTCTGTCGTCTTCACAAGGCTCTCTACGGTCTTAAACAGGCTCCCAGAGCTTGGTATGTAGAACTTCAAACTTATCTTTTGAGCACTGGTTTTACTAACTCTGTTTCAGATACTTCACTCTTCATACTTCACAAAGGCAAGTCAGTCGTCTATATACTGGTCTACGTGGATGACATTCTGGTCACCGGCAATGACACAAACGTTATCCAACAAATGCTTAATTCATTTGCCAATCGCTTCTCTGTCAAGGATCATGAAGAACTACACTACTTCTTCGGCATTGAAGCTAAACGAAGTCAGAATGGTCTTCTTCTCAGTCAGCGCCGATACATTCTTGATCTTCTGGAACGCACTAATATGACAGGAGCAAAGCCCGTCTCCACACCGATTGCAACGTCTCCAAAGTTCTCCTTACGTTCTGGAACCTCTCTCTCTGATCCAACTCAATACAGACAAGTTGTAGGGAGTCTACAGTATCTTGCATTCGCACGTCCTGACCTCTCTTTTGCTGTCAACCGTATGTCCCAATTTATGCACGCGCCAACTACAGATCACTGGTCCGCAGTCAAGTGCACTCTTCGTTACTTGGCCGGCACGACTGATTATGGGATCTTCTTACAGCGTGGCAACTCACACATACTTCATGCCTTCTCTGACGCTGATTGGACGGGTGATGCGGATGACTATGTATCCACAAATGGCTATGTAGTTTACATCGGACAACATCCCATATCCTGGTCAGCGAAGAAACAGAAGACTATAGCTCGATCGTCAACAGAAGCAGAATATAGGTCTGTTGCAAACACGTCCTCAGAGCTCAAATGGATCTCCTCTCTACTGCAAGAACTCGGCATCAAAATGTCTCAGACTCCTACTATCTACTGTGACAACGTCGGGGCCACTTATCTCTGTGCCAATCCTGTCTTCCACTCACGCATGAAACATGTAGCTCTTGACTATCATTTCATTCGTCATCAGGTTCAATCTGGTACCTTACGAGTTGTACATGTTTCCACCCGCGACCATCTTGCTGATTCTATGACTAAAGCTCTACCACGCCCACTCTTCACAACATTCCGAAACAAGATTAGAGTTGCAAGAACCCCACCATCTTGAGGGGGTGTATTAGAGAATCAAACATGTCAATGATTGATTTACGTATCATTCTAAACTAGGAGTTTTGCCCGCATATGCGGACATAGTTATTTAATAAATATTTATTAATAAATATATTATTAGTTTAAAGATAAAAATAAATAAATAAATCATTAAATTTATACTATTTTATGAATCTTTCAATTTCTTAATTTCTTATTTTTTATTGATTTAAAAACATTATTTTGGATAACAACACTAATATATTGTAAATATGTTGTTATCTTGAACAAATTTTTATTATATTAATTTATAAACAATGATATATTTAAATAAACAAATATATAATTGTTAATATAAAATGATGTTATTAAACCAAATTCTATGAATTAGAATAACCTACAAAATCTCAAAATAGATCAAAAGCATAAGAATCTTAAACCAAACACAGGTTTACATATTATATTATTCAAAGTAGATAAGAATATTGATATATGTATAATTATATTGTGAAATACTTCTTATAATAATTGAATAAACACTCAAGCAGAACAATTATGTTGACAAACAAAACATTGATATGTAATGTATATTTGAGAAATTTTTAATTTAAACAAAGTTATAATTCCTTAAAAATATTGGAAAATTAAAAGTAAATAAAGTAAATTTTAAATTTTCATAAATATAAGGTACTTGTTGTAAAAAAAATATTTTGAAAATATTCTTTTTTGAAAGTTATTCTTACAACTGGATGATAACAATAAATATTTAGTAAAAATAAAAACAAAGAAATATTAAAGTTTCAACTTAAATAACAAATACAAGTTATTCTTGCAACTGAATGATAAAGAAAAAAAATGAAAATAACACGAAAATCACGTTAACAAACAATATATAAATTAAATTTATTGTTACTGTTTATATGCTTATTTTTAGTATTTTAATACTAAAATAAATTTAATAATTTTTTAAAATATGCCATGACATATTATGTTTATAAAAAAACTATAAACCAATTTTTTTTTTATATAAAACTATTTATAATATTTTAGTATAATGCTAAATCTAGTTATGATATGTGTATATCTAATACTAATTATAAAAATAAATAAATAAGAAATAAAGATGTCGATAAACACAAAATAAATACATGAAATTATCTTCTTCTTCTTTTTCAAAAACGTTTTTCATTTATTTTTGAGATATTTTTATTTTTATAATATTATTTTGAAATCAGTTAAATAATTAATTATGTAATTTATTTATTAGATATTAAAACTTTAATTAGTCAAATTAAAATTAAAATTGTTTAATGACTAAGCCTAAAATCATGGAGAACATGATAAATAAGCAAATTTACTTCTCAAATAATAGTATTGATAAGGCTACATAATATATTAGCATTTACTTTGTTTGTCAATACCCTAGTACGTAGTCGAGTATATAAGGTCCTCATGTACTTTTTTTTTTTTTTTTTTGTTTTGCTTAATTCCTCATGTACTTTGTTCATATTAATATATATTCTTTACAACCTTACAATCGTTGTCTTAAGTTTTGTAACTTCTTGTACAAGGTACATTCATAGTTGACTGGTAAGAAATCTCAAATCATGTGTTTAATCAAGCGATCTCTTGTATTTATACAAAGTTTTTATCTTGTCGTCGAGACTCTTTAAGCTGTTGCCACCAAGCCATAGCTCATCCTTTGACGCGTGTTGCGACAAGGGAAACCCTAACATCATCCAGAACTTAACGAAACTCAAGAACTTCAACCAGTCAATGAAATCCTCAGGGTGTAAGGTTCCGTGAAATTACAGAATATCAGAAAAAATCTGGACTCCTAACGATCCTGAGGTCCTTATCGTTGATCATGATCATCTCTGCGAATGTTTTATTTCTTGTTTTGATGGTTGACATGTCGCCCTTGTTTTTTGTTAGGATAGCCGTTGGGATTGTGTTTATCTAGAGTAGATAATCATGTAATATATTAGAGATAAGTACTCTAATATAAGTCGGTAGAAAGATAAGGATGATCTCCTATTGTAAATATGTATATATTGAGCATTAGTCTCAGGTTGAATAGACAGAAAACATTCATCAAATACTTAGTTTATCATGGTATCAGAGCAATAGATCCATCTTGAACGATCTTATTGTTTCATCTGACAATTTTCATTTGTGTTCTTGTCTCTCAACGTAACAATGGGAGACGACAAAGTAGTGATTGCCGGCGTGACCGGAGAGAAGGGTGCAAGCTCCCCTTATTCCTTGTTCTCGTCTGATAACCCTGGAGCGCTTATCACATCAGTCCAACTTAAAGGTGAAAATTACAATGAGTGGGCAACAGAGATGATGAACGCTCTACAAGCCAAGAGGAAGACAGGCTTCATTGATGGGACACTAACGAAGCCACCGGAGGGACATGCCGATCTCGAATCACGGCTGAGTGTGAACTCTATGATCGTGGGTTGGTTGAGAACATCAATCGAACCACGCGTTAGGTCGACTGTGACGTTCATCACAGACGCTCATAAACTTTGGGAGAATCTCAAAGAGAGATTTTCGGTTGGAAACAAAGTTAGGATACATCAGCTCATGTCCAAGCTCGCTTCGTGTAGGCAGGATGGAGACGCTGTGATCGACTACTATGGTCTTCTTGCAAAGATGTGGGAGGAGCTGCAGACGTACAGACCTCCACCAGCGTGTACTTGTGACGCAGCTGCCTTGTACGAGAAGGAAAGAGAGGACAAGAGAGTCCATCAGTTTGTTATGGGTCTGGATGAGTCCAGATTCGGACATGTAGTTACGGCGATCATTGAAGCTGATGTATTGCCGGACCTTGGTAAGGTTTATAACAAAGTAGTACGAGAGGAGGATCGTTTGAACTCTGCCAAGAGTAGAGAGCAACAACAAGATGCTGTAGGGTTTGCAACTCGTCGTGAAGGGAATAATGTGGATTCACGTGATGATTCTAGTCCACAAGGAGGACAAAACAGAGGACGAGATCGAGTCTGTTCTAACTGCGGGAGAAGTGGCCATGACAAGAGTGCTTGTTGGCAAATAATTGGCTATCCAGAATGGTTTACAGAGAGAGGAGGAAGAGGAACCCGTGGTTTATCCAGAGGGGGAGGTCGTAGCGGTACTTCGCGTGGAAGAGGACAGTCCAATGCGGCTTACGCCACAAACGCTAATCAGTCTAATGTGGCTTACGCCACCAATGCTAATCCAACAGGGGCCTCCTCGCCTGAGATAACGCTGGAACAATGGAGAGCCATCTCTCAAATACTCAATGAGAAATCAAAGAGTTCCGAGAAGTCGTCTGGTAAGAATATGGGTTATGTGATACTTGATACTGGGGCTTCGCACCATATGACAGGAGACATAAGGCTCCTGAAAGATCTTAAGGAGATATCTCCTTGTAACATTGGTTTTGCAGATGGAAGTACTACTGTGGCAAAGTCAGTAGGCGTGTTGCCTCTGTCTGATCGTATATCATTGCACGATGTGCTATATGTTCCAGATTTAAACTGCTCCCTGATTTCCGTATCAAAACTCTTGAAGCATTCGAATTGTTTCGCGTTCTTCACTGATACATTGTGCGTTTTACAGGACCGGTGTTCGAAGACGCTGATTGGAGCAGGTGAGGAACGTGGAGGGGTGTACTATTTTACTGATGTTAGAGTCGCTCGGGTCAACAAGGCTGTGAAGGTGGAGAGTTCAGTCCTGTGGCACAGGCGATTGGGGCATCCAGCTTTTTCTGTTTTATCGTCATTACCTTTGTTTTCTGGTGTTGGTGTTTCTGATTCACACACTTGCGAAGTCTGTTTTAAGGCTAAGCAAACTCGAGAATCTTTTTCAGAAAGTTCTAATAAAACTAGTGATTGTTTTGAGTTGATTCACACCGATGTATGGGGACCGTATCGAGTAAAATCTTCTCATGGTGCATCTTATTTTTTAACTATAGTAGATGACTACTCACGCACCGTATGGACTTTCTTATTGCTTGAGAAGTCAGACGTAAAGAGAATGATACAGAGTTTCTGTCTCTATGCTGAGACTCAGTTCGGAAAAACAGTAAAGAAAGTTAGAAGTGACAATGGTACTGAGTTTCTGTGCTTGTCGGATTTCTTCAAATCTAAAGGGATCATACATCAGACTTCCTGCGTAGCAACTCCACAGAAAAATGGTAGGGTTGAGAGGAAGCATCGCCATTTGTTGAACGTTGCACGATCATTGTTGTTTCAGTCGAGTATGCCGGTTAAGTTTTGGGGAGAGGCAATTCGGGCTGCAGCTCACGTGATCAATCTTACTCCAACAAAAGTTCTGAATGGAAAGTGTCCTCATGAGGTATTATTTGGGTCAGCTCAGTCGTATTCAGACCTCCGCGTGTTCGGGTCGCTTTGCTTTGCACACAAGAAACTGCGAGACAAAAACAAGTTCGTCTCTCGGAGTAGAAAGTGTGTGTTTGTTGGATATCCGTTTGGGAAAAAGGGATGGCAACTGTATGATTTGGAAAACAATGAACTTTTCGTGTCTAGGGACGTGATTTTTAGAGAAGAAGAGTTTCCCTTTTCAGAGACGGTTTCAAATGAATCAACACCACTAGTTGCGATGGAGACATTTGATGATGTGATCCTATTACATGAAGAAGGTGATGGGAACGTTGGAAACAGGGGGAGTAGCTCTGTTTCAACTGAGAAAGATCAAGGTGTTACCTCAGTCTCTGAAGACCCCGCAGTGATAGAAATTGGGCCAGAAGTTGTGCCAGAAACAGAGGAACAGAGAAACTCGGATACTGCAACGGTTGTGAATCCAGTAGTTGTGCCGGTAACAGAGGAACAGTTGGGTAGAGGACAACGTATCAAGACACCGTCCGTTCTACTCAATGACTACATCACTTATAACGCAGTTTACGACAATAGTACACCTCCCGCTCTCACCTCAAATCACTCCTACAGCGTCTATTTCGAGCCGGTCACAGGTAAGACATTGTACCCTCTTACTGAGTTCATCTCTGATGATGCCTTTTCTGTAGGACACAAAGCTTTTGTTGCAGTTGTGTGTTCTGAAAGAGAACCAAAGAATTTTACGGAGGCAATGCGAGATAAGAGATGGAGTAAGGCAGTGTACAAAGAAGTTGATGCACTTGAATTTTCTCACACATGGAGTGTGGTAGACCTACCTCCTGGTCGTGTTGCTTTGGGTACAATGTGGGTGTTCAAGATAAAATATAATGCTGATGGAACTGTGGAGCGGTTCAAAGCAAGATTAGTTGTGCTTGGAAATCGTCAGAAAGCAGGTTCTGACTACGATGAGACTTTTGCTCCTGTTGCGAAGATGACAACAGTTCGAAGTTTATTAAAAATAGTTGCTGCAAACAACTGGGAGGTTCACCAGATGGATGTGCACAATGCTTTTCTTCATGGTGATCTACATGAAGAGGTTTATATCAAGCTTCCGCAAGGAGTTACCAGTTCTGAACCAAACAAAGTGTGTAAGTTACACAAGTCGCTTTATGGGTTGAAGCAAGCGCCACGGTGTTGGTTTGAAAAGCTTACCAAAGCGCTTATCAGGGCTGGTTTCGTTCAGTCTTACTCGGACTACTCGTTGTTCATATACTCTCATGGACACGTCGAGATAAGAGTACTGATCTATGTTGAGGATCTGATTATATGTGGGAATGATGGAGAAGCGATACGAAAGTTTAAAAACTATCTTGGAGAGTGTTTTCATATGAAGGATTTAGGGAGGCTTAAGTACTTCCTTGGTATAGAAATTGCACGAGGGAAGGAAGGTTTTGTGATTAGCCAAAGGAAATATGCGTTGGACATAGTGGAGGAAACGGGTCTTACTACTTCTGCACCTGCCGCAACGCCAATGGAACAGAATCATCACCTGGCAACTGATGATAGTGCTTTTCTCACTAAGCCAGCGCGTTATAGACGACTTGTTGGACGTCTTATTTATCTTGTCAACACCAGACCTGATATATCCTATTCTGTTCACATACTCTCTCAGTTTATGAAGAAGCCGCGAGAGAAACATATGGATGCAGCCCTCCGGGTAGTTCGTTTCCTCAAAGGAACCATGGGTCAAGGAATATTGCTGAAGGCAGATACAGACCAGCGGTTATCTATTTACTGCGATGCTGATTGGGCAGCATGTCCAATGACAAGAAGATCTTTGATAGCGTACGTAGCCATGATTGGAGGGTCTCCAGTGTCTTGGAAGACAAAGAAGCAAAATGTGGTATCCCATTCTTCGGCTGAGGCCGAGTATCGGGCAATGTCGATTGCTACACGAGAGATAGCTTGGTTGCGACAGCTGTTGATTGATTTAGGCTTTGCACCACAGTCTCCCGCGCGTCTCTTTTGTGATAGCAAGTCTGCGTTACACATAGCATCGAATCCGGTGTTTCATGAACGCACCAAGCACGTAGAGATCGACTGCCATCGAGTTAGAGATGCTCTGAAATCCGGGTTATTGACATGTTCGTATGTTGGGACTAAGGAGCAGCTAGCAGATGTTTTGACGAAGGCTTTGGGAAAGGTTCAGTTCACTAAGCTTATGTCCAAGTTGGGCATTTCTTATCCGCATGCTCCCACTTGAGGGGGAGTGTTAGGATAGCCGTTGGGATTGTGTTTATCTAGAGTAGATAATCATGTAATATATTAGAGATAAGTACTCTAATATAAGTCGGTAGAAAGATAAGGATGATCTCCTATTGTAAACATGTATATATTGAGCATTAGTCTCACGTTGAATAGACAGAAAACATTCATCAAATACTTAGTTTATCATTTTTCATTGTGTTTCTCAACAAATAAGTTGTCGACCATATCTTCCTCAACTTATGCTTCAAGTGGAGCATTGTGTTGCTGAGGTTGATGTTGCTGTCGATCTCCCGGATTATCATGTTGATTGCGTTGCTGTCGATATCCCGGATTGTCTTTTACTAATAAGAAAAGTCCTAAGTCCTTAAGTAGGGGTTATTGGTTGTTGTATTTTAATGGATTTGAAAATCCGAACTAAATCTAGTGTTATTGGTTCTATGATTTTCAAATCTGTATTAAATCATGTGTTATTGGTTTAATGATTCATAAATTCTATATCAAATCAAGTGTTATTCAATCGTACGGATTTACTAATATATTTGATTTAATAATGGATTTGAATGGATTTGTTAGTTAAAAATACAAAGACTCAAATCCGAAAGAAAACTTAGATTTATAAATAGTATATGGATTTCTAAATCAATCAAAATATATAAACCAATAACACCTCCTAAAGTATTAGAATCTAACCTCTTATTCATAATTTGTTTTGTAAATAATACTAATATTTATCTTAAAAAAGAAAAGTAAAAAAACCAAAGCTTTCCAGGAATAAGAATATATGCTGCATCACTTGACAAACTCATCCAGTCTTCCTTTCACACAACAAGCTTTAGCCCAAGAGAGAAACAAGAAAGCTATTGAGCAGCTTCTTTATGAATCTCTCAAGATCTTGGATTTGTGCAACATTTCCTAGGATGTTTTTACGCAGATGAAAGAGAGTCTCATGGAGATCCAATAGATGCTGAGAAGAAAGCGCAGAGACCTATTAGGAGAGGTCAAGAAGTACTTAGCCTCAATAACATCCATCAAGGAGTCACTGCAAAAGGACCTTAAGAGTTTGAATGTGAAAAAGACCACGAGTGCAAAGATGAATATTTGGCAGTGTTTGGACAAGCAGAAGCTATTCCATTTGCTAAGTTCGTTTCACTGTTGTTGAAGACTAGTTTGGTTACTTTGTCAAAACCCTTCTTAAAGTCAAATCCGTCAATTTAATAAATGAAAATTAGCAAAGAATATAAAATTAACAAGGAAATTTTTTTGGCAAAAAAGATAAGTCAGCGATAAAAGGGACAATACCCTAAAACAAAAGGAAAAATCTAGACAAAATAGTAAAAAATACATCCTACATCTTGTATATTAAAACAGAAGTCACAACTTAATTCATGTGTGATTTTTTTTTTAAAATAGACCTAATGGACCTATTCATAAAAAATCATGTTACATTTAATCTCTAATTTTATCATTTAAATTTTGGGCCTACCAGAAATTTGTATTGGACTATAAATAATTGGATTTAAACAATAGATGATCCATTGGATTTATAGATAGTATAAATTAAATATATATAATTAAATGTTGTAATACTATACCTCCATATGTTAATTATTTAAATATTTATCGATGTTAACTTTTAAAATTATAAAGATTTTTTTAAATAACAAAAATCATATTATCTAACAATGATTAATATTTACTACCTTAAACCAATGAAAACAAATTTTAAACTATAAAGTTTATTTTAAAAATTAAACAAAAACTAAATGTTTAATTATTTACTCGATAATATAAATCTATGAAGCGAAAAGTTTAATTTTTTAAGAACTTTCTAAATTTGTGAAATGTTAGAATATTTTTGAATATGACAATAAAACAATATTTTACTAATATTTATATATATAGTTAAGATTTTAATAATGAAATAATAATCCAAATATATATATATATATATATATATATATAAGAAGATACAAATATATGTGAAAGTTTGAAACAATTTATTCAATGAAAAAATATGCCGTAAACTTGTTATTTTTTAAAAATTGATAGACACATATATAATATAATATATACCAATTTAGAATTGAAAACAAAATGTTTATATAAAAATAAATGAAAACAAAAATCTGCGCAGTTGCGCGGTTCGAAGTACAGTTATGAAATACCCCTAAGTTTTTCTACTTATTTACAATGGTATGCCACTGAAGTAATTAAATGAATCTATTTTTAAGTAATCATTTTATTTTCCTATTTATTAAACCATTTCCTAAATCAAATTTAGCTTAATTTTCGTATTTAATGTATTTCCTAAAACAAATTAGCTAATTTTTGGAAATATTCAAATTTAAAATCGAATTTAACAATATTAAACTTGGATAATGTTACCATTAATTATTTTTGAACAAAATTCAAGTTAAAATTCGATATTAAACAATATGATGAATATTCCTAAAATATATGTTTAACTTACCATTAATTATTTTGAACAATAAAATCTATATATGCTAAGATTTAAATATCTTTAAAGTACTTATAGAACAATATCAAATATTTGTAACTGATTATTATTTTTAATATAGTTAAATCTCGCCTAAGATTATATAGATTTCAAAATTTTCTAAAACATATGTTTAACCATTTCGGTTACTATTAATTATTTTCAAAAAAAAAATAATATTAAAATTTAAATATCTTTGAATTACTTATAAAACACTGTTTAACATTTATAACCAAATATTCTTTTCTAACGTATCTAAATCTCATCATATGCCCCATATCTGATCAAAATGTTTAAATTCTTATTACATTTGAAAAACAATTTCATGTTAAAAAAAATATTACTCAAATATATCAATAGATCAATATTTCTCAAAAGTTTAGTATCAGACATGGGTCACTATTTTTTACAGCGCGTAAACTATTTGATTGTTGTGTTTATAAAAATTTTAAAATATAATAAATATTTAAAATATAAACCAATAAACGCTTATATAAAAAGTGAAAATAAATACCTGTGTGGACGCGCGGGTATATAACTAAGGATCCCAAGTGTAAACGACCATATAAACTCATAAGAAATTATCTCAACAACTTTCTACACAAAGCCGATAACTCTCCTAAATATCTTCCGATGACTTTATCATCATTCTTGTAATGAACTATGATTTGGCTTCATCCATAATAAAAAAGTAGACATACAACTTTAAACCGGATTCAGCTATAATAAATACTAGGTGATTTTTCCGTGCTCATGCACGGATATAAATATTTATAAAGTAGATATACTATAATAATTAATTTTTTTTATTTTTAATTTTAAATTAATTTATAATTTGTGTGCATAATTTATATTAATAATACTATATTACTTTAGTTAGACAAATTATTTTAGATATGTTATATCTAGTCGGTTTTTTTACAGTCGATTTAGTTATCACTTGGGTATATTCGATTGCATATATTTTTTCTGAAATCAACTATTACATGTTTTATTCTAAATATATTAAAATTTTCATTAATTTTCTTGTTTGCATTTAGGTTGGTTGTTATCTTAAATATGTAAATATATTTTAGGAAAATTATGTATACCTTAAGATAATTGTACTTATAATAAAATAAAAATAAACTAAAGTGTCTGATTCTAAATTACATAAATTAATATAACAATAATACTCTAAAGTCTCATGCATATATATAAGTACATACATAAGTAACTCATACATTTTGGGAAGTTCTTGAACACATATTAATATTTACAATGATTAAAATATTTTTAAAATTCTAAATAATTTTATGCCTTAGATTTATTGAATGGTAAATTGAAATTTATTTTAAATAATCTTAAAATGAGAATTCAGATTTGCTTTGGTATCTTGATTATGTATTAAGTTCTACAAACATAAAAATTTAAAAACAAATTATATATTAAGAAAATATATAATTTTAATAATGATAAAATATAATATATCTCTCTCGTTAAAGTATATAGTGTTATGCTATTTTAAAATACTACGTAATTATTTGATTTGCTTTGGTATTCAAATTATATACAAATATATACTTTTTATATAAGAAAATATAGATATAAAGAAACTATTTTATTACTTCAAAAGTATATCTCTATAATATTATTTGAGAAGCCAGTTTCTTATGTGTCGCGTTCACGTTAACTCTCACGAGGGTTGATTACACTGATACCCTTAATAAATTAAAAATATTACATTTAAATACTATTATTGATTTTTTATTTAGTTTTCTTTTTAAAATTTTCCAAATAACATATATAATAAAAAGGAAATATTTATAATTTTTATATAAGAAAATATAGATATAAAGAAACTATTTTATTACTTCAAAAGTATATTTTATGTTATTTATAAATATTTTTTAAATGGAATATTACTATTTTCTCAACTTTCCTTTTTAATGAAATCATATTATATATACATATATTTTCGTTTTTAAATTTGCTTTTTAAACTTTATAAATATTTCCTTTTTATTATATATGTTATTTGGAAAATTTTAAAAAGAAAACTAAATAAAAAATCAATAATAGTATTTAAATGTAATATTTTTAATTTATTAAGGGTATCAGTGTAATCAACCCTCGTGAGAGTTAACGTGAACGCGACACATAAGAAACTGACTTCTCAAATAATATTATAGAGATAACTTCTTTTATGTTCATTCGCCGAATTCCAATCACAATACATAGACTTCTTCTAAACTTTAATCGAAATCGTACTCTTATTAAATACGTTGATTTTAGATTCTAAACTGTTTTGATTCATCTATAGATTAAAGAATTGCAGAAAATGGTCATTCTTCTAAAATCTAGTGAACCAAAAGAAAGTTACAAGCCAAGCTGCAACAAACAAATTAACAATGGATTCCAATCACATAAGACCTTAAATATGGAATGTGAAAATCCTAGAGTCATGCATTCGAGATCTTGAAAATGAACTGGAATCTCGTTTCAAGTGCTAGGTGATGGATGAAGCCGAGATCGAGCCAATGTGTTCTCTCGGATTGACAAAGGGTGGGAGGGAGAAAACACTTCCTATCAAATACCAAGATTTAGAATGAAAGACAATACAAAGACGAGGAAAACATGGCCATCGTGGCCGTGAGTGTAATCGCTAGCTACTATCTCTCATTTCGTTGTTGGTTTTGCATTTCTATCCAGGGGCGAAGCTAGGACGTGGGAAGGGGGTGCCTGTGCACCCATAATGTTTTTGAAAATTAATGTATTTTTGTATAAATTTTTGTATGTGCACCCATAATAATTTATAACATGCACCCACAAAAATAGATAAACTCTAGAAAGAAACAAAACATATCAAATGTATTTAACAATTTAAACATAATTCACTCGATTTGAGAAATCAATAAATCTTGGATTTAAAAAACATTTTTGTTCTAAAATCTTTATCTATTAAAAGTTTCTAACAATAAAAAACTTAGCCTATTTAAGTAAATAAAAATAATTTAAACTCCAAAACTACATACTTAAGTTTTGAATTGTATATTTTTAATTACTAGTTTACCATTAAATTCTAAAAATAACAAAATATCTAGTTTAATTACTAAATTCTAAAAAAAATTAATTACTAGTTTACCATTAAATTCTAAAAATAACAAAATATCTTACTTTTAAACAAACTTCTTATTTTGTAGTAAAACATTGCAGAAAAAACATTTTTATATGAACAGATATTTTCTTGTAAATATACAAAAATTTAATGATTATCTATTCTATTTTTATTAAAATAAATTTAAATATTATAAATACAATAGTGGAAAACTGATGACTTGTAATATTGAAAATATTTTATGGTATTAAATTTAATAAATATTTACTTTATATTTTAATTAATATAATTTTTTAATATTTATTAATTTAATATTAGTGCGCCCACTAAATTACTAGTCTGGATTCGCCCCTGTTTCTATCTAAGTAGTTTCTTAGGTACAGATGTTATTTATCATGATGTGTTCATGCAAATTTTATCTGGTTATAGGACTTTATCGTCTTATCTAATAAATATTTATTTAATTTAATCTGAAAGTCTTTTGTCAAAAAAAACCCATCGTACTCAGCTTTTATACAACAACTCTGTTGCACTCATTTGATGATGACGTGGCTTTAGTGATTACGTTCCTTTGATTAGTATAATCATAAATTTATCAGGCAAGCGTGTGCAGACAGAGAGACTTATAGATCAGAAAATATTCAGACGCAGGAGCCAAAGCCAAGCTGGAATTGATAAAAGGTATTGAGAGTGCTTGTGCAGTTACACGGTTTGTAAGATAATAAAAGCTTACATTTAGGGTCTTATAGGCTTTATTTCCGCACCTTCAACGTGATTACCTGACTCTTTTATCAGCATTGTCTATTCCTTGTCCTATGGCTCATTCTACTCTGGAATCTCACTGAGAAAAATATATTATTTTAGTCCTTGAAGATATGCATGAGATTTACACGAGTGGCATTGCCTTGAATAGCAGACAAGCCAGACTGGAATATATCCCATTGCAATGAAAACGAATCTCAATGCATTAAGTAAATTGAGATGTGGCTGGAGGGAGACACTGAGCTTATACGGTGGAGATCTCTAACATTATTTGTGTATAATGAGAAAAAGATGCCTTGTGCCATCTTGAAAAGGAGACAATGTATTAATGCTGTTAATATTATAATCACTATGAGATTCCTCTTGCCTCTCTTTCTTAGATGTGTATATATGTATTGACTTGAGAGGCAATGAGAAGGCAGAACAAACATCTTTATCTCTCTCAACACCTTCTCTTTGATCAATAACAAAGAGCTTAGATTCCGAAAAAATGGCAGCCTCTTTCCACGTTCGCTCTAACAGTTTCCCTCCTAGAACTCACCCACAAGCCGCTCATGTCGATCAGCAGTTGGCCAGATTGAGATCATCTGAGGAAGCCTCAACATCTTCCACCTATTCAATCTTCAAAAGAATTGACAACCTCCAAGAGCTATATGAGTCACTTGCCAAGCTTATTTGCCTACCCGTCACACAACAGGCTCTAGCTCAAGGACAGAACAAGAAAACCGTCGAGCAGCTTCTTTATGGATCACTAAGGATCTTGGATTTGTGCAACATTTCTAAGGAAGCTTTATCGCAGATGAAAGAGGGTCTCATGGAGATCCAATCAATTCTACGAAGAAAGCGAGGAGATTTATCAGGAGAGGTGAAGAAATACTTAGCCTCAAGAAAGTTCCTCAAGAAGACATTCCAGAAAGTACAAAAGCCCTTGAAGCTTGCACAAGACGGAGAATCTTTGGCTGTCTTTGGAGAAGCAGAAGTTGTTACAATTGCTCTGTTTGATTCTCTTTTCAGCTACATGTCTGGATCAAAGATTTGTGGCAAATGGTCACTTGTCTCGAAGCTAATGAGCCAGAGCCAGAAAAGAGTTTCATGTGAAGCACAAGAAAATGAATTCACAAGGGTTGATTCTGAATTTCAATCTGAAAAGACCATGAAGATAGAAGATGTTCAGATTCTAGTATCATGCATTCAAGATCTTGAAGATGGAGTTGAATCACTTTCAAAGTCATTGATCAAATATAGAGTCTCAATTCTTAACACATTAGGCCAATAAAGCCTATAAATTTTGTATAGCAGAGAAGATAATAGAAACGTCTTCAAAGTCTCAGTTCTAAGGTGCTTACTTATTTAATCACTGACTCTTTAACCATCAAAGAACAAGTTCATTCTAGAAAAAAGAAATCAGAAAGTTCAGCATTAGCAATTTGAACTCGAAAATTACACAAACTTTTAACCTAATGTTAAAACATTAGTTTAATAACTTATTCCATCTAATTGGAGCTGTCTTTGGTTATTTATTACAATAAAATCACTGAGTAATGAGATAACTGAATTTCACACGTCCCAGCAATACCTCTGTTAATGTCTGTATGGTACCATATATTTGAAGTGATTCAAGAAAAAAAAACTTTAAAGTCTTCATGTGCTTACGCATGTTAAAATAACGACGAATATGGATCTTGCCGTCTATTATCAATATTAAATTTTTGTTTTCTTTGGATCCACACGTTTTCTACAACTAATTACTCACTACAAGAAAACAGCGACATACTGAGGGAAAAAATCGTCGGTATGTCGTCGGAATAACGTTATTCCGACGACATACCGACGAAACAAGTCCTCGGAAATAACTTCTTGGAATTTCTTCTTTCCTCGGAAATCCCTCGGAATTTTACGACGGAATTCCGAGGAAACAAATTTCCGAGGACATTCCGAGGACCACTAGTTCGTCGGAAAGCTCCTCGAAATATACCGAGGGAGAACTTCGTCGGGATATTTCCTCGGAATTTCGTCGATCGATGCGTTTTTGGACATATATCCATCGATCGATCCGTTTATAAAAAAATGTTTGGAATATTCCGAGGAACATGTCCCTCGGTATAAACGGATCGATCGATGGATATATGTTTAAAAACGCATCGATCGATCAAGTATATCAAGTGTTCCTCGGAATTTCATTTCCTCGGAATTTCATTTCCTCGGAATGTAAAAAATATTATTTTTTTTAAAAAAATAAAATTTTTGAAATTTAAATTCGAAAATATAAAATTAAAATTAAAATTGAAATCATATTAATTAATATTCAAAGTTTCACAAATAAAAATAAAACATTCAGAGTTTTTGGAAAAAAAAAAACTACGGGTCTGGCACGTCCGGGAACACCTCGTTCGGGTACATCCTCTGCATCATCTCCATCATTTGCTGGTTCAGCCCTCCTCTGTGCCTCATAGCCCGCATGTTGAGCCGCCATCTGGGTCTCCAACAAAGATATGCGATCATCCTTACCATGTTTGACCCCGTACCACTACGACCACGACGCTGTCGAGGCCGGGTCTGATCATCATGAGACCTGTAAATTAAAAAAAAAATATTTAATAAATATACAAATATATAAATTATTTTTTTTTTTATAAAAAAATCCCAAATAATAGTTTTTAATCATTCTAAAAAGATTTATAGATATTAAAAATGTTTAATAAATATATAAAAATAGTTCTAATAAACAAAAAATAGTTTTAATAAATAAAAAATTTATATAATATAAATATATATATATTTTTTTTTTTTAAAAATCCCAAATAATAGTTTTTAATCACAAAAAAAGTTTTATAGATATTAAAAATGTTTTGTAAAATCCAAAAAATCGAATTTATATACAAAAAACATTTTGTAAAATCCAAAAAATTGAATTTATATACAAAAATCGTTTTGTAAAATACAAAAATCGATTTTATATACAAAAATCGATTTTATAAATACAAAAAAATAAAAAAAATTATAAAAAAAATTCTAAATCAATTCAACAAAACAAATTATTCAACCAAATCACAATTATAAACCTATTATACAACCAAATCACAATCCTAACCAATCACCCTAACAAAAATCTATCAAAACTACACAAAAACCTAACAAATAGAACCTAAGAGAGTGTGATAGGGTCCTTACATGATTTGTGTAAGAGAAGGGGGAGATCGCCGGAGATATCTTCGGAATTCAGGGGGAAATCGCCGAAGAGGAGAGAGGAGTCGCGCAGAGGAAGAAGAGAGAAATGGGGAAAAAGAAGCGGCTCGTGGTTATAAAACCTAGGGTCCGACGGATACTATCCGTCGGAATTCCGTCAATATTTGCCCGGTAAAATGAAAATATTCTGAGGAAATTCCGACGGATAGTAAAATATCTGTCGGAATTTCCTCGGAATATTCCGAGAAAATACCGAGGAACTAGTGTTTGGGGTTTCAAAACATCAATTTTTTTTTGCCGTATTTCATTTCTTATACAATTGTAATGCATACCATTGAGGATTCTTTGTATAGATGAGCATAAACCATGAAATAACACATTTCAAAACGAATTGAAAGTATTCCCTTTACCGTTCATTAAAGTGTATAAGTGTTTCTCTTATGTTGTGGGATTTCGTTCATACAATCGGAAAAGTGTTTATTATAGGGTAAGGAACAAATTTTTGACTTCATAATGAACGTAAGACACTTAATAAGGGTTATATAGGTGTTATTCAAACCGCAAAACGTTGTTTTCGGTTTAAAAACCCTATTTCCTCGGAATTTCCTCGGAATATTCCGAGGAAATTCCGAGGAAACCCTTTTCTTCCTCGGAATTCCGTCGGAATATTCCGAGGAAATACCGAGAAACTAGTGTTTGGGGTTTCAAAACATCATTTTTTTATAAACGGATCGATCGATGGATATATGTTCAAAAACGCATCGATCGATCAAGTATATCAAATGTTCCTCGGAATTTCCTCGGAATATTCCGAGGCTTTTCCGAGGAAACAGGGTTTGGGGTAACAAAGTGATCGATCGATCCCAAAATGGATCGATCGATCACTAAGATGGACCAAAGCGTAACAATGTGATCGATCGATTAGATTATCCCATCGATCGATGTGGATATCCAATAGATCGAATGAACAAAATCTCGAACGTTTTTTTATAAACGGACCGATCGATGGATATATGTCCAAAAACGCATCGATCGATCACTAAGATGGACCAAAGCGTAACAATGTGATCGATCGATTAGATTATCCGATCGATCGATGTGGATATCCAATAGATCAAATGAACAAAATCTCGAACGTTTTTTTATAAACGGATCGATCGATGGATATATGTCCAAAAACGCATCGAGCGATCACTAAGATGGACCAAAGCGTAACAATGTGATCGATCGATTAGATTATCCGATCGATCGATGTGGATATCCAATAGATCGAATGAACAAAATCTCGAACGTTTTTTTATAAACGGATCGATCGATGGATATATGTTCAAAAACACATCGATCGATCGAGTATATCAAGTGTTCCTCGAAATTTCCTCGGTATTTCTTTAAAAAAAAAAAAATCAATTGTAGTTTGTTTTCGAGTCATCATCGTCGGAATTTCCTCGGAATTTTGTAAAATCCCCCAACGGCTCTCCAACGGCTATAATATTTCCTCGGAATTCATCGGTTTTTGCCGAGGAACACATTTTTCCTCGGTATTTCATAAGAATATTCCGACGGATTGATATTTCCTCGGAATTCCGTCGGTATATTCCGAGGAAATTCCGAGGAAACCAAATTTTGGGTTTCCTTGGTTTCCTCGGAATATCCTCGGAAATTCCTCGGGAAATTCCGAAGATATCATTTTCCGTCGGAATGTCCGTCAGAATACCGCTGTTTTCTTGTAGTGACTCGTTCATGTCTATGTAGTGGGACACCAAAAAGTAAAGAACTTTAAAATTCTCGGTGTGCATGCACATGTCAAAATCGCTGGATAAGGATCTTGTCTCTATTGTAATATTAAAACGGTCGTTTATTTTCAAATCTTGGTATAGTATTAAGGTACACATGTTTTTTTGTTCGGTTGAAATATTTTAGATACAAGAAAATAAATAAATTTATTTTAGTTAATGATTTAGTTCTTTGTGTTTGATTTGATTTTTTTTTTGTTTTCGTTAAAATGCTATAAATTAGTTATAGTAGTGCATAATTTATCCTTACATTTTATCTAATAATATTAGTAATAAATATTTAATATATTTGACTAAATTTGTAACACTGAAAAGTAAATTACAAAAGAAACGCACATTAACGTATGTTCCGCACCACAACCAAAGCGTAATCACTGTATGTGCGGTTTTGTAGTAAAATAAAAGAAACAAAAATACTTATTTGTTTTTATTTTGCTGAAATGTTAACTTTATAACAACAAAAAAAAATTGTACAATCTCATAATCCTAAACTAGGGGATCAAAAATAATAATAACAATGAAAAAATTTCCGAGCACAAGAATGCTCTGCTTTTGTAGGAAAAAAACATGCAAAGAAACATGACAGAAGCATAAGCTCTGATCCTCCTGGTCTTTACGCTGATGATGATGCACTGATGTTAAGGCAGCACTGTCTTGGTGTTCCATCTGCTCAATTCTTCATTTGTAACCTCATCTCCACTTTCAACCTGCAGTGCAATAAGTCGGTTCTGCATTTCGCGATGAACAGTCCGAGCAATGTACAGCGCAGAGTGTGGAGGATGGAGATGACGACGTCCGTTTCTTTTACGCCATATCCCATAAATTGAGGCTTGGAAAGCCATCTTTACTAGCTGTGCGTCCAACTTAGAGAGTATGTTACTCTTGATACTTGAGACTGTCCTGGTCCTGTCGGGATTTATGCGGCCTAACAGGAACAAATTCATCAATGTTGTCCAAACGGTATAGATGAAAGGGCAAACAAAGCAGAGATGATGGCGAGTCTCATCCGGCTCTCCACACAACAGACAAATCTGCGTTTGACCCCATTGTCTCATTTTATCTCCCATATCCAGCCTATTCTTACAAGCTAGCCAAGTGATGAACGACTGGCGAGGAAGAGCATGAGGAAACCAGACAATGCTGAACCACTCCACCACAGCATGAATTGATCAAGTCTGATCCCAGGTATCTTTCGATGCAAACTTCTCTTCATATTGTCCCTGACTTTGCTTCCAGAGAGGACGATCCCTGCTAGCCTCTGGTCTGGGAGGGGGAACACATTTAATTTTCTTGATTATCTCTTGCATAACTCGACCACGACAGCTCCGAAACTTCCAACCCTGAGAATCTGTAGCATCAACTACTTTAGTTGTCCGAAAAATTCCCAACATTTGAGTACCCACTTCTCCTGAAACATGTATCAATGGTTGAAAATCACACCATATATCAGTCCAGAAGTAAGTGCTAGCTCCATCCTTTAAGTCAATCTTGAAGAAAGTAGCCGCGACATCCCTCAGTTTCAAAAGCTTTTTCCACATCCAAGAGCCACATGTTGTTGTTGGTGAGATATCCCAAAAAGAAGATCCCCTGATGAGGTACTAATAAACCCAAGATACCCAAAGGGAATTTTTCCTTGAAAGAATCATCCAAATAAGCTTTAGTGAGAAAAACCATTGATGTATCTCTCAATTTCCGAATACCCAATCCTCCTTCGTTTTTAGGCACACAAATATCAGACCAAGCAACTTTAGCTTTTGAGGTGATGTTAGGAGAACCAGACCACAAAAAAGCCGAGCACATTTGTTCTATTCGATCCAAACAGCCAGAGGGTAGTTTAAAAGCAGAGCACCAAAATTTTGCAGTACTAGTGATCACTGATTTTATGAACTGGAGTCTTCTTGCGTATGAAAGATTTTTACTCGTCAAGGATAAGAAGAGAGAACGTATCTTATCAATAAGCGGTTCATACTCCAGTCGTGTCATAGTTTCGGTAGTCAAAGGTAAACCCAGATAACGAATTGGCAGGGTTTCCACAGGAATACCCAAGAGAGTGGCATGTTCTAGCAGATCATTTGAAGTAGTCCCAGCCATATAAAGAGCAGACTTGCTCATATTTATTTGTTTTATTTTCACAAGTGCGGTTTTGATCGGTTACTGTTGGGTTATTCAATTTTTTCTTGATTGGTAACATATGTGTGGTAACATATGCGTTTTTTCTCTCTCCATACCACAAATACGCTTCTCTTTTTGGACGCCAATCACAACATTAGACTTAGCGAGACAGTTTGAAGGTATTGAAATTCGATTATAGTCCAAATTCGGTGATGTAAGTTATAAGAGCATGATTAATGGAGGTTCTTGGAGTGGTGGATTTTTAGCGGAATATAAGAACCCGACCCTAAGAACCCCTCATTAATCATGCTCTAACAATACCAACCGAACTACAATTACATTATAAAAATAGACTTAATTCCACAGCTAATTTTTCAGAATACAAACGATGATGGCTATATGTGCTTATTGAAATTTGAGATTTAATAGGAATTTTATTTTGATCAACCGATACTATTTTGGTTTCTCCTGTCCATCCTTTTCCATTAAAGAAAATAATAAACAAAATACCATTTAAAAGTAGTTTAGTTAATCACTTCATCTGAACCTCCACATGATTTGTTCAGATGCTTTATCTACGGATACGGATCTTACCGTTAACTCCACCCAAAAGGCCAAATTTGCATTATTATTATTTTTGTTAAAAACCAAACTTGCATTATTATCATAATTAACTTGTTTCATTATATTTTTATTGATTAATATAAGTACAACGCAAACGTGTAGATGTAGATCATACTGGCAGGCTCATGTGATCAACATCTTGCCGTTAACTCCACCCAAAAGGCCAAAACTCGCATTATTATTTCTTTTGGTAAAAACCAAAATTTGTTTTTTAGAGAAAATATGTATGAAGGCAAAAGCTTGCATTGTTATTTTGTTGGTAAAAACAAAAACTTCCATTATCATAGTTGCTTTATTATATTTTATTGATTAATATAAGAACAACATAAACGTGTGGTAAATTTTTTCCGAACAAAAGAAGAGCATTCTTGTGCTTGGAAATCTTTTCATTGTTCTTATTTCTTTTGATCCCCTAGTTTAGGATCATGAGATTGTACAAACTTTTTTTGTTGTTATAAAGTTAACATTTCAGCATTAAAAAAAAAGTGTGGTAAATCATTATTTTAGAAGGAAAATAAATAAAAAATACTTACATTATCACTCTTCTTTACTTTGAGTCACAGAATTAAAAATTTTAATATAGATTTAAATTCATAATTTTTCTTTTAAAAAATGTGATAGTCGCGTTGAGCTTTCTTCTTGTATCCTCTTTGGAAATGTTGGATTCCTCCATTTTCAACAGCTTACTCGGTTTCAGGTAACTGAAGCATTTTCAACGGGGCTAAAACATGAAATGCACAATCGTGGATCAGCATTGTCCATGCATTGTCCTCTGGCACCACATTGCAGTCCGTAAGTTCACGTGTAATGTGTAGTTGCTGGAAAAAAAAAAAGGATCAATACCATTAAAAGGAGATCATTCCCATTTTATGCCCTTAATGAAATATTTCAGTTTTTCAAAATTGTCTTTAATTTTATGAACAAACTAAAATTTTCATTAATGGCATTATTGTCTTTCGGTTTTTGGGTCTACCCATTACATTTAAATGGACTTGGTGTTGTATAACAAGTAATTTTTAACATTCTGGCCTATCATACATTACATCCTCCGTTTGTTTTATTTTGTATCCCGTTGCTCATCACATTACATCGTTAGCAACATGTTACTATTATATGCATGTATTTTGAATATAACTATATGTAACCAAAAAAAAAACTAGTCGGTAGCAATACTTTTATATAAATCTGAGTGCACATAGATTTAAGGTTAGAAAACTTCATATTTACATATACATTGGATAGCAGATTTTCTTATTTTAGCCCATGTTTGTGAAATAAATTAGATATGGCCCAAATTTGTTAATTAATTAGATGGGTTATGTTTATATATAATCCATTTCATAGCCCATAAACGTTTTTGATAATAACAAATAAATTAAAATCTGCAATAATTTTAAAAAGTAATATCAGATATTGAAATTTCCTAACTAAATGATTTAAAGATTTTATCTCAAAACTAAAAAAAAAAATAGGGTCACTTTATATGTTTAGAAATACAACCATTGTTTAACTTATTTACAAACATAAAACGGTTGCGTGAGACATTGTAAAATAAATATTTCTTCATACTGTACACTCTACAAAATTTCTTATTATATATAATCAAATCATATGACTTATGTTTAATTTATTGAAATAATCAGCAATTCATATACCCGCACTTTTTATATAAATAAGTAACAAATAACAGATCCGCATAATTGAAACTTGATCATGTGATATTTTATATAATCAAAACAAAAAACATATCAATCCATTTGTAGATAAAACAACAAAAATAGTACCCGCACTTTTTATATAATTAAGTAACAAATAACAGACCCGTATAATTGAAACTTGGTCATGTGATATTTTATATAATCAAAACAAAAGACTTATCAATCCATTTGTAGATAAAACAACAAAAATAGTATCCGCGCTTTTTCAGAAATCTAGTACATTATTATTACTTAAGCTATAGAAAGAAAAGGATGAGATCTGCATGTTGGTAAAAAAAGGATGAGATCTGCACGAATGGCATGAGCTTTTTAAATAGCAGACAAGCCAGCATTGGTTTTAATTAGCCCCTCGTGCAATGAGCACATCTTAATGCCTTGAAAGAAAATTTGAGAATTGAGCTTAGAGGATGGTATTGGTTGGCAAGAGATATAGATCTTGATTATTACTTTTATATTAAGTTAAGATGCCTTTTGTCACCCTCGAAAGGAGACACTATATTGATGATCTAAATATTCTAACCACCATGGATTCTCATATGTCTCTCTTTCCTGATGGTGTATATATGTATTCCCGGGGAGGCATTGAGAAGGCAGAACAATCATCGTTATCTCTCTCATCTTTAGCTTAAAGATCAACAAAATGGCAATCTCTTTTCATGTTCGCTCTAACAGTTTCCCTTCTAGACTTCACCCACAAGCTGCTCATGTGGATGAGCAGTTGATTCGTTTGAGATCTTCTGAGGAAGCGTCAACATCTTCAAGCTCTTCAATCTGTCAAAGACTTAACAACCTTCAAGAGCTTCACCAATCTCTTGAAAAACTTATTCACTTACCTGCCACAGAGCATGCTCTAGCTCAAGAGCAGAACAAGAAAGCCACCGAGAAACTTCTTGATGGATCTCTCAGGATCTTGGATCTATGCAACATTTCCAGGGACGCTTTGTCGCAGATGAAAGAAGGTCTCATGGAGATCCAATCCATTCTAAGAAGAAAGCGCGGAGATCTATCAGGAGAGATTAAAAAATACTTAGCCTCAAGAAGATCTCTCAAGAAGTCATTCCAAAGGGTCGTCAAGAGTTTGAAGGTCAAACAAAACCTGAAGTGCAACGATGACTCTTTCGCTGTCTTTGAAGAAGCAGAAGCTATCAGCGTGAACCTTTTTGATTCTCTCTTCTGCTTTATGTCTGGATCAAAGACTTGTAGCAAATGGTCACTGGTCTCAAAGTTGATTAACCAGAAAAAAGTTTCATACGAAGCTCAAGGAAACGAATTCACAAAGGTGGACTCCGAATTCCAGTCTGAGAAGACCTTGAAGATGGAAGATGGTCAGAACCTAGAGTCATGCATTCAAGATCTTGAAGATCGACTTGAATCTCTCTCTAAGTCTTTGATCAAATACAGAGTTTCAATTCTTAACATCTTAGGCCAATAAGCCTACAATTTTGTATATACATGAAAGAAAATTTAATCGAAATTATTTTATGATTTATCATATACTTTCTGTTATCCATTATTAATTTGTGGTCTCGTCGTGATTAACTTGAGGAAAAAACCCAATACGGTGAAGTCACCAGGATTCGAGTCCCAACCACTGGGGAATTAACATTTCAGCATCGCCAGAGACAGAGGACCGACACGTGGCAACACGTGACTAATCTGGACCACTTCTGTGGAGCTAGGATACCCCTGCATAATTAAAAAAAAAAAAATTGCTTAAAAATATTTTGAGGGATCAAAGATGTAGAGAGTTCAAGTGTAGGTAGTTATGATAATTAGGTTCAAGTTAAACAGTTCAACCCTATAAAATATTGGATTTGAGGTTAGTTATATAAGTCCAAAAATAGTTGGGCCTTACAGGCTTAGTATATTTGAGTCTTAGATATTTTGGCTTAAATTTGTTTAGAATATGGCCGATCCAGAAAATCAAAAACTTTATTTAGTTTAGATAATATCATTTTTCTAATCATAGTCTTAGTTATTTTATTCTTGATCTAAACTATAGTAAAACATATATATAGAAGTTGTAAATGTACCTTGGTGTTTGAAAATTAGAAGAGTCACTTTTTCAATTCGACAAATAAGCCTTCTTCTTTTTATAGAACTAGGTTAAGATATGCGCATTGCGCGGGATGAACATTATATAAAATTTTTTTTATGTATTATATGTTTTTACATATTATGAAATAGGAAATATATATTGAATAATTAAAAAATCACTCACTATTACGTTTATAATTAAATTGGTGCGGACGTAGAAATAAATTTTATTAATCCAAAAAATATTTTTTCTATTTGATATGGTATATAATTAAATTTAACATATATATATTATATTTTTATAATAATATCTATTAAATGATGTTTTCTACTCGTTCAGTTTTTTTGATCATTTGTATCTCTTATGACAAAATTTTCATTGTGGGATTAATAGTTTTAGTAATTTATATATTTTTTTAAAAAATTAGTTTTCAATATTTGTTCAAAGCCTTTATCAACAAAAAGAAGTTCAAAGTAAATTTCTAAATTAAAAAAAAATATATATATATATATATATATCTTTTAATCTTAAAATATATTAAATGAGACTTTCTATTTATATGATTTTGTAATCATTTGTATCTTGTAATAACAAAAAAAATTTAAACTATAGATCACACAATTTTAATGTGAGACATTTAACAGTTTTAGTAATTTATAGTCATTTTAAAAAATTAAAATATAACATGTACAGAAAGATCTAAAATTTTATTATATGGTTAATATGGTTGTTAACAGATATGATAGAAGATACGCTAATTTTTATCAAATATTTATTATTCATAATCCTTAATTGTCATATATACTTTAGCCACATTAGGAAATTCCGTAATTTGTATTTAAGAAAATTATAAAGAACATTAATATTTATTCTGGTTACTTTGATAAAAATTTTATTACATATTTAGATGGACCAACTTATTTCTCCAAGGGTTTTAAGAATCATACTAATGTTGACACATGGCTACAAGAAAATATTGTAATGCTTATCAATTAATATAGGGAAATTTGCCAAAAAGAACCCAAATATTTATTTTAAACATAAAATTAGCCCCTATATTCAATCAAATGCAAAACCACACTAAATGGGTGGTAAAACTACTATTTAACCCTTAAGAGCAAACAAAAAAACAGAAAGTTATTTTATAATTATTTCCTTCGTAAATATACATGTAACAAAAGAAGTCTACAAATCCATAGACCGCCTATGAAATATATTTTGTAGTCTACATCTTGATTTGATCTTATAAATTGATTTTTAAAAAGTGTAACAATAACTTTTCAGAAATTTTTAATTAGTCATCAATTTAAGGGTTAATATGAAGTTTATAAATTAAAATTTTATATAATTGAAATTTTCTAAAAATATATCTATATTGATTTGGTAACTATGAGTTAGCAACAAAATGTTCTAACATGTTATGTCTTTAAGGGTTAGATTCTTAGGTTTAGATTTTAGATTGAGATTTTTTTGGTTTATTGACTTAAATTTACATATTAATGTTGAGCAGTTTATATTTTAAATATTTTGTTATTTGATATAGTAATTAACACTTTTTTATTATAGAGCAAAAATTTAGGGTTTGAGATTTGTGGTTTAGGGTATAATAATCCTACAACAAAATCTATTGAATTGTAGACGTCTTTTTCGGTCTACCTTAATTAATGATTACAAAAATTTATTATTATTAAATTAAATTTATCTCTTTATGAATAAAAAATCTGAAATCATATATTATAACTACTAAAACATAAAGAAATAAATTTAGTAAATCATACATTAAAAGTACTAAAACAATAAAGAAAAAAGAACCCAAAAAATAATCGTTGTAAATTTGCAAAGAAGTCTACTCACCGGTAGCAATTTAAACTAACCAAATTTAACCTAGTTAATTTAAACTTAACCGAACTTAAACCAAATCTTTTTTAACCTAATGTGAAATCATATATTAAAATTATTAGAAGAATAAAGAGCGAAAAATTAAATTTATATATTAATTTTTCTCAAACAATAAAGAACAAAAAATATTACAAAATGAAAACAATTTTGATTAATTTTATTTTTTGTATGAATAATTAATCTTCAAACTAATATTCAAAATTGTAATATCATATATTAAAATTATTAAGTCAATAAATAACAAATAACAATAATGAAACTATCATAGTAGACTCACAAAAAGATCTACTAAATAGACTTACAATAAAGTCTACTCTAAAATTTCAAAAGAAATTTTAAAAGTCTCCAAAAGAAGTCTAAAGTGTCTTTTTGTCTCCCTATATCAATAAAATTTACAGAATCTCTCTCTAAAATTGCTGCACAAGTTTCAAAAACTCTCTCACTTCTCTCTAAAACTCTCTCCCTTCTCTCTAAAACTCTCTCCCTTTTCTCTAAAACTATCTCGTCTTCTTCACAATATTATCTTGTTCTTTTAGGTATTATGATTCATGGCTTTCATTTTTTCCTTTAAAAATGTAAGTTTTAGACCAATAGATTTTAAATGTGTATTTTTATGCTATGTCTTGCTCACAAATATTATCTTGTTTTTATAGGTATTATCATTCATGGTTTTCATCTTTTCTTCTAAAAATGAAAGTTTTAGATATATAGATTTTAAATGTGTATTTTTACGCTATGTCTTTTTCACAATATTATCTTGTTTTTGTAGGTATTGTCATTCATGGTTATTATCTTCTCCTCTAAAAATGTAAGTTTTAGATCTATAGACTTTAAAGTGCATTTATATGTTTATATTCAATTTTTTTCAGATCTGAAAATTATCATATAGTGTTGACTTCTAATGAATTATCCTTATAAGCTAAAGTTAGAAGTCTACTAAACACTAATTTTAAAC
The DNA here is from genome assembly GCF_020379485.1 of Brassica napus. Classification (NCBI taxonomy): domain Eukaryota; kingdom Viridiplantae; phylum Streptophyta; class Magnoliopsida; order Brassicales; family Brassicaceae; genus Brassica; species Brassica napus. Next base: position 8,203,908 of record NC_063450.1, on the reverse strand, counting down.
AGACTTTATAGGATGTATACAAAAATATGACTTTAATTTTTTTCCAATGTTTTATTAATAATTTTATTTTATTTTGCAGGTATCCTCTTCCATGGTTGTTCTCCTCCACCTAAAAAGTAAGATTTACATCTATAGATTTTAAATAAGTGTTTTTATATTTACATTTAAATAAAATTACATATTCAAACTTTATGTATTTAATTTAAAACTATTTTGTCTTATAAATTATATTTTCTAAAGTTTCTTAGATTTAATTTTATATTTTAATGTATATATTTTACTCATCTAAATTTTTTTTTGATAGAGTAGACTTCAAATGAAGTCTACTTAAAAGTCAGGGTAATAGACTTTTAGCCCTAACTTTTAAGCGGACTTCATTAAAAATTTACTCAAATATGATTTTAATTTTTATCTTATATTTTTCATGACTTTATCTTATTTTGCATGTATTCCCTTTCAAAAATTTCAAATCATCTTCCCAAAAATGTAAGATTTTACATTTGACCATTACATGGATCATTACATGAAATTCATCCAAGACCAATAAGACTTACTAATTAAATCGTGAAAATATGATGAATAATACACAAATGTACTTTTAATAGAATTTACGATGTAAACTTCAACTGTAGTCTCCATTTGTAGACTTCCAAAGACGTCTACACTTATTATCTAACATATAGTCAAACCAAAAATTTGTAGGCTGCTTGGCACTGGCTTGATACACAAAGGTGTACAATATGCGTCTTAGATAACTCGATCAAGTTCTGCACTTGTCGATCATTCGTGACATGCATAGGAGGAGTATCCATCGCCATTTTCTGTAAAATGACGTCTTGTAAGGAATACGTTAGCTCCACCATCTCGATTTTTTGTCCCTGTCATAATCTTTTTGTGCCATTTCAACAAGTTCACCATGTGTACAACAAACATGCACAAGGAATATTCTCCATTTTTCGATTATTGACCACAAACTCCCACAAAGAGCCTTCCACTACTCATTCTCCGTATACAACAGGTAATTGAACCATTCCCTGCAAAAAGAATACGGTTTACAAAATTAGCCTACATATATTGCATATTTGATTATAGAAGTAGACTTACAAATATGTATATATTTATTAGCTGACAACATACTCAAATAAAAAATTTGATAGTTTCATAATTACAACAGATTTACTTTTTAAAATCATTCAAGACCATTAGGATTAACTAACACACACTGTTAAACAAAAAAATCTTGAAAAAACTTAATGAATATTACACAAATCCACTTTTTAAATATTTTTCTATGTAGACTTCAAATTCAGTCAACAAAATAATAAACTTTCTTTTCAGTTTATGTTTGTAGATTGTCATGTAGGTCTACAATTTGGGTTAGTTTTTGCAGTTTCAAAATTCACGGGCTATTATCTGTATTTAAAAAAAAAGTTGAGATTTTATACTTGTATACTTTTTTACAATCTACATTTTGAAAGGGTTAGTTTTTGCAATTGACCATAACTCACACAGGATTTGACTTTCAAAATTAGACTTCATATGCAGTCTACATTTTAAAATTGTTTTGGAACATTTTAGTTTTTGCAATTGACAAAATTTGACTTTCTACGAGTATATCGAAATGAACATCTACAAATGTGTAGAGTTCACCTGAAGTCTACTCTCAAATTTGATGGGTTAGTTTTGCATTTGACCAAAATAAAATAGTAGACTTCCTATGCAGTCTATATATATATATTTTTTTTAGGAGACTAGTATACTGTATATAAAGTGTACACATTTGTTTCTTTTTGGTCAATTTTTTAACATTTTAGTCAAATACAAAACTAACAAATTCAATAAAGCCAAAGTTTTGGTCAAACGCAAAACTGACCTTTTGTAAACTTCTAGAGGAGTCTACATACTGGAGAATTTCGATGAAATCTACTACGAAAAGTCAAAAGTTCAGTCAAATGCAAAACTAACCTCTTTTACGTAGACGTCTTAGTAAGTCTACCTAATTTTTTTTTTATTTTAAAAGGTAAATATATAGACTTCTAGGGAAGTCTTCTTTACAAAAAAAAAATATTTTTGTCAACTGCAAACCTAACATGTGCATTGGCAAGTAGAACGCATCGTAAGTCTACATATATGCGTAGACATACAAAATAGTTTACAATCGCGACACCGATCTGCAAAATGCTGAAACCTTGTCAATAGTAACTTTTTCGGTGTAAAGCTCGTTTCCACCTTTTTCCACCGTCAAAGCTCCAAATATGAGCAAAAAAGCACCTTTGACGATTCACAACAGAATAAACTCGAAAATATGAATGTTGTACTTATGAAAATGAAAGTTATGAGAGTTTTTAGATGAAAATGCAGAGGAAATGAAGATTTGTTCGTTTAGAAAGAGAAAAAAATTGGTTACAAATTGAGCTTTTGTACTTTTAAGAGCTCAAATGGTAGTTTATGGTGGTTGGAAAATTGATGATAATGGTATTATTGTAAATTAAAAGAAATCTTTAGGGTGTAATTGGTTTTTTGCAATTTTCGAAATAATTAAAAATTAAATAATAATGGTAATTTTCTAAATATCAAAAACATGAGGATGGTTTGGAAATTTCTTGGATGAATAGTAATGAGGAAAAAAAGATGTTAGTTTTGGGATTGACTTGAAATTGTAGGTTAATTTTGAAAACAAATCGCATTAAATACAAATTATCGAACGTTTTTAAATTATAATTAATATAATGAAAAATATTATAAATAAAAAAATAATTTTAAAAATAATTAAATATTAAATACTGTCATTAAAACAAACATAAAACTTATTTAACAATTTTTTTTAAAAAAATACAATATAAAACTATCATAAATCCCATATAGATACATAATAACACATATATTTACGCGATAAATACATTGAAGGATAAAAAATTAATTCTATGTGTAGACATAACTTTTTATATATAGTTATATACTTTATATTTTAAACTTGTACATATTAAATATATGTATAAATACTTACATATATAACTTTAACTAAATGTAGACATAATTTTAAAATAAAATTTACACTAACTATATTAGTTATATTTATTAATAATTAAATAAAAATAATAATTATATGAGTAGAATTTAATTATATATGCATTACTTTTATGTAAAAAACATAATTTAATAATAGTTACAAGTTTAGTTTATTTAAAGTAAAATTTAAGAATATTTATAAAATTGTTGAAAATCTAATTCTACACATATGGTATAGTGCGTAAATAATAGTTAAAATTTTATTTCAACAAAATAAAAAATTAATCATATTTTTAAGACAATGGAAAATGAATAAAGTTTATTTTATTCAACTATTTTATATAAATGTTAACAGCTAAAGTTTTTAAATATAAAACTACATTAAAGTTTAATAAATTGTCTTAACAAGTTTAATTAATCTGCTATAAAATTTATGTAACAAAGTATTGATTAAAATATTATTAAATTAACTCACTAACAACTCCAGTTTGCTTAGAAAGCAGTGTAGGTAAACTTTAAATGCTTAGAAAATGGTGTATTTTGACGTTTACTTGTATTTTAGTGTCTTTAATAGTATTATTACTAGATATGTTTTTTGAAATTTTTATTAACATGACTGTTTGTTGATTAAAATGTTTTGGCATAGACATTCGGTTTTGAGTCTAGTTCTGATTTGTTTATATTCGTTTTTTATTTCAGTTTTAGTTGTTGTTTTTGGTTTTGCCGTTAAAAATATATGAACCGTTTGTTTATATATAAAGTTGCGTTTAGTTAGAGTGTTTGAATTGTTTGGTTTTCAGTTTGGATCTGGATACAATATGAAGCTGATATAGTTTAGAGTATTTTGGTTATGTTTGCATTTCTATTTTCAGATTTATTGTTTCCAATAAAGTAAAGTAAAATTGTAACAACATGTTCCGTGGATCCCGGTTGGTTCTGCAGAGCATCGATCCTAATCCATCACATGTGAGCACCTCACGGCCATACATATAGGTTATTGGTGCGCTTGGCGTTCCTCGAACCCAAGATCTCACCTTTTAACAACCCTCCAACATGACAAGCTGTCACCAATTGACATGCAAATTGTAGCATCATGAGTTGTGATATATGGAAAGACTTAAGAGGATTGATTTAGCTACCTATGTCACCAAATTTGACTAACATTTTTCTTCACACATCTGTTTAGAACTCCAGAGTTAAGCGTGCTTGGGCTAGAGTAGTAAAAAGATGGGTGACCTATCGATGATTCGTGATACAGAGCAAGTGAGGCCAAAACACGGAAAAATATCATGTGGTGATTGCATGGTCAATGAAAAAGACTTTCGGGCCTTTGAAAAAAATTAACACACCGTCCGTTAAAATGGCATGGGGCCCACCGGCAAGAGAACGGGCGTGGGTGGTTCATTAGCAGTGGGCGGTCGGAACTTTACAAAAATATTTTGAAATTAATTTTATTTTCATATTTTTTTTAAATAGGATATAATAATATAGCAAACAATAGCATCTATATTATTAAATAACATAACAATACTATTATCAAGGAAATTTTTTAGTTTTAACTTAAAATATAAATGGTAATATTTCTATTCAAGAAAAATAATAATAATGTTCATATCTTATATTTCCAATTATATTTTTAAGCTGAATGATGTCAGGAGTTTTCAAGGCTCCTAATCAAATGTTGTAGTATAAAAGATTGTCGAACCAATCCTAGGTGATTCTAAAGGAAAGGGAATGCAAGTTCATGTTCAAGCTAAGTGCAATCCGGTTTTAAAGATTGTATGAACTAAGAACTAATAAGCTAATGCAATAAAGTAATGATCGTTCTTTCTCAATATGAAGCAAGAGGACTCATGGGGATAGGTATTTGATCTTGGGTGATGCAGATCCAATCTAGAGGTGGCAAGCTATCAATCAAACACTTTCCATATGCCTAGACACTAAGCTAAACAAACTCTATCTCTAGATGAATGTTCTTTTGGTAAAGCAACTCAAGCATCCAATCTCTTAGGTTGAATGTTACTAAAGCAAACATGGAGAACAAGTCTAATAGCAATCTTAACACCTTTATCAACTAATCTCTTAGGTAAAGCAAGCTAAAAGCATTGAAGAGTTGGTTCAGGCATTTCATCATACACCTTGTGGGCAGGAAATGCCTAGAGATCTATTTTAGTATGAGCATGACTAAAATAGCATTGAGAACCCTCAACAAGCATGGAAACAAGTAAATCTAACACAAGCACCCTAGATCTTCTCTAATCACCCTTAATCACCCTAGCCCATGAATCCAAGATTAGTCTACTCACTAATAGACATGAATAACCCCAAAACCTTGAATGATTCAAGGTTAAACATGATTAGAGAGCAAGATAATCAAGCAAAGATAAGAAATAATGATCAAGATTAGATTTTTCACCGAAAAGTGGCTTTTGATAGAAAACAAGATTAAATTAACTTTCGGATTACAAGAGTATTTATATGATCCTTGGAAAACCTAATGGCTTCCTTTAAAAAGTCTAAAATACCTTCTAAATGTCTAAAATCGTCCAAGGAAAAATAGAAATTTGAATAACTAATCGCTCGGAGCGGGTTCGTGAGGTCGCTCCCACTAGGTCGCTCTGCTTCAGCGCGGGTATGCCACCTCGCTCTGGGACGTCGCTCCAAATGGTTTGCTTCATCTCTTCATATTGCGCGCGAGGTACTGACCCCGCTCTGTCTAGGTCGCTCTGATTCTCGAAAGTCGTCGACAAGAAGTTGAGTTTGGAGCGGGTACGCTACCTAGCTGCGAGAGGTCGCTCTGGTACAGAGTGGGTGTCATACCTCGCTCCAGTGGGTCGCTCTACACTTCACTCGTCCAGAGTGGGTGCATCACCTCGCTCCAGTAGGTTGCTCCAGCTCCTCTACTCGCCCAATGATCATTTTCTACTTCTTTTTGAATCACAATGCTCCCAAACATCTCTATTCACTCCATAGCACTCTCCAACACCTAATAAGGACAATGCATGCAATATGGACTTTAAAGATGTCTAATTTCTAATCTATATGATCAAAATGTACAAGATATGAAGGCTAAAAACATGTAAATATGCAAGATATCAACTCCCCCACACTAGTCCTTTACTTTTCCTCAAGTAAACTTTTCAAAGCACAAGGAGGAGAGATACAAAGATGCGAGCTTAGCCAAAAGAAACACTCAATGCACTCAACTTGACATCCTAAAGAAACATAGCACTCTCTTATTATACTCTAGCTTCTCTAGGCCTATAAATACTCTTATATCTCTACACAACCAACATGCTCTCTCCACCAACCCTCACATTGATTCACACATACACACACAAGGTGAATTCTCACAGATGGGCACATGATCTTAATCATTTGGCTAGGTGATCAAATGGTCTAATATGGATGAAGAGGAGGGTTCAATGCAATCATTTTAAGGTGGCAATCACTCAAGAATCAAGGAGCTTGATCATTATGCAAAAAAATTTATCTAAGACCAGGAGCAATTCATGCATACATGGATCCATCCTCATCATTCTACCCCATTCCTAAGTGATTACAAATTCTACACCCTTTTCATTCATCCCATAACTCAAAATGAAAAACACTCTCATCACTCACCCAATGAACAACATTTTTTTCTTAAAACTCAACCACTAAGGACCTCTTATTCACTTTTCATATTTCTAAGCTCTAACCCTTTTTATTATCTCCTCCCCACTATCTTATTGAATCTTTCTTTTTATTTTATTTTCCTTTTTATTTTCTTTTCTTTTTTTTTATTAGAGGGGGAAGGTCTCAAACAATACAATCAAGAGCTTTCTTATCTTTCTATTCCAGGTCCCTAGGGTTTTTCTTTCTCATGACAATCTTTTGTTCATCAATCTCAACTTTATCACTTCCCAAATCCAAGATATAAACCTTTAAGGAACAAAGATCCCACTCACCATCCTAGAAGCTAGCTCAAATGATGACCTATGCTAGCAAGAGATGAGAACAAATCCATGTCGCTCCCAATACTCTCAAGATTTTACACATGACAAACTATCAAAAGAGACCTCACTCATGCAAATCAATGTAGGCTTCAAAGAATGGCTAGGGTTCAAGAGTAAGGAAGTGCTATTTGGGTTAACAAAGAGTGGTACAATGGGGAAAGATAACCCAAATGTGTATGAGACCAATGATCAAGTATGCAAATGCCCATATGCAAGAGAGATTAAGTTCATTAAGTCCTAGTTCATTTGGAGTTGGTTTCAAGAACAATGCCAATCATCAAGCAAACAAAATGTTTCAAGAAGAGTTTTCAAGGCTCGAAACTTACAAGCTTTTCAAAAGATGCGTAAGCTACTTGATATGTTTAACTAGGGTGTCAAATTCAGTGCAAACAAGTGTTCTATACAAGGCAATATCAGTCAGCTGCTCCGTATGCAAGTGAATGCATCCTATATGCTCTAAACTCAATCTTAAGAATGCAAGTGATGCAACTACTTGATTCAAAAATTTCAAATTTTTTTGGTTTTTCTATGCATATATGTATTCACAATGAAATGCATGAGACTCAAATTCATCAAAGCAAACATGATCAAATACTTGGTACCTCCCCCATACTTAAATCACACAGTCTATGTGTGAGTAAGGGAGAGATACCCAAAGGAAAGCAATTTGCAAAGAAAAACTGGTATATACAATGGAAGGGTTTGAGTGGTACCTCAAGCGGAGAGTGGAGGAGAAGGATCCTTCCCACTATCAAGAGTGATGGTGAGGATTTGAGAGAGAAGCTCTTGAAGCTTGATTGGATCATTCTGGAGCTAAGGAGGGATGATGGCCCTTGCACTTGAGAATGGTTTAGACCTTCCCTTGCACTTAATTTTGTACTCCATGGCCCCATCCTTAAGCTTTATTGGATGGAGAGTGAGAATGTGAGGAGTCTTATCAAGAGGCGGAGGATGAGGTTCTTTCACAATCTTCTTCTTGTCATGAACAGCCTCTCCTTAAGCTTTATTTTGTACTCCATGGCCCCATCCTTAAGCTTTATTAGATGGAGAGTGAGAATGTGAGGAGTCTTATCAAGAGGCAGAGGATGAGGTTCTTTCACAATCTTCTTCTTGTCATGAACAGCCTCTGTGGCTCTACTCACCTCCTTCTTTTTAGCACTTTCCAAGTGCTCGTCACACAGCTCTTTAGAGGACTCTCCAGCAAGACCTTCTTTATCAATACCAACCACTTCAGCCTTGGTCTTCTCAATGGAGGATGCTCCACAAGTGATTGTTCCAAAATACTCAGCATTCATCTTTGGGGATTGTAGTGGATAAGAGACAGCTTTGTTCACATTTAGGAGTGTGACCTTCTTGTTGGCAAATTCTATGCAAGCTCCCACTGTTGTAAGGAATGGAGTACCAAGGATCAATGGAACTCTCTTCTCAGTTGCCATCTTCAGAACAGTGTGGTCTATAGGAATGGTGCATGCTCCAATCTTCAAAGGGAAGTCCTTGATGAGACCAATAGGAGTTGTAGAAGAGGAATCTCCAAACTGTAGGGAAGATGTGTTTGGCTCCATGCTCTCATTCCCTAGAATCTTCATCATCTCCATTGAGATCACATTAACACTTGCACCAGAATCAACAAGAGCATCATCAAAAGTGAGCTTACCAAGGTAGCAAGGCAAGGTGAACATCCCTAGAGACTCAAGCTTAGGGAGGGACTTTGGAGGGATTGGTGGATCAATCTTCAGAATGGAGATGTCCAAAAGCTCGGCCACTTCAGCTTGGTGGTCTAGAATGTCGTTGATGAGCATCATCTGGACATGAGCTTCACGCATACCCGATATTTCTGGAAGCCTGACCCCAACATCACTAAGATATTTCCTGAACTTGGAGAGCACCTTCTTCTGAGCTTTGGTGAGAACTCTTTGGGGGAAATGGAGCTTATCATAGGGTAATAGCTCAACCTCAGTGGCTTCCTTTAGCTTAACCTTTTTCAGCTTGTTGTCAGCTCTCTTCTCAACTTGTTTCTCAGCCTTGTGCTCAGCTCTTTGCAGATTCGTTGCTTCAACCTTCCTGGCAGCGTCCTTCACAATATGTGCTTCAACTGTGGCCACAAAAAATCTCTCAACTTCCCCAAACTCAGTCCCAAATACCAGTCTTTCAATCTCATCCTCCTCTTTCTCATGATCACTCAGCTCAATCTCTGGAGAAGTAGTGGAGAAGACAACATTGCAAGACTCCTTGGGGTTCTTTTTTGGTTTCCCTGGTAGAGACCTCATTGGCTGCTTGGAGGATGAAGGCATAGAAGCAACTTGACTCTCCAAAGCCTTGAGATGTGAGGCAAGTTGCATGTACTTGTTGTTGAGGTCAGAATAGTTCCCATCAATCTTTGCATGGATGTTCTTGAACTCATAAATCATGGTCTTCTCATTTCTGGCCTGAAATTCCAAGAGTTGCTTGAACATAGAATCCACACTTGAATCTGGAGCTTGAGCTTTAGAAGAGCTTCCTTGAGTCTGGGGAGACTGGTTGGCGTGAGGATAGTTCTGCTTGGCTTGGTAACCTCCTTGTTGATTGTTGTAGTAAGGCCTTTGCTGGTAGTTGTTTTGGTACTGAAAATTGGTCTCTTTCCTATACCATGTGCCATTAGCATTGATGAAGCACAACTCCTCTTGGCCTTCTAAACCATCAACCTCATTGACCTTAGGAGGAACCTCTTGACTAGGACCACCCACAAAGTTCATCTGCTCCTGTTTAGCTTGGTTGGAAAGAAGCAAATCCATCTTGTCTTGCAAGGACTTGATCTCTTTCTTTGTCTGCTGATCATCACTTCTGTTGACTCTTTCATGCTCCTCACTATAGACTGAGTCACTCTTGGCCATGTTCTCTACCAGTTCATCTGCCTCTTCCTCAGTTCTTCCCAAAAAGAACCATTGCTGGCAGTATCAAGCATGTTTCTGCATTGTGGTAGAGTTCCTCTATAGAAGGTGATAAGCAAACTCTCCTTGGTGAAGCCATGATGTGGGCATTGAGACCAATAGCCCTTGAACCTCTCCCATGCTTCACTAAATCCCTCTAGGGTCTTCTGCTGAAAGCTAGAGATCTCATTCCTGATCTTGGCTGTCCTTGAGGTAGAGAAGAACTTCCCTAGGAATGCCCTCTTGCACTCATTCCAAGTTGTGATAGAGTCACTTGGAAGAGCCTTCTCCCACTGATGTGCTTTGTCTCCCAAAGAAAAAGGGAACAGCTTGAGCTTGAATGCATCTTTAGAAACACCATTGGTTTTGGACACGCCACAATATTTATCAAACTTGTACAAGTGATCAAAAGGGTCTTCAACAGCAAGGCCATGATACTTGTTGTTCTCTATGGTGTTAAGCAGTCCTGATTTGATCTCAAAGTTGTTCTCCACAGCTGGTGCTCTGATTCCCAACCTATGACCATGAATGTGAGGTTGATCATAGGCTCCAATGGCTCTAGCTTGGCACTGTGGATGTTGTGGCCTAAGGTTTTTAGCTCCTTGGGCCACTCCATCATGAGGCTGATTCTGATTGTGCTCCATTTCAAACCCCGGTCTCTGAAAGTGAGCATGTTGCTATTTTTCTCTTCTCTTTCTTGATATCTCCCTCGCAAGTGCTCTAATGTCTTCAACTCTTGGAACTAGGCTTGATGAACCTCTGCTCCTCAAGTTCATACACCTGAAATGCAAAGGGAGAGGAAGAAGGAGAACCAGTAACAAAATAAAAGAAAAAGTGACTTAGTCTCAAGCAAGTGACTAAATCTCAATGTCACAATCAACCTAGAACGTGACAACGGCGCCAATTTGATGTCAGGAGTTTTCAAGGCTCCTAATCAAATGTTGTAGTATAAAAGATTGTCGAACCAATCCTAGGTGATTCTAAAGCAAAGGGAATGCAAGTTCATGCTTAAGCTAAGTGCAATCCGGTTTAAAAGATAGTATGAACTAAGAATTAATAAGCTAATGCAATAAAGTAATGATCGTTCTTTCTCAGTATGAAGCAAGAGGACTCATGGGGATAGGTATTTGATCTTGGGTGATGCAGATCCAATCTAGAGGTGGCAAGCTATCAATCAAACACTTTCCTTATGCCTAGACACTAAGCTAAACAAACTCTATCTCTAGATTAATGTTCTTTTGGTAAAGCAACTCAAGCATCTAATCTCTTAGGTTGAATGTTACTAAGGCAAACATGGAGAACAAGTCTGATAGTAATCTTAACTCCTTTAGCAACTAATCTCTTAGGTAAAGCAAGCTAAAAGCATTGAAGAGTTGGTTCAGGCTTCATCATACACCTTGTGGGCAGGAAATGCCTAGAGATCTATTTTAGTATGAGCATGACTAAAATAGCATTGAGAACCCTCAACAAGCATGAAAACAAGTAAATCTAACACTAAACACCCTATATCTTCTCTAATCACCCTTAATTACCCTAACCCATGAATCCAAGATTAGTCTACTCACTAATAGACATGAATAACCCCAAAACCATGAATGATTCAAGGTTAAACATGATTAGAGAGCAAGATAATCAAGCAAAGATAAGAAATTATGATCAAGATTAGATCTTTCACCCAAAAGTGGCTTTTGATTAGATAGAAAACAAGATTAAATTAACTTTAGGATTACAAGAGTATTTATATGATCCTTGGAAAACCTAATGGCTTCCTTTAAAAAGTCTAAAATACCCTCTAAAAATGTCTAAAATTGTCCAAGGAAAAATAGAAATTTGAATAACTAATCGCTCGGAGCGGGTTCGTGAGGTCGCTCCCACTAGGTCGCTCTGCTTCAGCGTGGGTACGCCACCTCGCTCCGGAACGTCGCTCCAAATGTTTTGCTTCATCTCTTCATATTGCGGGCGAGGTACTGACCCCGCTCTGTCTAGGTCGATCTGATTCTCGAAAGTCGTCGACAAGAAGTTGAGTTTTGAGCGGGTACGCTACCTAGCTGCGAGAGGTCGCTCTGGTACAAAGTGGGTGTCATACCTCGCTCTAGTGGGTCGCTCTACACTTCACTCGTCTAGAGTGGGTGCATCACCTCGCTCCAGTAGGTCGCTCCAGCTCCTCTACTCGCCCAATGATCATTTTCTACTTCTTTTTGAATCACAATGCTCCCAAACATCTCCAATCACTCCATAGCACTCTCCAACAGCTAATAAGGACAATGCATGCGATATGGACTTTAAAGATGCCTAATTCCTAATCTATATGATCAAAATGTACAAGATATGAATGCTAAAAACATGTAAATATGCAAGATATCACTGAAGAAAATTAAAATAAGCCATAGTATTAACTTATTTTCAGATTGAAGTATTGATATACAGATTTTATAGTATATATATATTTTTTTATATACTACATTATATCACTATAATTATTATTATTTTTAAAGGAATTGGTTTTTTGGTTTTCAACGTTAGTTGTAGAATATGGGATTTTTTTTGGTTTTTAAGAAAAAATTGTTTAAAGAATCAAAAGATAGTTTCTCTAAAAATAGAAAATATTTGACCAGAATTATGATTGGCTAAAAATAGTTTTTGAAAAATCAAAAACCAAAAACTACTTTAAAAATTACATGAAAATACAGTGCTACAAATAAATATGCACGAAATTTACGATTTCCATCATTTAACTAATTTTTTTCTTGTTGCCAGTTATTTTATTTGTCATAATTTATTCCAATAAACGACTATAGTGGTGGTGGAATATAAGCATCAATGGCTTAAAAAATGTTAATAATTGTGTATACAAATTATCTTTATGCACTATTACTTATTTTGTGTATTTTTATATATTACAAAAATAAAAAGTATATATTGTAATTATTATGTATATAATTAAAAAAGATAATCTTATATTTACAATCATTTTTATGGTAAATAAATTTTAACAATCACTTTTATCTATTTTATATCGTATATAACTAAAATTAAATGATGTTAATACAGATATAAAATTGAAATACTGAGATTCGAGACTTATCACGATGGCGGCGATTTTTACCTAGGGTTTCGATGGCTCATGATTGGTGGGATTGGTGGGATTTGTGGAATCAAACGGAGTCGGGGGGTCGGGATCTGCTCGGGGTTGATCAGGGAGATGGTTTCGGGAGCGTTCATTTGGATAAGGAAGTTTTAAAAAGGGATGTATCAAAGGATCTCCCAAGGAGATTTGGGTATCAAGGTGTTGTTGGAACGATTTGCCGATGGTTTGTGAGAAGATCTGTGATTCAGATTCTCATTCTTTGTTTAAATCGAATCTCTATCTCTCAAATGGGGTATAAAGGACACCACGTACAAAGGAGTGGTTTGGGGAGGATTAGATACTGGTTGGAGTTGGTTTTAATTCCTGGGGAGAAACTGTTTGTATGTCTGGTATCATCAAACCACGTACAAAGGCAGGTGCTGGTGCAGAGTCAATTATTAATATGGAGCTTCTTAACGCTCCTCTTATGTAGCATTCACATTACTCTTGTTTCAACTGGACTTAGTTTTACTGCAAATTTTGGGAGATGTTCATTGAGGATACATTGCATAGATCAACAAATATGGAGAATACGGTTAATGGGTCTCTGTTTTTGGTTCTTATTTTGTTCGAGTGTTTCTTGGATACTGATTTTTTATCATTTAATTGGGCAAGCTAAGACCGGCAAGTTTATGTTAATATTCCTTTGGCATGAAGCAGGAATGGATGTTCTCTCTTTAGTTAAGATATATATTTGCCTTGCTGGGCCTATAGGTTTAAAGTTAGGATTGAAATTTGGATCCTATTGGTTCAGGGATCTTGTGATTTACGGTAGCCAAAAAGCCCAGAAGTGTTATGGCGTCTTATTGAGAATTAGAATGGACATGGTTTTGCATCACAATCACGTTTCTATTTATCTCTGGTCACTGTGCCATGATCTGCAGCTGTTTTTAACAATTCGGACTGTTCAATGGATGTGGTTTTGGATTGGTTCGTCTGGGTTACTTACATGGAAGCAAGTTCCATGTTTGGTCTCATCAAACCAGTCACAGAGAGTAGATTCATACATGGCAAAGGTTCTAAGGAGTGTTCTCAGGTTGGATCAGATTGATGCAAGAATGGTAACAAGGCCTGTTGAGGAGCTTTACGCGGATCTGGCGAGTATTAATTCATCAGATTTAGGATCGACGAGTTCAATGCTAATGATTCATCTTGACAATGGGAATAATCCAGGAAATGGAGGGTATTTGGACATGTTGTTTGGATTGGGATGGACAGGGAGCTCACGCCTTTTGTCTATAGACTCGATAGCAAATGACCAATTTGGTGAAGAATTTCGCTTGTTTATTTTTATATTGGTTGGGTATTGGAGTCATACAGAAACTGTTCCTAATAACTGTGGTTGGAATAGTGATTGGTGGCAAACAAGGGAGAGTTATGGTACACAATGGAATTCAGTAGAGCCAAATTTAGGACACAATGATGGGTCTGACCTATTGAATCATCAGATGACTTTAAGTAGTAAAAGGTTTTCAATTTTTTTTGGTTTTGGCGTCATTTTGATGTGGAAGATTGGAAAATTGTGGAATCATATGGGAATTAGAGTTGCAGCCTTGGCAAGCAAATTTTATTTAAATCAGTTGCATGTAAAACTCATAAAACGAGAATGTATGTCATTATTTTCATGCAATCTTCAATGTTGCTCTTATAAAGATTTACGGGACATGAGTATTCTCAATGGTGTACTCGGGCTTATGGTTTCCTTTAGTTCAGTGGTTATAATATTTCTTTCGTGCAACGCCTTCCACGATGGCTGGTCAAGTATTAAATATGATGAAGTTTTTCATTGTGTTCGTTATGCTTGTGGTTTTTGGATTTTTCAGGATGATGGTTTCAAATGGCACAAGATTGTGTTTCAGATGGTTAATTCAAAGAATTTTTCGGGTCTCTTTAAACCCGAATTCTCATGCTCGAAGGAGCAAATTCCCCACTTTAATATATGAAAATATTAAGTTGGAATTGCAGAGGAATCGGGAGTCATTGGACCATAAGTTATCTTCGGGAGATATGGCATCAACATAGACCGGACTTTCTATTCTTATCAGAGACGAAACATGATTTTGATTTTGTACAAAAATATCAATCTCACTTTGGTTATGATAGTATGGTCACTGTGGATCCTTCTGGGAGGAGTGGGGGTTTGGCGCTTTTTTATAATAATGAATATCAAGTTAAAATTCTATATTCTAGTAATAGAATGATAGATATTGAAGCGGTGGCCAATGGAAAACAAGTTTTTCTCACCTTTGTCTATGGAGAACCGGTTCAAAAATTAAGAGATCAGGTTTGGGAGAGATTGACCAGGTATGGTTTGTCGAGATCGGAACCTTGGTTTATTATAGGAGACTTAAATGAGATTACAGGGAATCATGAAAAAGATGGGGGTGCTGTGAGATGTGCGACCTCTTTCATATCTTTCAACAATATGATACGAAATAGTGGATTATTAGAATTTCCTGCCCGTGGAAATACTATGTCATGGCAAGGACGGAGAGGTAAAGGAAAAGGAGCGGTGATGGTAAGATGTAGACTGGATCGAGCTCTGGCAAATGAGGAGTGACATACGCTGTTCCCATGTTCTTATACGGAATATTTGAGGTTGGTGGGATCAGACCATCGACCCGTAGTGGCCTTTCTGGATGATAAAATACAAAGAAGAAAAAGGGGACAATTTAGGTTCGATAAGCGGTGGATTGGTCAAGAGGGTCTTATGGATTCAATTATGTCAGGATGGACAGGAAACCAGGGAGGACAAGCTGAGGATTTTGTTACAAAAATTAGTAATTGCCGGCATGAGATATCTTCATGGCGGAAAGATAATCCACCTTATGGGAAGGACAAAATTAAAGATCTTCAACAGGTGTTAGAAGAAGTACAAACAGATAATAATAGATCACAAGAAGATATTCTTGAGGTTTCTAGGAAACTTCAGGAGGCTTATAAGGATGAGGAAGAATATTGGCATCAGAAAAATAGGAATATGTGGTATTTATCAGGAGATCTTAATACTAAGTTCTATCATGCACTAACGAAGCAACGCCGGGTTCGTAATAAAATAGTGGGACTTCATGATGACGTGGGCAACTGGATTACAGACGAGAATGGGGTTGAAAAAGTGGCGGTCGATTATTTTGATGGACTGTTTAGGAGTACTACTCCGACGGAGTTTGAGGGTTTTCTTGAGGAGGTTGTACCTTCCATTTCCCCTCAAATGAATCAATTGCTACTGAGAATAGCAACTGAGGAAGAGGTTCGACAAGCTCTATTTATGATGCATCCTCAGAAAGCACCAGGTCCTGATGGAATGACAGCTCTTTTCTTCCAGCACTCCTGGCATATTATTAAGAATGATGTGGTCGAAATGGTGAATAATTTTCTGGTCTCAGGTGATCTGGATCCACGGTTAAATATAACCAATATTTGTATGATTCCGAAGATGGAAAGACCCACTAGGATGACAGATTTAAGGCCGATAAGTCTGTGTAATGTTGGTTACAAGATTATTTCAAAAGTCTTGTGTCAAAGACTGAAAATTTGCCTCCCACGACTAATATCGGAAACACAATCGGCTTTTGTGGCAGGAAGGTTAATTTCGGATAACATTCTTATTGCGCAGGAAATGTTCCATGGACTGAGAGCTAACAAATCTTGTCAAAATAAGTTTATGGCGATTAAAACGGATATGAGTAAAGCATATGACCGGATAGAATGGAATTTTATTGAGGCTCTTCTCCACAAAATGGGTTTTGACCCTCGTTGGATCAGATTGATGCGGGAGTGTATATCTTCGGTTCAATATAGGGTACTTCTTAATGGTCAGCCAAGAGGCTTAATAATTCCTCAGCGTGGGTTACGTCAAGGGGATCCATTATCTCCTTATCTATTTATTATGTGTACTGAGGCCTTAATAGTGAATATAAAGAAGGCAGAGAGGCTGAAACAATTAACGGGTATGAAGGTAGCAAGAGCTTGTCCGACAATATCTCATCTGTTGTTTGCGGATGATAGTCTCTTCTTTTGTCGGACAAAGAAAGAAGAGTGTCAAACCATTCTCAGGATTCTAAAGGAATATGAAATTGTCTCAGGACAGCAAGTTAATTTTCAGAAATCCTCAATTCAATTTGGTCACAAAATTGAAGAATCTAGTCGTCAAGAATTGAGGGATGTCTTGGGAATTCAGAACTTAGGAGGAATGGGATCTTATTTGGGATTGCCGGAAAGTCTTGGAGGATCTAAGGTACAAGTGTTTGGTTTTGTGCAAGAGAGGCTAAATAAGAGAGTTAATGGATGGACTTTTAGATTTTTTACTAAAGGGGGAAAAGAGGTGATTATAAAATCGGTGGTTACAGCTTTACCAAACCATGTGATGTCTGTTTATCGGTTACCAAAAGCTACGGTTAAGAAGCTGACGAGCGCAGTAGCTCAGTTTTGGTGGAGCCCAGATGGAAGTACAAGAGGCATGCATTGGAAATCATGGGACAAATTATGTGTTCCTAAAGATAATGGCGGATTAGGGTTTAAAGACCTTACTGACTTTAATACGGCGATGCTTGGAAAACAATTGTGGCGGCTGATCGAGAAGCCGAATACTCTTTTTTCTCGAGTTTTCAAAGGACGGTACTTCAGGAATGCTTCACCCCTGGAACCGATCCGATCATACTCCCCGTCATATGGCTGGAGGAGTATTATCTCTGCTAGATCTCTGGTTTGTAAAGGACTAATTAAAAAGGGTGGGAACAGGGTCAACTATTTCTGTGTGGAATGACCCCTGGATCCCAGCCACCCGCCCGAGACCAGCAAACAAAAACCCTCTTCACTAATACCCGGATCTTACAGTGGATTCTCTCATTAATTGGGAATCCCGAACATGGAAATCATCGGTAATTAGGACTTTGGTGGACCCTGATGATGTCAAAATTATTGAAAGTATTCCTTTAAGTAGGAATCAGATGGAAGATAGAAATGGTTGGCACTTCACTAGCAACGGGAAATATACTGTACAATCTGAGTATCAAGTGGAACGAGTCTATCCAGACAAGGAAAAACCACCGGAATTTTATGGACCAACAGTGGATATACTTAAAGCCTATTGCTGGAAAATAAGGTGTCCTCCAAAGATAAGGCATTTCTTGTGGCAATTACTTTCAGGTTGTATAGCGGTGATGAAAAATTTAAAGGCAAGAGGTATACAAGGAGACACTTGTTGTGTACGGTGTGGAAACCACGAAGAATCAATTAATCATGTTTTTTTTTAATGTCCCCCAGCACGACAAGTGTGGGCGCTATCAAAGATACCATCGAATCCGAATCTCTTTCCTATAAGCTCGTTTTTTGCTAATATGGACCATCTCTTTTGGAGAGTTAACCCTAAGATGGAGGATCATCAGTTTGCATGGATAATATGGTATATATGGAAAAGTCGGAATAACAAAGTGTTTAGTAACATTGATACTGATCCGAGGGATACTCTCAAGCTAGCGGAGCTGGAATCTACACTTTGGGCTGAAGCGCAGGTATTAAGGAATCAGAGTTTGATACAAGAAGCACATACCAGACCCACTCGGGAAAATGTAGGAAGATGGTGTTTTACAGACGGTTCATGGAAGGATAAAGACCTATTTTCAGGGCAAGGCTGGTGTAGTACTCTCTCGGGTTTTGATAGTTTGCTAGGGGCAAGGAATGTACGGGCATGTCTCTCCCCTATCCATTCGGAGATTGAGGCATTAATTTGGGCAATGGAATGTATGAAGAATTTAAGACAGTTTCAGGTTACTTTTGCTACGGATTGTTCTCAATTGGTGAAGATGGTTTCAGAACCTGAAGAATGGCCAGCATTTGAAAGCTACCTGGAAGACATTAAGCTTCTCAGAAGCAGTTTCCTCAACTCAGATATCATTTATGTTCCTCGGACGGCGAACCTTAAGGCGGATAGCTTAGCACGCAGTGCTAGAAACCAACCGTCTTTTGTCGTGCACATGGATGCAGAGTTACCACTTTGGTTCACAGAGTCAATATGAGTCTGTAAATGTTTGATGTCAAAAAAAAATAAAAAAAATATAGATATAAATGTTTCTATCTATTAAATGAGTCTTTCTACTCTTTGGTTTTATTATGATTTATATCTTTATAAAATTGATAAACACAATAAATGAATAAAAATTTCAATCACAAGTTGAATCAGTACAAAATATAACACAATTTAATAAGACAAAAAAAAAATTGTATTTAAATATATGGTGTTAAGATAAATATAAATCAACGTTAGTTGTAGAATATGGGATTTTTTTTGGTTTTTAAGAAAAAAATAGTTTAAAGAATCAAAAGCTAGTTTCTCTAAAAAATAGAAAATATTTGACCAGAATTATGATTGGCTAAAAATAGTTTTTGAAAAATCAAAAACCAAAAACTACTTTAAAAATTACATTAAAATACAGTGATACAAATAAATATGACACGAAATTTGCGATTTCCATCATTTAACTAATTTTTTTTCTTGTTGCCAGTTATTTTATTTGTCATAATTTATTCCAATGAACGACTATAGTGGTGGTGGAATATAAGCATCAATAGCTTAAAAAATGTTAATAATTGTGTATACAAATTATCTTTATGCACTATTACTTATTTTATGTACTTTTATATATTACAAAAATAAAAAGTATATATTGTAATTATTATGTATATAATTAAAAATGTTAATCTTATATTTACAATCATTTTTATGGTAAATAAATTTTAACAATCACTTTTATCTATTTTATATCGTATATAACTAAAATTAAATGATATTAATATAGATATAAATGTTTCTATCTATTAAATGAGTCTTTCTATCTTTGGTTTTATTATGATTTATATCTTTATAAAATTGATAAACACAATAAATGAATAAAAATTTCAATCACAAGTTGAATCAGTACAAAATATAACACAATTTAATAAGACAAATTGTTTTTTAAAATATATGGTGTCAATATAAATATAAATTAAAAAATTATATATATATATATATATATATATATATAATTTGTTATAAATATAAAAAAAAATATTTTATTGTTGGTTCTTTATTCACTGTGAAGTTCATCTTTAACTTTCATAAAAAAATATTTTGTTGATATTTTTTCATTATACATCTAAAATTTGATCTACACTTAACGTACATATCTATTATATATCAAATAAATGAATTAAAATATGAAAATTTTATCTCTAAAATTGACTATACCATAAAATAAATTCTTCTTTTTATATAAATACTTTAAAATATATGAATCTGACATTGTTTTTTTTATAAATTAATAATGTATATATTAATAAATAACAAAATTCTAAAATTAATAATTATAGAGTTTTTACTTTGAAAACTGATAAATATTCCACAACAAAACTTCACTTTCCCAAAAACTTTCCACTGAAAATAAAAAAAAATGGTTTAACTAACACAATTGTTTTTTTATAGAAATAAGATTTACTATAATTAATTTTCTATCATATAACTTATTTTAAAATTTCAAAATAAATAATAATATATTCAGAAGATGTAAATAAAAATTTAATTTTAATTGTAATTAATCACTTTTAAAAATTAAATTGACATCATGGAAAAGAAGTGTTAAAATTCTTAGTAGTAATCTAGGTTTTGAATTTAAAAACTTAGCAAATGATATGTTACCAATAAACCATACAAAATAATATTCTTAAAAATATACCCTACAAAGTTTACAAGAAAATGATGTCATAAGCAAATGCTTTCAAATTTTCTTCATCAGCATGGCTCTGGTGTTATTCATATAGTGGAAAAAAAAAGTATATATTAGGTATTAAAAAAGGGGATCTGCCAAAAATGATTCAAAACTTAATTTTGAATATAAAAGTGTATCACAAATTAAATCAAATGCAAAAGTAACTCAAAAGCCTAGTGAAATCACAACAGTCCCCTTATGAACAAACAAAAAAACTGTTTTCAATTTTACCATTATAACTCTCCGTTGGAGAAGACTTCTTTGTAAGTCTTTTCTATGATGACTTATTTGTAAGTCTTTTCTATGATGACTTATTGGTAAGTCTTCTCTATGATGACTTCTTTGTAAGTCTTCTCATTCAGTAGATCTTAAAAATAATTTTATAATTTTATAAAAAATATTTTGATGGGTAAAAAATTGAAATCATGTAATAATAAACATTTCTCAATGATGTAAATTTATTTCATCTGAAATTGAATTATTTTCAACATAGATGAGTGAATATACATTGGCTCATGAGTTATTGCTTTAGGGTTTGGTAACATATGTTATAGTATTGTATGTATCTTTAAGGTTAGATTCTGAAATTTTACCTTCATTTTTTTTATTTTCAAATTGACCAATATATGTTTAGTAACTATTTAATAACTTGATTTAAACACTTTCTAAGTTCTTTTTTTAAGTTTAAAAAAATATTTTTTTGCATAGTTAATTGATTTTAGGGTCTGAAATACTCACAGAAGACTTAAAAAGAAGTCTTCAGACATCCCGCCTAAATTTTAGTAGAGTTTATGGTTCCCGCCTAAATTTTGGAATAATTTAGGTTTTCCGCCTAAATCAAAGTCTTCCATAAGTCTTCCAGGAGTCTTTCATAAGTCTTACAGAAGTCTTCCAGAGAAAGTCTTCTCATGGATTAGATCTTAAAAATAATTTAATTTTTTTATAAAAAATATTTTCATGGGTTAAAATTTGAAATCATGTAATAATAAACATTTTTCAATGCTGTAAATTTAGTTTATCTGAAATTGAATTATTTTCAACATAGATGAGTGAATGTAGATTGGTTCATGAGTCATTGGTTTAGGGTTTGGTAACATATGTTATAGTATTGTTGGTATCTTTAGGGTTAGATTTGAAATCTTATCATTATTTTTTTTTTCAAATTGACTCATATATGTTTAGTAACTATTTAATAACTTGATTTAAACGTTTTCTAAGTTTTTTTTTTTAAGTTTAAGAAAGTTTTTTTGCATACGTAATTGATTTTAGGGTCTGGAAGACTCACAGAAGACTTAAAAAGAAGTCTTCAGACACATCTCGCCTAAATTTTAGTATAATTGATGGTTTCCGCCTAAATTTTGGAATAATTTAGGTTTCCCACCTAAATCAAAGTCTTCCATAAGTCTTCCATGAATCTTCCATAAATCTTCCAGAAGTCTTCCATAAGTCTTCCAGAAGTATTCGAGAGAAAGTCTTCTCATGGATTAGATTTTAAAAATAATTTAAATTTTTTATAAAAAATAGTATCATGGGTTAAAATTTGAAATCATGTAATAATAAACATTTTTCACTGATGTAAATTTAGTTTATCTGAAATTGAATTATTTTCAACATAGATGAGTGAATGTAGATTGGTTCGTGAGTTATTGGGTTTTTTTGCATAGTTATTTGATTTTAGGGTCTAGAAGACTCACAGAAAACTTAAAAAGAAGTCTTCCGACATATCCCGCCTAAATTAAAGTCTTCCATAAGTCTTCCATAAGTCTTACATAAGTCTTCCATGAGTCTTCCATGAGTCTTCTATAAGTCTTCCAGAAGTCTTCTGGGTCGAAAATATTTAACCTAATTGAAATTTATGTCTCCATATATAAAGAAAATTTACAGATTCTCTTTTTTCTTCCTCTCAAATGACTGCAACAAAAATATAATGTTTCTCACTCTAAAACTCTCCAACCTCTCTCTAATGTCTTTGAACATCAAAACACCAAACTTTATATCCATTTCTCACTTTTTCTTATGTCTTCTCATTAATTTACTTTCTTTTTGCTGGTTTTTCATTACATGATTCTCATCTTTCACTCTTTCAAAGGTAGATCTCTAAATTTTGGATATGAATTTATGTGTGTGTTTATATGTTAGATTCTAAAAAGCTATAGATTCAACATAGTGCACTGTTTTGTTTATTTTGTAAGCATAAAATTTTCATTTTTGAAGTTTTTCTCTGTTTTGAAGTCATTTGAATGTTTTTGAATTTGCAGATTTTTCCAAATCTGAGAAACTTTGAAAGACTTCTCAGAAGACTCTCAGAAAACTCTCGGAAGACTTCTCAGAAGCCTTCTTAGAAAGTCTTCTAATGCATTGTATGCTAGAAGACTTCCCACGAAGTCTTAGGAAGTCTTCAGAAGTCTTCTGCCTAAAGTGGTATAAATTTTGGATATGTATTTTGTGTGTTTTATATATATTAGATTCTAAAAAAATATATATCTAACCTAATGTGACTGTTTCGTTTATTATCTAAAAATTAATTTTTGAAGTCTTCTCTATTTTGAAGTCATTTGAATGCTTTTGAATATGCAAATTTTTCAGACCTGAGACAGATTTTGGAAGACTTCTGGGATAATTCTTGGAAGACTCTCGGAAGACTTCCCACGAAGTCTTCAGAAAGTCTTCCAAAGTCTTCTGCCGAAGGTGGTACAAAGAGATGATGTGAAGTGGAGTCCAAGCTTATCTATGTTGAAGAATAATATCTACCTGTGTAATAATTTTGTTTATGGTCTTTTTATGATTTGTATGTGTAATATTTTAGTTGTGAATTATTTTGTAAACTTTAAGAGATGTTAATCAAAATAATGGTAAATATGTTTATGTTTTGCCAAAAGCACTTCACTTCATTAAAGTTATTGATGCAACATACCAAAAAATATTTTAATCATTTTGCACACACATAACAAAACACAACAACACAAAAACTTAGTAAAATTTGCTAAAACTAAGAGAGAAGACTTCTCAAGAAACCTTAGTCAAATTCACAAAAGTTCAAACTTGAATTTTAAGTGAAAGTTGAAATTTTAAATCTCATGGAAGTTAAAAATTGTATCTTATGAGGAAGACAACACAAACACATAACATCAACATAATAAAACAATATCATCGGAGAAGACTTCTTATGAAGTCTTCTACAAGTCTTCTATGAGGAAGAATTACAGAAGACTTCTCCATTTAGCTAGAAACATTATTGAACATCAATGTTTGTAAGTTCATAATTATCACCAATTAAGTTATAAATTTGATTTAGTAGTCCCAATATTGACTAATAAACATGAATTACTAAGAAGATATTAAAAATTCATTTTAATTTTGGATAAATTTGAAGTTTAATAAAGATTTACATATAAGACTTCTTTTAAAGTCATCCACGGAAGACTTCAAAAGAAGTCTACTCTGTGTAGACTTCAAAAGAAATCTTCTATTTAGGTCATTTTTGCAGTTGCAAATTTACGAAGGAAGACTTCTTAAGAACTCTACTCTACAGAAGACATCTTCGGAAGTCTTCCTTTATAAATATTGGCTTACTTTTGAAATTGAATTTTTTTTCGAAATTGCTAGAGATTCTCGGATAAACAGGTTACTTTTGAATATGACCGAAGTTAGTCAGAATTTTGACTTTTGTAGAAGACTTCTAGGGAAGTCTACCTGGAGAATACTTCAAAAGAAGTCTTCTCTAAGTCTTCCAGAAGTCTTCTCAATGTCGCAAGAAGTCTGCTGGATTACTTTTGCAATTGACTATATTTGACTTTTTTAGAGAAGACTTCTTTAGAAGTTTTCCGTCGGATGACTTCTCTAGAAGTTTTCCGTCGGATGACTTCTCTAGAAGTCTTCTCTCGCGGGCAAAGGTTTGACCAAAACCCAGAATTAAACTCGAAAAGAATTCTTTAGAAGTCTTCTCATTGATATTAAATGTTTTACTATTATTTTTCAATTGCAAAAGTAACCCACGTAGACATCTTCCGGCATTGAGAAGACTTAGGAAAGACTTTCAGAAGACTTCTGTAGAAGTTTTCTCCAGGAAGGCTTCCTTAGAAGTCTTCTACAAAAAATCAAATTTCTGACCAAATTCGGTCAAATTTAAAAGTAACATGTTTATTCGAGAAGACTTCTAAAGAAGTCTTCTCTGGGAATTTTGAACTTTTTTGTTTACAAAGGAAAGTTATGCACACAAAAGGTCAATTGCAAAACTATCCTATGCATTGACCAGAAGACTTCTAAAGAAGTCTTCTTCGTTGAACAGATCTGGAAAATAAAATGTAGTTCGCGATTTCATTCCTTGAACTCGTGAGATGACTTGCGTGGTTTCTCCAATCACCCAGAACTTCACCACAACAGCTACCTACTCGTTAATCACCAAGAATCGTGAGCTTATGAACCTTACATAATTTGTAATCAAATCTTCAGTTTTTTTTATGAATTTTTGAGAGAAAGTGTAAGATATGTGGTTTGTGTGGATAGAAAATGAGAAAGGATGAAAAAAAATCGAAACTTTAGGGTATTAACACTCTCAATTTAGTAGTTCATGGTTGTTGAGGTGTTGATATCAATGGTAAAGTTGTAAATATTTGGTGAAGATGAGGATGGTAAGGTAAAAGCCTTATTTTCGGAAAAAAAAAATAATGGCATTTTCGTGAATAACTAGAACTTCTAGGGTGAATAGGACAAAAAAAAGTTTCAAAAAAAAATATAGACTAATTTTGTGTTTGACTTAAAATTTTGAGTCATTTTTGAAAGAACCCATTAAAAAATAAGTTTATTCAGATTTTTAAAATCTTTGATGTAGGTTCTCGAGATAACTTATAATGGTTTGCCGCATTAATGCATACAATCTTCTTTTCTCTGGTAACACCTGTCCATAGTTCTAGCTTTGGATACACAACATGAACAAAGTTTTTTGTCTATTTTATCGCACTGGAGTTGCTTGCAAGTTTCTCTAGAGGCATCGCTTGCTTTAAGACCTTGTCCATCGACAACTAAATAAACAAAAACCTAATAACAATATTACTCGGAGGAAATAACAATCATCGAGACTATTATGATGTGATTGTAATGGTGATAAAGATACATGATGAACAAAGATAAACTAATATAAACGCATACATTCATGCAGAGGAAATAAAGCAATTAGGACGATGCATAATATAACGAACTTTGATGATGACATTTTGTTCTTTGTGATATTCTTAGGATATAAACACGTTTCTTATTGTTTCTTTTGAATTTTACATTTACCAGTTTGATGGTTGAAATTTTTATTAAGATAAATATTAATTTATAGATAAAACTATGAAAGTAGTATTTGATGTCTTACACAGTGATCCATAAAAATTGGTTAGATTTGTTTGACTTTAATTGTTCTAATTATAGTGTGGTAGTTATATTGATTTTTAACTTTTTTTCCTTATTAAGTTGTTTATAGAAACATTAAAAATATTTGTGGTAATTTATTGCTACGCGTGGATTGGCATATTAATTTAAGTATGTTATATATATATTATCAGTCAAAAATTTATGTTTTCTTTGAAAGTTTCATTTCCTTTTCTATTTTTTTTTGTATTTAGGTAGTTTTCTCATTTCTTATTAAATTTCAGATAAAGCTTTATAAAAAATTTGATTACTATATATTTTACTACTGGTCTGACTGCTTAAAACGCAGCGGTTAAGGTTATAGAAGTTTGCGGATGTGGGTGGTTGCGGTTTCAAGCGGTTTTAAGAGATTTTTATGACTAGTTCTTCGGTTATAAATTGGTTCATTTGCGGGATACTTATGACTGGTTAACTACCAAATGCAGAAGCGATTAAATAATAAATTAACAATATTTACATTTTATATAATTGTAAGAATATCCAAAATAATAAGATTATAATAAATATAAAAATTATATTTAGAAATTTATAGTTTTAAATTTTAAAAGAATATAGAAAAAACTTTTATTTTAAAGTTTGTAATATTAATTAAAATACAATAGATTTATTTTAGTATTTTTCTTATTTCAATTTAAAATTTTTATTGAATATTTTTATTTTTGTATTTCTATTGTGTTAAAAAAAAATGTATCCTCCCGCAACCGTCTGCAACCGCAAATGCTAGCAGGAACCAATTTTTAAATTTATGAGGTTTAGAGCGGTTTGAATCGGTTTATAACGGTTTGACTGATTGTTGCAAAACGCCAACAATTGCTACCAACCGCAAAAGTTACGTTTGTGGGTCGTATATATTTTACTACGGGCCTGACTGCTTAAAACGTAGCGGTTGCGGTTACGAAAGTTTGCGGATGTGGGTGGTTGCGGTTTCAAGCGGTTTTAAGAGATTTGTATGACTAGTTCTTCGGTTAGAAATTGGTTCATTTGCGGGATACTTATGACTGGTTAACTACCAAATGCAGAAGCGATTAAATATTAAATTAGAAATATTTACATTTTATATAATTGTAAAAATATCCAAAATAATAAGATTATAATAAATATAAAAATTATATTTAGAAAGTTATAGTTTTAAATTTTAAAAAAATATAGAAAACACTTTTATTTTAAAGTTTGTAATATTAATTAAAATACAATAGATTTATTTTAGTATTTTTCTTATTCCAATTTAAAAATTTTATTGAATATTTTTATTTTTGTATTTCTATTGTTTTTAAAAAAAAATGTATCCTCCCGCAACCGTCTGCAACCGCAAATGCTAGCTGGAACCAGTTTTTAAATTTATGAGGTTTAGAGCGGTTTGAAGCGGTTTAGAACGGTTTGACTGATTGTTGCAAAACGCCAACAATTGCTACCAATCGCAAAAGTTACGTTTGCGGGTCGTATATATTTTACTACGGGCCTGACTGCTTAAAACGCAGCGGTTGCGGTTACGGAAGTTTGTGGATGTGGGTGGTTGCGGTTTCAAGCAGTTTTAAGAGATTTGTATGACTAGTTCTTCGGTTAGAAATTGGTTCATTTGTGGGATACTTATGACTGGTTAACTACCAAATGCAGAAGCGATTAAATAATAAATTAACAATATTTACATTTTATATAATTATAAAAATATCCAAAATAATAATATTAGAATAAATATAAAAATTATATTTAGAAAGTTATAGTTTTAAATTTTAAAAAATTATTGAAAAAAATTTTATTTTAAACTTTGTAATATTAATTAAAATACAATAGATTTATTTTAGTATTTTTCTTATTCCAATTTAAAATTTTTATTGAATATTTTTATTTTTGTATTTCTATTGTTTTTAAAAAAATGTATCCTCCCGCAACCGTCTGCAACCGCAAATGCTAGCTAGAACCAGTTTTTTTTTTTAAATTTATGAGGTTTAGAGGGGTTTAAAGCGGTTTAGAACGGTTTGACTGATTGTTGCAAAACGCCAACAATTGCTACCAACCACAAAAGCTACGTTTACGGGTGGTAGCGGAAAAACCAGTCATATCCTAGAGCTAATATTTTCAGCGTTTGTTTTTATTGGGAAGATATATGCACCAATACTAATTAGTGTGTTAAAAATGTCAAAAAGGAAAAAAAAAAACTAATTAGTGTGTTAAAATTTAATGTATTTAATGTTTTGCTAAAAATTAAATATATTAGGGTGTAGATATTGATTTTTACAGAAGGTGTAGATGTTGTTTGTTATTTTTTATTGAATATTATTTTCCTTCTATTATTAGATCCTACGAAGAATTTGTGGCTTAGGGTTGGTTGTTGGTGTGTTAGATCCGAGTAATGTATTATGTGAATTCTTGTTAAAATAATTGTATTTGGTTTTTAAATTTTATTCATGCACACTGTGGGAACCGAAGTTCACACTTTCAAATTCCGTCAAATTAGGAAAGTTAGAAAAATTTTAAATTTCGAGAGGTCCCGGATCTCTGCAAGAACCAACGACAAGTGACCAAACAAATGCGGAAAATATAAAAAGATAACAAAACAAATTTACTGAAAAGAAGATTTTATTTTGAATCTGCGTAAGAGCGGTATAATTATTACAAAAGGTAATGAAAGTTTCGGCTGCAAAAGCTGTCGGTGAATTCCCTAGTTCTAACCACCAAAAACCTTAAACTTAGTTGAGTCGCAGATCGATAACAACAAACGAAAAAGATATGAAATAAGGGTTTGATTGATTTCGGACTGAACCTTATAAAAGGTTGCCTACGTACCCCTTTCGATGACCAAGCCGAACGTAATTCAATTAGAAAGGATCGACCAAGAGATCGAACTGCATGGGCGAACTTCTCGAGAATAAAGCCCAAGATTCTAAGTGCAGAGATTTCTAGAGTCAAAAAGAATAGTCATTTGCGCCTCTCACCTTGGAATCCCGTATATACTCCTCCAAGGTTAGTTTTGGCTTTCCTTTTCCGCCCCTGACTCGAGTTTATCTTCTCGCCATATGGCGAGCGGGTCTTGGATGGACCAGGTCGCCATATGGCGAGCTGGTCGTGGTCGGCCCAACTCGTCATATGGCGAGCATGATGTGCCCCAGTCCATAGATCAGTACATGGAACAAGCTCCGCATGGAGATCAGGACGTTCTGAACAATTCAACCGAGGTTCAGCCATCCAACCGTACCGATCAGACTGGCCGAGCGTGTAGCGGATCGACCCACGTACGTCCGAAATGGAGCTAAGGGTGGAACCACGTCCAGACAACCGAACTGACCGTACCATAGCTCGGCTTTCCCGACCATCTTGACATTCTAAGGAAAATAGTCGAGCCAGACTTAGCTTGGGTCGTGAAGAACCTGAAGACAAACATGGATTCAAACGGGGCAGACCATCCGGACAGTCCCGCAGGAGTCCTTATTGTTACCGCTCTGCATCTATCAGGTTCGGATGAACCTGGACAGTAGCCGAAGGGTTTCTTTGACCAGAACGTGAATACAAGGGTCTTCTTTGACCAATATGCATGGAAGACTGAGTCTTTGACTCATTAACAATATTCTAGTCAATGTTTATATTTTCTATGCCTTGTTTTCCCATAATTCTCTTTAATTCTCTTTGACTACAAGTACTATAAATATGTAATCTCTTCCATGAATAAAATCAGTCTATGTTTTTGAGTTTATTTTCGTTTCTTCTCTGAGTGAGAGAGAGAGTTCTTTATCTAGTTCTTTGGTGTGAACCGGCTTGTTGATTTGGTGGTCATCCAATTCATCTTTGTGTGTTGTTTGGTGGTTAGCCAACACATTCATTCTTTCTTTGGTGGTTAGCCTTAGATCGTGGGTATACCAAGAGTCATTCCGCATCTCTTGACGATCCTTTCATTTCATTTTAGTTCCAGAAGTGTCATTTGCCTTCTCGGATCATATCCAACACCCAGCTAAAGTGATCCTTCAATTTAGGGTTCTTCAAGTGGTATCAGAGCCACTTTGGCTGGTTTGTTTTCATTTCATCTTTTCATCTTCTCATCTCTCGACAAATTTCTTTTATTATTTCTTGTTGGATCTGGGATGTACCTTTACTCTCTTGTGATCGCCTTTAAAAAAACGATTAAAAAAAAGAGTAAACGTTTTTGGCTTGAATCACTTCTGAAGAGAAATCCAAGGGGAGTTGTGGAAGAAAAACCCTGCTGGCTGAAGAGAAACTCGGCCTTAGGACAGTTAAGGCGGATCCACGTAAAAATCTTTTCATCTTTCTTTCTCTCTTTATCCTTAAAAGTTGTTTTGGGTTTTGATTGCTGAATTTTGACTGCCTACCATTCTTTGAACCAGAGAAAAGAACTCCGAGTGATCACCTAAAAATCGTGAGCTAGACACTTTGAAAATGTGAGGATTTTTATTTGCTAACTCGTTTGTTAAGTGTTTTCAGGATGCTTGGACTTCTAAAGAAAGTAAATCAGGCTTCAAAACCACAACAAGATGTTTTCTACTCTTTTAAAACCGTGTCTGAAAAAGAGCAATTGATTTTTAGAGATAAGAAACAATTTGCTTCTAATGGATTTGATTTTGTGCAGAAAAAAAGAAACCAGAGGAAGAGACAAAACATGTTTGATGATAATGAGAAGAGGGTTAGAAATGATGATTGTCCCTTCACCAAAGTCAAGAGAAGCAACCAAGATATTCATGATCAGAACGAGCTTCAGATTTATGCTAGTTTGGAGAAGATGTTGCATAAGGCAATTTTTGCTATTCAGCAACTCAAAAAGAAGAGAAATATCAACACTTCTTCTGCACCAAAACAGCAATGTAATTTTTCTTCTCTTTCAAATTCCGATTTGAAAACTAATGAGATCTCTTTTGATAAAAGCAAAGCTGTGAAAACCACAAGCAAATCTCATTCTACCAGGTGCTTCAAATGCCATATGATTGGTCATTATGCTAACAAGTACCAAAACTAGAAATCGTTGGTGACTTTGGAGAATGACAAAGTTGAAACCGAGCCAGAAAAGGAAGAACTTTCAGTCCCATTACCGATTTTCGATGACTTCACAAATGAGCCAATGGAGGGGCTAGATGAGGAACAAATCCGTGGTCATCAAGCAAACCAAGAAGGATCTTCTTCCATTCAAAAACCGGACCGAACTCAAGGTGAACATTGTGCTGATTATAATTCTTTTGCATATAACCATTTTCCTTTTAATATTACAGATTTGAGGACAAATCTTTTTGAAGAAAGAGAGAATGATGTGCCCCAGTCCATGGATCAGTACATGGAACCAGCTCCGCATGGAGATCAGGACGTTCTGAACAATTCAACCGAGGTTCATCCATCCAACCGTATTGATCAGACTGACCGAGCCGTGTACCGGATCGATCCGCGTACGTCTGAAATGGAGCTAAGGCTGGAACCACATCCAGACAACCAAACTGACCATACCAGAGCTCGTCTTTTCCGACCATCTCGACATTCTAAGGACAATAGTCAAGCCGGACTTAGTTTGGGTCGTGAAGAACCTGAAGACAGACATGGATTCACACGGGGCAGACCATCCGGACAGTCCCGCAGGAGTCCTTATCGTTACCGCCGTGCATTTATCATGTTCGGATGAACTTGGACAGTAGCCGAAGATTTACCTTAACCAGAACGTGAACCGAAGGGTCATCTTTGACCAATCTGCACGGAAGACTGAGTGTTTGACTCATTAATAATATTCTAGTCAATGTTTATATTTTCTATGTCTTGTTTTCCCACAATTCTCTTTAATTCTCTTTGACTACAAGTAGATAAATATGTAATCTCTTCCATGAATAAAATCAGTCTATGTTTTTGAGTTTATTTTCGTTTCTTCTCTGCGTGAGAGAGAGAGTTCTTTAGCTAGTTCATTGGTGTCAATTGGCTTCTTGATTTGGTGGTCAGCCAATTCATTTTTGTGTGTTGTTTGGTGGTTAGCCAACACATTCATTCTTTCTTTGACGGTTAGCCTTAGATCGTAGGTATATCAAGAGTCATTCCGCATCTCCTGACGATCTTTTCATTTCATTTCAGTTCCAGAAGTGTCATTTTCCTTCTCGGATCATATCCAACACCCAACTAAAGTGATCCTTCAATTTAGGGCGTATACAGGCGGGTCATGGTCGGCCCATCTCGCCATATGGCGAGCGGTCGTGGCTTTTTCGGCTCGAAGTGATTTCCTTTGGGTGATTCGGACGGTTGGGAAGTGTTGGTAAAGCCCTTTTCCCGTTTCGTCGTTTGTTTCCCAAAAGTTGTTTGTCGAAGAGATTGGATCTTCTAATTCGAGAACTTGTCATATAACTTTTTTTTTAAATTATACGAGATTTTTTGTTCCGAAAAATATTCCAGGGACTTTCAGGCGTGATTCGGTCATGATCAATTTTGGCCACAACACACACTAATAATCATTACTAAACAAATACAATTGATAAATATTTGTTGAGAGTGTCCTCCATTATCGTCCAATCAGACACGATTTATTTAGTTGTATACAAAATGTTTTTTAAAATGTCCATGGAGAAAAACAAATCAGTTTTCAGAACTAAAATATGATTGAATATCAGAGACTTAACCCCGGATAAACTACTGGTAAAAACTAAGTTGGACTCGCTAAACACAATAAAATTTAAAGAATGGAGCTAATTGTTGAAAATAAAAATTTTATGTTTAACTAACACAAATATTTTTTTAACAGAAATAAGATTTACTTTTAATTTTCTATCATGAGGCTTATTTTAAATTTTCAAAATAAACAATAATAAAAAGATGATCTTAGTTACTAATCTATATTTAAAAAATAATATTTCTTATCAAAAATTTCAGAAGATATAAACAATAGTATTTTCAGAAGATGTAAATAAAATTTAATTTTAGCAACTAAATTGTTATAGTAGAAAAGAAGTGTTAAAAATATTAGTAGTAATCTAGGTTTTGAAGTAATAAACTTAGCAGATGATATTTTACCAATAAACCATACAAAATAATATTTTTAGAAATATATCTCCACAAAGTGGAAAGTAATTTCATTTACCCTTTTGAAAAAAAAAATCTATTCTCTTTATCCCTTTCTTGCTCTTAGTGTTATGATTGGGTTCCCTAAATTAGCGTTCATTTATTTTATATTTTTTCTTCTTTTCTCTTCCACCTTATAAATTCTTCAATTAAATAAACTAACCATATTCAACGACCAACATAGTCCATAAGATAACTTTAACCAATGAGAGCTCATCTGGTCCATATGTCTTCATCTTCATCATTGTACAAGCTCCTTTTCTTCACTTTCCATTGGCGATTTTGAAGCTTGAAGAACATGTAAATCTTATCCGTTTTTGGTGTAATTTTTTTTTTGGAATATCATTTTAATATTGAATATATCATGTATAACGTTAAAAAGGTAAGAATTGATGAAAGTTTTGAGAGATTTAAAACGATTTTGAAAACTGTGTTTATGGATTTTGGGTACTATTAAATGTCCATTTTTGACGAAATTTTTGCTGGAACACTAATAAGAAGAAGTGTGTATCTCGTAAATAGAAGAAATGATGAAAGTTTGGAGAGATTAAAAACGATTTTGAAAGCTATGTTTATGGGTTTATGGTACATTTTATGTCCGTTTCTGATAAAATAATTTGTTGGAATGCTGTTAAAAAGAAGTGTATAACTGGGTTAGTCTAGAAAATAAAAGATTCGATGTAAATTTTAAGAGATTGAAAAGGATTTTAAAATTTGTGTTTATGAGTTTATGGTATATTTTATGTTTGTTTTCGATGATTTTTGTGTGTAATTTTATTAAGATGAATTATATATCATGGGTAATGTAAGGAAAACTTCTTCATAAGCACGGCACTGGTGTTATTCATATAATGGAAAATGTAAGTAGATATAAGGTATTAAATAAAACGTTTATTCAGATTTTTTAAATCTTTGATGTAGATTTTTGAGATAACCTATAAATCTATAATGGCTAGGTGCACCCAAATGTACATTTTTCTTTGCTCTTGTAACACCTATTCTGAGTTCAGCTTTGGAGACGCAACAAAAACAAAAAAAAAAAATTGTCTATTTTATCGCATTGGAGTTGATCGCAAGTTTCTCTAGATGTATCGCTGGCTTTATGACGTTGTTCATCGACAGACCGGGCATGAGCCCATGGAAATGGGAATGAAACATTTGAATGGAGCCACTTCTATATAAGGGCCCATAATATTTAAAAAAAAAACTGTTTTTACATATTAATTTATAAGAAAATTAATGCTTTCAACATAATATATATGAAAAATATATAAATTTCTGAAATTATATATATTTCTCTATTAAAAGAGAAGTACCATTTTTATCTACTACAAAATAGTCATACTAGAAATCTAGGTCCATATATTCAAATAATTTTCTTATTGTTTACAGTAGTTTATTTAATGTATAAAATTTCTAAATAATTATAAGGATATTAATAACAAATCCATTTTAACTATAAATTTAAATTTTAGTTTTAGGAATAACAAAATCTGTTGAGAAAAAATCTAACAAAATCTTTTTAAAAATTTAAATATTCTTTTAATTAATGCACTTATTAATTTCACAATTAGTAGTATAATATTATTATAAATTAATTTTAATTAAATTTTTATCTTCTCTATTAAAAGAGAAGTACCATTTTTATCTACTACAAAATAGTCATACTAGAAGTCTAGGTCCATATATTCAAATAACATTTTTGTTGTTTACATTAGTTTATTTAATGTATAACATTTCTAAATAATTATAAGGATATTAATAACAAATCTATTTTAACTATAAATTTAAATTTTAGTTTTAGGAATAACAAAATCTGCTGAGAAAAAATCTAACAAAATCTTTTTAAAAATTTAAATATTCTTTTAATTAATGCACTTATTAAATTCACAATTAGTAGTATAATATTATTATAAATTAATTTTTATTAAATTTTTATTATAAACAAAATAATGAAATTATATGCTAATTTTATAAATTTTATAAGTATATTCATTATATTAAAATAGAAGTAATTAATGAATTACATATTAAAATTATGTTTTTTGTGCAAACATATTGAAATTATGTTGAATTGGTAAACCAATATATTTTACAAAATACTTTCATTAAGATAAATAAATAAAATATCATTCACCGTTTAAAGTGACTAAAATATCAATTCCCTTTTAAAATGATTAATATTCATAAATTAAGTAATAATTAAAAAAAAAAAAATTGTTAACATATGTTAAATTTTAATATTTAGAACTATATATCATCTATTAAGTTATTTTTAAAATGACAGCAATATATTATCATAAAGTATTGTATACAAAATAATATAAAATTTTATATCTATAAATGAAATGTTACCCGCACGGGTGTGCGGATTAGAATCTAGTACTACTTAAAGGTATATAGTTTATTTTTGCTTCTTTATTTTTGTTTCCTTTAGATAAATTTTTTTTGGTTGTTTATTTTAGATATAGTTTAAATATTTTTTTGGGTATTAAAGAATTGGAATGGGACTCCAATAATGTTAGGTCCGGCTTTGTCTATCGACAACTATATAGAAAAAAGTAACAGCACTATCATTTGGAATAAAATACAATCATCGAGGATAATATGATGTGATTGCAGTGGCGATAAAAATAGATGATGAACAAAGAGAAACAAATATATTCATGAAGTGGAAATAAAGCAATTAGGATAATGAAAAAGATAACAAACTTTGGTGATAACATTTTATCTTTGTGATATCTTCACGATACAAATATGTTTATTATTCTTTCTTTTGAATTTTATATTTAGAAGTTTGATGGTTTAAATTACTAAAATACCTAAAATAATGACATATTTGCAATTTAAAATCAATTATATATTGATATCACTCAAATTATCCTAAAGAGTGGTTTACTTTCTCAAATAAGAAGTCGAGTTGTAGCATTTAGGGATCGAATTCAAAGGGAGCTAAGGCACACAATTGATCTATCTAGTTATATAATTAAGCTAGGCAAATAGAGTTAAAACAGTAAATAGCAGGGATGAACAAGTAATTATTCGATTGATTGATTGGGGTTTTAAGACATATATGGGAAGCGTTAGACTTAGAGTTTCTATTCAGACAATCAAGATTATAATGATATAGATATTAAGCATATAATGGATCTTCTAGAACTCAAACAATAAGAATAGTCTATCAACTTTCATATTTTTAGACTATCTATCGCCGGATCTAGGACCTCAGTTGTCGCTTGTTGGTCCTGAGAAAGTGTCGATCGATTCCAACAACGGGGTGTCAATCGATACACCTTTCAACCCGTCGATCGATTCCAACAACGGGGTGTCAATCGATACACCTTTCAACCCGTCGATCGATAAAACTATTGAGTTGTCGATCGATGCACCTTCCAAGGAGCGTTATCGCACGAGTTTGACTAGTTCACTAGGTTTAACTAAATCAGCTTCCGCTTGTTTCTAGCAATCTAGCACAACCTAAACTAATTCAGACAGAGAACCAAACTCCCGCTTGCGCCCTAATATCTATAGGCAAGGTCCTAGTTAGTTACTCTAGAACACATGCATTAAGAACAGTTTAGTTGATTCATATCTTAACACTTAACAATTCTATATTTTGGGCTAATCTTTCATAAATATCTGAACCCTAAATCTAACAAAGAGAACTACTCGGACATAGCTAAATTCATAACAACAAGATATAAAAACTGCATAAATATAACAGAGTAGAAAACTGGAGTTCCAATCACAAATCTCTAAAGAAGTTCTTGGATCTTCTCTCCAAACCTAAAACTCTAAGTATTTTTCTGAATGAAAGAATAGAAAAGCGTGTGTTGCCTAGAACTATGGCAGAGCACATAAATATTAGGTTAAAACTCGTAAGGGATAATCTGGTAATTCTCGTGGGACTTGGGCTTAAAGTCAGCTGGAACCATTATGGCCTCTGCGCGCTTCGCCGTCGATCGACAACATAGAGTGTGTGTCAATCGATTATCATCCTTGATCATCGATCGCTAGGTTGGTCGATGGTCAGTTACGGGTCTTTATCATTTTATCTCCAAAATGCACCAAAATCACCACTTTCCTCCAAATCACTCCAAAACCTGAAAACATACTAAAAAGACTCCAAAACAACTAATATGTATTTAAACACACCTATATACCATGGCTAAAAATGGGTAAAATATAAGGTATATCAACACCCCCTATACTTACTCTTTTGTTTGTCCTCAAGCAAAACAACGAGCAGTCTCTATGAAAGGTGTTTTTGAAACAGTAGGGACTCACATAATTTAAGAACTCACTATCACCACCTCAATAATATTGCAACCACATCAAATCAATCTCAACTTTAGAAATAATTTATATGCAATATCCTAGTTTAGCAACCAATACTATTCATCCAACAACTTAGCAAATCACGTCTGACTAATCCGTCTACTAACCTCATTTAATACATGTAAATAAAAGGTTTAGGCTTTACCTTGGGAGTATCGATCACTGGACACATGGAATCAACTCAAGCAAGTATCTGAACACACATGTAGTCTTATCCAGTTCATTTCCTCCCTCTCTTCTCTCTTATTCTCAGTCAATGTCTCCCTTTTTTAAAGGATATCATTTCATTTTTTTAATTGACTGAGATATTTGGACAAACTTCCATGAATCAAACTCTAATGGTTTCAACCACTAGATCATGTTCACTTCTTTTTGACCTTTATCTCTTTCTAGAATTTTTATGAAACAAGCTTTAATGGTTGTAACCACCAAATCATGTTCTAATCCTTTTTACAACTGAAGGGGAGAGAGAGGGGAACTAGTAACACACAGACTTTTTACCTTCCAGACTTGCAGGAGGATTCCAATCCAATGTATACCAAGCCCCAAGACAAGCAAGTTAGGCTTAATTAGGTTGGAGGCCAGCTTTGGTTCATTCAAACATTCTCAGCAAGTGTGAATAACTGGCAGGCTGATCCACTTTAGCATCTATAGTACATTCTTCAGTCAATAAATCTAAGTTCATTGTCCCTTTTTTGACTCAATAAAACTTTATGAAATTTTTTTAAAACTCATAGGTAAATTGAATATTAGTAAACCTCTCCCAGACTTAAATTACACTGTCCCAAGTGTATATGTAGTCGAAGTTTGGTGAGAATATAAATCATAAGTATTGAATGTAACAAGGAAAATGATATACCTGATCGCTGATGTTGATGTCGATCGATAAGTTGATGTGTCCGTCAATTGTTTCTAGTGTCGCATTGTCGATCGATGCCGACCTGGTCTCATCGGTCGATGACAAGTATCCGCTCCTTGTTTTTTTATCTCCAAAATGTACCAAAATCACCACTTTCCTCCAAATCACTCCAAAACATAAAAACATACTAAAAAGACTTCAAAACAACTAATATGTATTTAAAACACCTATATAACATGGCTAAAAATGGGTAAAATCCATGGTATATCATATATTTCCAAATTTTTTACTCTACATATAAGAATATGTTCCAAATTTAATAAATCATAACCATGACACAGAATATTAAATAATGTTTCTTGTTTTTATTTTAGTGATTTGATGGTGGTAGTTGTTTAAGAAATTGAGTTCGATTTTTTTGCTCACCTCATCATAACTGCTTTTACGTTTATAAAAACTTTATATAATTTTAAATTCAATTTTATTCAGCTCATTTTATAGATTCTTAAAATCTATGTTAAGCCCAAAACAAATTCAAATTGGCTGAACTAAAAACATGACCTTCTCTTAGAATCGAAATAATTCTCTGTCAGCAAAGCGAAGAAAATAAGGGTAATAGGTTAGTTATACAACCAAATTTTGCTCAAACTATTAAATAAAATTTGCAGGAATCCTTCCGGCTTCATCTTCCTTTTCCAATGTTCCTTTTCCAATGTTCCTTTTCCATAAAAATAATCACATTTTTATGGAACATTCGAGGACGTAGGAGTCGGCGGTACCAGGAGCTTTATGACCAGATCTTAGCTGCGGCTCCACCCTCCCCTGGTACAGGTAGCGATATTATATTATGGAAGCATGGGGTTGATGATTACAGGACCACGTATTCAGCAGCCAGGACTTGGGATCAACTACGAGAGAGGAGAAGTAACGTTGAGTGGTGTAAAGTGGTATGGTTCGCACAGGGGGTTCCTAGATTCTCCTTCATAACATGGCTGTCAATAAGGAACAGGTTATCAACGGGAGATCGTATGCGAACATGGGGTATTATTCAGGTTTGTAGCTTTTGTGGAGAGAGAAATGAAACAAGAGATCACCTGTTCTTCGCCTGCCCATACTCTTACACGATATGGGAATCTCTGGCTAGACCACTTGTTGGACGGAACATCAACCCAGATTGGGAATGGACTGTCAATCGGCTACGTACTATGGGAGGAAAAAGCCTCGACTCAATCCTCGCAAGGATGCTTTTCCAAACAACCGTGTACTACATCTGGAAGGAAAGAAATTCAAGGCGTCATCAGCAACGAGGGATCCAGACTGAACAATTAAGAAGATTCATAGACAAGGCAGTTCGAAACCGCATTTGCTCTTTGCGATACACTCATGGCCACAAATTGGAAGGGTTGCTAAGAAGATGGTTTCAAGTTACTCTTTAGTATTCGATTTGTTTCTCGTATGCACCTTAGACATTTAACAACTTTTAATCGTTTGTAAAAAATTCAAATTGTTGATCAATAAATTTCAAATTTCATCAAAAAAAAAAAATGATCACATTTTTTTCTTTTTAATACATTAAATGACCAAACATCAAAGGAAAGAGTTTAATGTTTATTTATTGTCATATTCAAATTTGATGATATATAGTAAAGTATTGAGTGGTCCATTTAATGTCACTCTTTTAATAATCTTAATAAAATCGGTCCAATGTTGAAACACTGCCTGGTTAAGGTTTACAGGCTTCTATATCCATGTATGGGGTTCAAATCCCAGACTATGCAATTTCTTGCAGATTATAGGAAATCTAGGTTTCAAGCTCTGGAGAGAGCGATTTACTAATGCAGACTACATAAGAAAGGCTTACAAAATATTTTCAACATAGTGAAAGTAAATCTGGTCAGTAGTGGATCTTCATAGGATGGCTCAGATGATGCAGTTAGGCGTAAATCCTCATAAGGCATGTAGTATTGTCGGTTGTCGAATCGTCTATGCAATATTTCTCATAAATGTAATGTCATAATAAATCAGCGTTATATAAAAAATCGGTCCAATAGAAAAAAGTTGAAGAACGCTCTCAGTTTGACACGTAAGCATGCTCCTCAAAGTTATCATTTAACCTACGTTTCAGCATTAGTATATAGGGGATTTAAGATGGATATTAAATTGTAGATAGAAATTTGAAACTAGTATTGCATGGCTTGCACGGCGATTCATCGAATTGGTTAAATTTGTTTGAGTTAACTTTTTCTAAATACCGTGTGGTCATTATATTGATGTTTGACTTTTTTCCATATTAATAGTAGTAGTCGTAATTGTCTACTGAGGCCCAGCTGTTTCCAACTCAAATTTGGGATACAGTCAAAACCAATATACGTCGTTTTAAGAAACAGAGCCATAGGATTAGGTTGAAGAGATTCAGGAAATAATTTGAGTCGGAGGAATTGTTGATATAGTCAACTCATGGGTCTCTATCAGCTCGTGCATTACTCTAGCTTTAAAGACTAACTCAGCCAAATAGCTTCTTCTTTTTCTCGATAACCCCGGAGTATATTCCAGTTTCAAACAGACATAGACTAATCTCTTAAGAGTGCTCGACTTACGGATACGGATAGGTTCGCACACCGGATTTGCAAATGGGCCGAAATTAGTGGTCCATATTTGTGTAGAATGTCGAGAGACAATCGTACAGTTATTCCTTTTAGCAGGATAACATTGGTACATGAATGGTCATGTTCTTACCATTGGGCCATTCAGCCCAATAGCTTTAAGCTTTCTAGTATTAAGGTGCATATTTTTTTCTAGTTTTAAAAATCTAGTGTTCGGTCTTGGGATTTTAATTTCGGATTTTAGTGCTTGATTGGATTTTGATTTTGTATTAGATTTTAATTTTTTTTTGGAAAATATGAATGGTTATTTTATACTTTGGTTTACAGTTTTTAGTTGTTACTTTTATAATTCATATAATGAAAAATATTATTGATAAAAATATTTATTTTGAAAATAATAAAATATTAAATACTGTCATCAAAACACACATAAAACTTATCTAACAATTTAAAAAATATATATACAAATAAAACTATCTTATATCCCATATAGATACATAAATTTATTAATACATATATTTATTCCATAAATATTTTTTAAAGTAAAAATTAATTCTGTGTGTAGACATAACTTTTTATATATAACTTAATACTTTATATTATAAACGTGTACATATAATATATGTCGAAATCTGTACATATATAACTTTAAGTTAATGTAGACATAATTTTAAAATAAAATTTACCCGAACTATATCATTTATATTAATTAATAGTTAAATACAAAATAATAATTCTGTGTGTAGAATTTAACTATATATATGCATTATTTTATGTAAAAGACAATTTACTAATAGTACACACATAAATAACAGTTATAAGTTTAGTTTATTTAATGTAAATTTTAAAAATATTTATAAAATTGTAAAGAAAATTATTGTTTTTGGTAAATTATATATACTACATTATATCACTATAATTATTAAATTGTTTAAGAAAAATAAAATTATTGTTTTTTGTTTGGTCGTTGGTTGTAGAATATGGATTTTGGTTTTTAAGAAAAAAAATAGTTTAAAGAATCAAAAGCTATTTTCCCTAAAAATTAGGAAATCAGTTCGACCAAATTTTTGAGTGGCTAAAAGCCTAAAACAAGTTTTTGGAAAAACAAAAAGCAAAAACTACTTTAAAAATTACATGAAAATACAGTGTTACAAATAAATATGACATCAAATTCGCGATTTCCGTCATTTAACTAGTTTTTTTTCTTGTTGCCAATTATTTATTTGTCATAATCAGATATATAATGCCACAGTTTAATCTCTTCCTAAGACATCCACGTGTGCATTTTTTAAAGATTGTAGGGCCCACATTTTATCCGCTTTAGGTTGGTCGAATAGGTTTGGAGTTTGGTCTGAATTGTGTTGTCCGCTTGGTTCGATAAATAATTGATACTATGCTTTTTGTGCTTGAGTCGATTAGGGCTTCAATGTTATCTTCTTCCACAGTTCAACCTTCGCCATTTCCACTTTTCTTAATCTGCAAATATCTACTCTCATCTATTTACCTCCCCTACGTTAGGAAGTTTTCAATAAAGACTTGTTCAAATATTAGGCCAAGTCAAAGTTGTTAGAGTTTGTTTCGGTTCAAGTTAGCTAGTTCAAGTCTCGGGTTTCAGTTATTGTAAGCTTATATAAGCAATCTTTCACGTTCAATAAAGGTATCAGTTTGATTGAAATACACAAAACTCTGAGCTAAGTTTACATTTGGTATCAGAGCAAACAAAGTGATCAAAAGAAAGATGAGTGAGGATAAGACGCTTATGAAGATTCCACACTTCGATGGTCACTATGATCATTGGAGCGAGATGATAGAAAATCTGTTGAGAGCCAAAGGTCTGTGGAGCATGGTGGCTGAAGGCTACTCCGAGCCAGCAGAAGGTGTTGAGGTTACTGCTGCTCCAAGGAAAGAACTGGAGAATCTCAAGATGAAGGATCATCAAGTGAAACATTATTTGTTTCATACGATTGATCAGATCGTGT
Source organism: Brassica napus (assembly GCF_020379485.1). Classification (NCBI taxonomy): domain Eukaryota; kingdom Viridiplantae; phylum Streptophyta; class Magnoliopsida; order Brassicales; family Brassicaceae; genus Brassica; species Brassica napus. The sequence goes on along the minus strand of NC_063450.1, from coordinate 8,160,903 downwards.
TTGAGCAGATCTTGGATCGTCGAACATTCAAATTGATTTGGGACTCAATGAAGAAGAAGTTCGGAGGCAATGAAAGGGTGAAACGGTTTGAACACATTGAGAAGCGAGTTTGAAGTCTTGGCAATGAAACCAGACGAGAAGATTGATGCTTATTTTGGACGAGTGATGACAGTCTCCAACAAGATGAGAAGCAATGGTTAGGACATGCCAGACTCAAAGATAGTAGAGAAGATTCTCAGGACGCTGACGGATCAGTTCACGTACGTGGTAATTTCTATTGAAGAATCTAAGGACACAAGAAACATGTCCATTGATGAGCTGCAAAGCTCTCTTGTGGTTCATGAGCAAAAGTTTAAGAGATTCACATATGAAGAGGAGGATCAAGCACTCAACGTCAGAGGCAGAGGCAGAGGTTCCTACCTAGGAAGAGGCAGAGGTTCCTACCTAGGAAGAGGCAGGTGACGTGGACGTGTCTTCAACAAAGCAGTGGTTGAGTGCTACAAGTGTCACAACTTAGGGAACTATCAATATGAATGCACAAACCAGAAGCAAGAAGCTCACTACGCAAAGATGGAGGAAGAAGAGGTATTGCTCATGGCTTATGTTGAGTTACAAAGAGCAAATAGAAGTGATGTGTGGTTTGTGGACTCTGAATGTTCAAACCACATGTGTGGAAATCGAAGTATGTTCACTAGCTTGGACACCTCCTTCACTCACACTGTCAAGCTAGGGAACAACCACAAGTTGGAAGTATGTGGAAAGGGAGCGGTCAAGATTATACTGAAAGGTATAAGCTATGTCATCACAGACGTGTATCATGTTCCTGAGGTAAGGAACAATCTGTTGAGTGTTGGCCAACTCCAAGAGAAGGGGTTAGATGTGTTGTTCAAAGGTGGATATCAAAAGGTGTGTTGCATATTTCACCCTACAAGAGGAAAGATTACTGAGTCGGTCATGAGTGCAAACCGTATGTATGTCATGTTCACAGAGACATGTGTCAAGATGGAGGAAGAGGAGAAGTGTCTGCAAGTAGACAGCCCAAGTAAAGCTGAGATGTGGCACCAGCGCTATGGCCACCAGAGTTACAAGAATCTGCACACTCTACACATCAAAGAGATGGTCACGGGTCTGCCACAAGTAGAAGATATGAAGAAAACTTGTGAAGCTTGCATGAAAGGGAAACAACATCGTGTGCCATTTCCTAAGAAAATCTCATGGAGAGAAACTGAGAAGCTTCAACTCATCCACTCCAACCTGTGTGGCCCAATCTCTCCATCATCCAACACGCAAAAGAGGTATCTCATAACCTTCATAGACGATTTCTCAAGGAGAACATGGATCTTCTTTTCGGTTGAGAAGTCAGAAGCATTTTAGTGGTTCAAAATGTTTAAATCATTGGTTGAGAAGCACAGTGGGATGTTCATCAAATGCTTAAGGACAGACAGAGGAGGAGAGTACAATTCCACTGAGTTCAAAGACTACTGCAAGGAACATGGAATCAAAAGGCAACTGACTACTGCCTACACTCCCCAGCAGAACGGGGTGGCTGAGCGCAAGAACCGGTCTATCATGAACACGGTGAGAACCATACTGACTGAGAAGGGAGTTCCAAAAGTGTTCTGGCCAGAAGCAGTGCAATGGGCCAATCATGTTCTCAACCGATCACCTACAGTTGCCATCAAAGACATGACGCCTGAAGAAGCTTGGAGTGACAGAAAACCAGATGTGGAGCACTTCAAAATCTTTGGTTGCATTGGTCATGTTCACGTCCCTGACCAAAGACGCACGAAGCTTGATGACAAGAGTATCAAATGTGTTATGCTTGGTTTCAGTTGTGAATCTAAAGCTTACAGTATGTATGATCCAGTGGAGATGAAGATTCACACCAGCAGATGTAGTATTCGAAGAAACTGAGCAGTGGAATTGGGAAGTCAACTGCCCTGGAGAACGAGCAGGAGAACTCGAATGGGAAAATGATGGAGGTGAGACAGAGGAACCTGAGGGAGAAGCCGTGGAAGAACATGAAGAAAAAGAGGGTCATGAAAATGCTTAAGCAACAAAAGAGAGAGGAAGAAGAATCAGAAACCCACCAGCATGGACGGCTGATAACGTTTCAGGAGATGATCTCTCTGATGGGGAGGATGAAGTAAACATGGCAAATGTTGATCTTGAGAACTTGGCCTTTATGATCATTTCAGATCCTACCAGCTTTCAACAAGCAGCAAATCAGTCGAACTGGAGACAAGCCATGGATGCAGAAAACAAATCCATTGAGAAGAATCAAACGTGGACCTTGTCTTCACTTCCTGATGATGCAAAGGCGATTGGAGTGAAATGGTTGTACAAAACCAAACTCAACGAGCTAGGAGAGGTGGATAAATACAAAGCAAGACTTGTGGTGAAAGGATATGCTCAAGAGTATGGAGTGGACTACACCGAAGTATTCGCCCCTGTAGCTCGGATGGACACAATGAAGATGATCCTTGCCTTAGCTGCACAGAAGGGATGGGGAGTCTTTCAGCTAGATGTAAAGTCCGCTTTCTTACATGGAGAGCTGGAGGAAGATGTCTTTGTGGAGCAACCTCAAGGATATGAGGTAAAAGGCAAAGAAAACATGGTGTATAAACTCCACAAAGCTCTTTACGGCCTGAAACAAGCACCAAGAGCTTGGTTCAGCCGTATAGAGACTTACTTCATCAATGAAGAGTTCGCGAGCAGTCCCAGTGAGCAGACACTGTTTATCAAGAGAAGGGAAGGTAAGGTATTGATTGTAAGTGTCTACGTTGATGATTTATTGTTCACTGGGAATGATGATAAAATGCTAGAAGAGTTCAAGTGTTATGAAAAAGGAGTTTGATATGACTGATTTGGGAAAGATGAGGTACTTTCTACGAATCGAAGTGATGCAGAGAGATGATGGGATCTTCATTTTCCAAAAGAAGTATGCAGCTGAAATCATTGAGCGCTTTGGAATGAAAGACTACAATCCGGTGAGCAATCCTTTACTTAGTGGACAGAAGATTGGGCGAGATGAAGATGGAGAGAAGGTTGACTCAACCTTATATAAACAAATGGTGGGAAGCTTGATGTACCTCACTGCAACATGTCCAAATTTAATGTTTGTAGTAAGCCTCATCAGTCGATTCATGGCATCTGGTACGAGAGAAGGGGAAAGAGCAATCTCATATCATACACAGATAGTGGCTACGCAGGTGACATAGATGACAGCAGAAGCACCTCAGGATATGTTTTTATGCTAAGCGGAGGAGCTGTGGCGTGGGCATCAAGAAAACAACCTATTGTTACTCTTTCAACAACAGAGGCGGAATATGTTGCAGCTGCAACATGCGCATGTCAAGCTGTGTGGATGAAGCGTATATTAGAGGAAGTTGGCTTGGAGTAAGGAGGAGAAATAGTGTTACTATGTGACAACACTTCTACGATCAAGCTATCAAAGAATGCTGTCATGCATGGAAGATCAAAGCACATACGGGTACGTTATCATTTTCTGAGGGAACTTACGAAGGAGGGCATTGTCAAGCTAGACTATTGCAGTACTGAGGAACAACTTGCTGATATCATGACAAAGCCACTTAAGCTAGCCGCATTCCAGAAGATCAGGGCGGCATTTGGCATGAGGATTATGAACTGAATCTTTTGCTTGCAAAAGAGTTTAGTCCAAGGGAGGGTTTGTTACGAAGTTTTTAATAAAGACTTGTTCAAATATTAGGCCAAGTCAAAGTTGTTAGAGTTTGTTTCGGTTCAAGTTAGCTAGTTCCTTAAGTCTCGGGTTTCAGTTATTGTAAGCTTATATAAGCACTCTTTCACGTTCAATAAAGGTATCAGTTTGATTGCAATACACAAAACTCTGAGCTAAGTTTACACCCTATCTATTGTTCAACGTATTTCTATTGTTCAAAGTATTTCTTTTAATTCGCCAATAATTGTTATTCACTTTAAATCCAGTAACTATATCGGCCTTTCCCTTTCGTTCATGTCAATCTATAAATAGAAGAGGGTTGAAAGCAGGATGGATCTTCAGTGCCACTCCACAAACTCCGTACCCAACCTCTAACCCTCTCTTTCCCACCTCTTCCGGCGTCGCGATACCGTCCCGGAATCCACTGCTCTGTTTCGGCTGGAGAGACCACAAAACGATCTCTGGAGAATGTCCCTGACATATATCATGGGGCTGCGAGATAGATTCAGTCAAGAACGCCACTTCTCTTAAGAGATGGCTCTCCGATTCAAGCCTCCCGCCGCAGAAAAGGGCTATCGACAGAGTCGACATCGGAGAGAGAGGAGTCGTCGCATCTCGGAACCTAAGAAAAGGAGAGAAGCTTCTCTTTGTTCCTCCTTCTCACGTCATCAGTGCTAATTCTGTAAGTTCAAAAGCGTTGAAATTTTATCTAAACTTGCAATAAAGTCATGAGCTTTAGATTCCTTTCCTCGGGACTTTTCTTGTCAGGAGCACAAGAGCGTGATACAGAGACAACAATCTCTACCAATAGTAGAAAAGAAACCAAAATTTTCAGAGCAGCTGATTGTACAAAACCAGAAACATCTTGCTTCTGATCAGCAGTCTCCCCAATTAGAAGAAGTACAAGAACTATCATCTTCCAAGCCTCCTGATACAAAAGTGGAGTGAGAGGCACAATAGATGAAACCTAAAACTTCAAGTAGCTGTAGATCCTGCAAAGAGTTATGTTGGGCGCTTACTGACAACCCTATACAGGTACAAATTCTGGTTTGTACAGAGTCAGGGTCCTCACTCAATGTGGCATTAAACATCATCAAGTGGGTTTATCTATACATTTTGCTGAGATGATGTATAACTTAACATTGGATTGGTCTAACCAAAGTAAATTATAAACTCTGCAGATTGAGTCTGCAGATTTGCTTGAAGGCAGAGGATGATAAATGGAGAAAGAAGGTGGATAGATAGATTGATGATGGTTCTTTTTAACATCTTTTGATTACAAGAGAGAAAGGTTTATCGTATGTAAATAACCACTGCGTCATAGAGAGGTCACTTTCTTCGGTTCTTCCCATCTTTAAGATTAGAGGTTACTTTGTATAGAAGTCTGCTTTTCCAACAACTTCTGTTTTTGCTTCCTCATCTTGGAGCATATATATTATCTACCCTTTTTTTCTTTTCTGTTTGTACCCTTATAATTTCTAATCTTGTGGGTTTAAATTAGTTTAATTTGAATGTATTATTGTTTTGACCAAAAAAAAAAGAATGTATTATTGTTTTTTCATTGTGGTTATAACCACAAAAAGATCATATGCTTCCCAATCCCCACGCAAAATATTAGGAAAATAATCTAAAACGCCCCGGTTAGAAAAAAACTATTCTAACTACTCCACTCTTTTTTTCACTACCCCACCCATTTCCCCATTCCTCAATTACCCTTTTTTAATAATATTTTTTAAGTTATCTGCGGACCCCACACATCATGGCCGCGGACCCCTCCCCAATTTTTCATAAAATTGAAGTATTAAATTTAAATCTAAATTTACATGTGGTCCCCATTTTTAGAAGTTCACTCTCCTTCTGACATGTGTTCAATTATTTAATAAATAATATAATGAATAATATAACTAAAAATTTTAGAAATAAAAATAAATTCCATTTATTTTAACACAATATTTTTGTAAAAAGTAAAATAACAAAATAAAATATTTTAAAAATATTTTCATAAAAAATAAATACAAAAATAGATTTAATAAAATACATATATAAACGAGATTTTCAAAAACAAAATTTATCTCTTTCATATAAAAGAGATCAAATTTAAAATAAGATATTTTATATATTAATCAACCATTAATTTCAAAAATATTTGTATATTTTAAAATATTTTTAAAATACAAATATAATAAATATGTATTTAAATAATATTTTAATCAAAAATTAATTTTAAAAATAATTTTTAAAAATATTTATAAAACTTTTGTTATATAAAAATATTTCATAAAACAAAAATTTAATAAAAATATGTTTTTCAATTATATTTTAATGAAAAATTAGTTACAAAATAAATTTAATAAAATACTTCTATAAATGATTTTTGTTTAAACTAAATTTTATCTGTTTTATATAAAAATTATCAAATTTAAAATAAATTATTTCATATTTAATCAACAATTAATTTCAGAAATATCTATAAATATTATTACAATAATATTTCAAAAATACATATTTAAAGAAAATTATGTATATTTCCCTAAATTTAACATTGTTTTGAGGAAAAAAACATTAAAATGCTGTTAGACGATACTTTGGGTTGTGTAACACGTTCTTGGTCGTTTAAAAACACCTAAACTGATGAAAAACAAAATTTTAGGTGTATTAGTATAAAACAAATACAAAAATAATGTTTAAAGACGATTTTGTATATTTATGCTTATTTGCACTCTTTTGAAGCAAAATAATACACTACAGTGGTGGGAATAACACCCTCGTGATGAGTTAAAAATGTTAAATCGATGAAAATTGAAATTCTAGGAATTACTGGAATTACTAGTACTACTAAATGAACTACTAGGTACTATTGTGAACTATCTTAAACTACTTTAAAATACTTTGAATTACTATGTATTATGCTTGTTTATAAGAATCTTAATTTTTGTTTTATTGTTTATTTTTAGAAGATGTATATCATATATTACGTGATAATATGTCCATATAAGTGTTTATTTGTCAAATTAGACTAAAATACTCTTAATTTCTCAAGTTGATAGAAAACTTCTCATTTCCATAGAAAACATCCTTATACTTCCATACTGATGTTTTGATGGGAATGTCATAATGAGATGAATAACAGAAAATTCATATTTTTGGAACTTTTTTCTGGCAATGTGTTATATACAATCTAAAACTGTCTAAATACATTGGTATAACTAATAAATTTGTTTTTTTTAATGTTGTATTACTAAAAAAATGCTCTATTTTGCAAAAATATTACTATGAAAAAGGAAATATTACTACTACCTTGAATACTACTAAGTATAAATATTGAAACATGTATTATCTTTTTTTCAACACGTTTTAGACATTTTTTTTATTGAAAATTTTTATCACGTTTTAGACAAAAAAAAATTGTCTACTTAATAATACCTATCGAACCTAATAGTTCAATAATACTATGGACGACTTCTTGATTTTTTTTCTCTCCCAATGTATTACATACAATAAATTAAAATAAATTATTTATATAAATTATTTTTTTTAAACTAATATTGTTTATTCCTTTCAGGTATTTGTTTGGCTTAATAATACTTCATAAACCTAGTATTATTTTAATAATTTTAATTTGTACCTAAGAAATCCAATAATCCAATTTTTTTGTACATAGTAATACGTCCTAGTATTCAATTCAATTAGTCCAAACCTGTTTCAATCTCGTAAAACTTTATAAAACCAAAATATTAAATTTTACACATGCAAAATACAAATAAAAAGCATAAGAAAACTGCCATTGCCCACAAAATCATTCTGTATCACATCCCCTCCAAACTACTTATGCACAGAGTTTCCACCTACACACTGTAACATACAAGCCAAGGAACATGATTAATAATTGAATACAGAACATATCCAAATCCAAATGAGCCACCAAGACATACGCTAACCACCAAAGCCTTCACATATAAAATCCAGAGATTATTAAAAAGTAGATGCGGTGATGAGTGAGTAACTAAATGCTATGAAAGTAAGTAATACCTTCAGCTAATGTATCTAAAGCAAGATCAGAAGAAATTCTTTCAAGGGGTCCATTAACAACTCTGTAACAGGAAGAAAGAATAAAATCAACAGAAGTCGTCCATAGTAATATTGTAGAAAGATTACCCCTATTAATGACTTGTGTTGGTTTCTTTTTTCTTACAGAATTTTGTGGCCACAAGGACGTGTGGGAGAGAGCAGAACATTGAGAATTTGTTGTTTCCGCTTCATTGTTCATGTCAATATCCAGTAAAAGACCTGAGTTACCTACGACATCAACCATTGGAGAATAATCTTTCGATGATGTTCTCTTGTACAAACAAACTCTCCATCATCTCCAATACAATTCGTCTCCTCGCTAGTTGAATATATAGTAACAACACACTCGTCGCAACCCGGTAAAGCCTCTTTGATCCTCATGTTTATTAGTACATATAATGATTAACATAAGATAATGACTAGATTAAATATATGAAGTCATTATCTTGTATAGATTCGGTCTTATCATTAGACTCCAGAGTTGTATATATACAGATCTCATAATATCAATACAAGCATCCTTTTAACAATACTTCTATATGGTATCACACTACAAGAAAACAGCGACATACTGAGGAAAAAAATCGTCGGTATGTCGTCGGAATAACGTTATTCCGAAGACATACCGACGAAACAAGTCCTCGGAAATAATTCCTCGGAAATTCATTTTTCCTCGGAAATCCCTCGGAATTTTCCAACGGAATTCCGAGGAAACTCCGAGGACCACCAGTTCGTCGGAAAGCTCCTCGGAATATACCGAGGGAGAACTTCCTCGGAATTTTCATCGGGAATTTCCGAGGAAATGAACCCTCGGAAAATTCCGAGGAACAAGTCCCTCGGTATATTCCGAGGAATGACTCCCTCGGTATATTCCGAGGGTTCATTTTCTCGGAATTTGAACCCTCGGAATATACCGAGGAACAACTCCCTCGGTATATACCGAGGAATGACTCCCTCGGTATATACCGAAGAATGAGTCCCTCGGTATATTCCGAGGAACATGTCCCTCGGTATATTCCGAGGGTTCATTTCCTCAGAATTTAAAAAAAAAATTAATATTTTTTAAAAAAATAAAAATTTTGAAATTTAAATTCGAAAATATAAAATTAAAATTAAAATTGGAATCATATTAGTTAATATTCAAAGTTGTACAAATAAAAATAAAACATTCCGAGTTTTTGAAAAAAAAAAACTACGGGTCTGGCACGTCCGGGAACACCTCGTTCGGGTACATCCTCTGCATCATCTCCATCATTTGCTGGTTCAACCTCCTCTGTGCCTCATAGCCCGCCTGTTGAGCCGCCATCTGGGTCTCCAACAAAGATTTGCGATCATCTTTGTCCTTCAACTGAGCCGTAAGTACTTCTGGATCAACAAAGGGCGGTGGTGCAGAAGAAGGAGGAACTGACCGGGTGCGACGACCCAAACCGACCAAACGTCCCTTCTTCTTTGGAACCGACTGAAATAGAAAATAGTCAAATTTAAATCAAGAAATAAATGAATTGAACTTTAAAAAAGAGAACTTACGGATTCAACGATTTCGTTGATTCGAAACTGGGACAAGTTGGTCGAAGCCGTCGAAGCGTCATCCTCGGTTTGAAACTGAGACACTTCGTCTTGCACCTGAGTTTGGACCAGGGTGACCACTTCCCTCACAAGACCGTCATCAATCTGGCCGGTCTTCTTGTTGGTATACGCCCTCTTCATTAGGGCGAGATCATCAACCGGCTCGCCATCATTTTCTTCCGCCTTGAAAAAAACATAAATTAAAGAAACATTAGAAATTAGAAGAAATGCGAAAAAAAAAAATTTCAAAACTTAAATAATTGAAGAAAAAACGACTGAACTTACCATGCGATCTCCCAGAGAGACAATAGATTGAGCACCCAAGTTATGCTTGAAGACGACCTTCCCTTTACGGTCGCTCCTGCGGTTGGTGGAGTTGGTGGAAGAAGTTTCTTTCATCTCTTCCTTATCCCAATGCGCACACAACTCCGTCCAGACCGTGTGGTTTATCGACTTTGGGACTTTTTAATTAAAAAAAGAAAATAGTTTAATAAATTAAAAAATAGTTTAATAAATTAAAAAATTGTTTAATAAATTAAAAACAAACCTTGTTGATTTCCCACTTCTTCTTCCACTCGTGGATCTGCTTCCCATAGTTGTCCATAACTTTATGGACGAAGTGGTGAAGTGGTGATAGATAAAGAGCGTCTCATCGGAATTCCAGTTGAATTCTTGCTGAAAAAAAAAACACAATTAGTAGAAAATTTATATTAACGATTAAAAATATAAGTAAAAAATTAGAATACTTACCGCAAACTGATGAAACCACAGATGCTGCTTGTCGGTAGGGAAGTCAGTGAAAGTCGGATGTCCCTTGTCGAGGGCCGAGTACATCATACGGTTGATCCATGCGCTGATCCCGTTCCCGGATCGGTTGAACCTAATAAAAAGAACAAACGGTTAATAATGAATCAAATTTTAATGAAAAAAAAAATATGTTTAATTACCATGTTTGACCCCGTCCATGTGGATACGGAGTGAGATAGGGAAGATGGTCACGACCGGGCTGTCAAACCAACTCCGCAACACTCATCACTCCCGAAGGACCCGGAGGACCCGGAGGAGCAGGAGCGGGTGCAGCAGCAGGAGCGAGAGGAGCAGGAGCGGGTGCAGCAGAGGGAGATGTATGGTAGGAGCTGTGGGGCGAAGGGAAATCCTGAAAATGGCTGGAATCCCGAGACTGGCTCCCCGTACCACCACGACCACGACGCTGTCAAGGCCGGGTCTGATCATCATGAGACCTGTAAATTAACAAAAAAATAATTAATAAATATAGAAATATATAAATTAATTAATTTTTTTAAAAAAAAATCCCAAATAATAGTTTTTAATCACAAAAAAAGTTTTATAGATATTAAAAAAGTTTAATAAATATATAAAAATAGTTCTAATAAACAAAAAATAGTTTTAATAAATAAAAAATAGTTTAACAATTACAAAAAATAGTTTTAATAATATTAAAAATGTTTAATAAATATATAAATCTATATAATATATATATATATATGTTTTTTAAAAAAAAATCCGAAATAATTGATTTTAATCACAAAAAAAGTCTTATAGATATTAAAAATGTTTAATAAATATATAAAAATAGTTCTAATAAACAAAAAATAGTTTTAATAAATAAAAAATAGTTTAATAATTACAAAAAATAGTTTTAATAATATTAAAAATGTTTAATAAATATAGAAATTTATATATATATATATATATATTTTTTTTTTAAATCCCAAATAATAGTTTTTAATCACAAAAAAAGTTTTATTGATATTAAAAATGTTTTGTAAAATCCAAAAAATCGAATTTATATACAAAAAACGTTTTGTAAAATCCAAAAAATGGAATTTATATACAAAAAACGTTTTGTAAAATCCAAAAAATCGAATTTATATACAAAAATCGATTTTATAAATAAAAAAAAATAAAAAATTTATAAAAAAATTCTAAATCAATTCAATAAAACAAATTATTCAACCAAATCACAATTCTAAACCTATTATACAACCAAATCACAATCCTAACCAATCACCCTAACAAAAATCTATCAAATCTACACAAAAACCTAACAAATAGAACCTAAGAGAGTGGGATAGGGTCCTTACATGATTTGTGTAAGAGAAGGGGGAGATCGCCGGAGATATCGTCGGAGAGAAGGGGGAGATCGCCGGAGAGGAGGGAGAGGAGCAGCGCAGAGGAAGAAGAGAGAAATGGGGCAGAAGAAGCGGCTCGTGGTTATAAAACCTAGGGTCCGACGGATAGTTTCCGTCGGAATTTCCTCGGAATTCCGATTTCAATTTTCGCGAAATATTTGCCCGGTTAAATGAAAATATTCCGAGGAAATTCCGACGGATACTTAAATATCCGTCGGAATATTCCGAGGAAATACCGAGGAACTAGTGTTTGGGGTTTCAAAACATCGATTTTTTTTCCGTATTTCATTTCTTATACAATTGTAATGCATACCATTGAGGATTCTTTGTATAGATGATCATAAACCATGAAATAACAAAATTTCAAAACGAATTGTAAGTATTCCCTTTACCGTTCATTAAAGTGTATAAGTGTTTCTCTTATGTTGTGGGGATTTCGTTCATACAATCGGAAAAGTGTTTGTTATAGGTAAGGAACAAATTTTTGACTTCATAATCAGTCTAAGACACTTAATAAGGGTTATATAAGTGTTATTCAAACCGCAAAACGTTGTTTTCGGTTTAAAAACCCTACTTCCTCGGAATTTCCTCGGAATATTCCGAGGGAATTCCGAGGAAACCCTTATCTTCCTCGGAATTCCGTCGGAATATTCCGAGGAAATACCGAGGAACTAGTGTTTGGGGTTTCAAAACATCGATTTTTTTTGCTGTATTTCATTTCTTATACAATTGTAATGCATACCATTGAGGATTCTTTGTATAGATGATCATAAACCATGAAATAACAAAATTTCAAAACGAATTGAAAGTATTCCCTTTACCGTTCATTAAAGTGTATAAGTGTTTCTCTTATGTTGTGGGGATTTCGTTCATACAATCGGAAAAGTGTTTGTTATAGGTAAGGAACAAATTTTTGACTTCATAATCAGTCTAAGACACTTAATAAGGGTTATATAAGTGTTATTCAAACCGCAAAACGTTGTTTTCGGTTTAAAAACCCTACTTCCTCGGAATTTCCTCGGAATATTCCGAGGGAATTCTGAGGAAACCCTTATCTTCCTCGGAATTCCGTCGGAATATTCCAATAAAAAAAAAAGTCGATGCTAGTCTGTTTCCGAGTCATCATCACCAGATGAATCTGAATCTGGATCTTGGTGAAACTCTCCAATCACTGGTTCATCCTCTACGTGAACGACGGCTTCCTCTCCGAAGTCGGTTAAATTGACTACAAGGCCAACTCCAGCTAAATCTTCGGCTGCACTTAAGTTGCCGGATGTGCTTGGTTGTAGTGGGTCTTCCAGCTCAGAACTTCCCTGAACTCGGCCTCTCGGGTTGAGTCTTGTAACAGTAACCCATGGATCATCTCTGTTCCTTACCCGGGGGTACTTGATATAACAAACCTGTAACATTTAAAAAATTATTAGTAAAATTATAAATTAATACACATGGTGATGAATCATTCTAAATAATTAACATATAATTACCTGATCGGCCTGAGAAGCAAGAATGAAAGGATCATAATATTGCAGCTTTCGCCTCGAATTTACTGATGTAACACCAAATGCATCTGTTCTCACACCTCGATCTAGAGTGTTGTCGTGCCAATCACAATAGAAAACAGTACAGCGCAATCCAACCATGCCCAAATACTTGATTTCCAAAATCTCATGTATGTGTCTGTAGTATACATCATCTCCTGATGCAGAACAAACGCCAGCATCATATGTCGTACTCGAACGTCTCCTCTTCTGAGTTGTGAATGCATATCCTCGAGTACAAAATCTCGGATATGACTTCACAACAAATTTTGGTCCAACGACCATCTCGCGTATCCAATCGTCAAATGTTTCACCTCTGGCCAAACCAGCGGACACCTATATTAATAGCACATATATATGTTATATCAATAAATGTGAATTAGTATAAATATGTGATAAATGATATTTTAATTTGTTTAAAGCACTCACATAAGTAAACATCCATCCAAAAAATTCTCTTCATTTCTTCTAGTTCGTCCTCTGTGGCGTATCTATATTCGAACCTCTTTTCTGGCATGAAAATCCTGTACATATGATGACAATAATGTAATTAATTAAGATTTAAATTTCAACTTGTTAAAATAAAAATTTGTAAGCTAATTTATTTACCTCTCATATTGAAGAAGATCTTCGCAGTTGGTGAGCAAATATGTTTGCAAATTACTGCGCTCCTGCTCAGTAAGTCGACGGTCCTTTGGTTTTCCGCGAAGTCGTCCAACGTCTGTGAAAATGTCTGTAACCGTAACATGATATGTTGCCCGTTCGCCTCTATCATCATGCCGAGCAGGTCTTCTGTTTTTGGTCTGAACTTCTGCTGGAAAGTAGTACTCGGCAAAGTTTGAAGTTTCTTCATTGATCATCTGTGCGACTATAGAACCTTCCACCCTATTAAAATTTTTCACCATCTTCTTCAAATGGAACATATACCGCTCATACAGATACATACATGTATACTGCACAGGACCACCAAGTTCCAATTCTCTTGCCAGGTGAATAACAAGATGCTCCATAACATCAAAAAATGAGGGAGGAAATATCTTCTCAAGGTTGCACTGAATCACGGCTATGTTAGTCTTCAAATTTTCAATACCTTCAAGAGTCACTGATCTCGTGCATAAATCGCGGAAGAAACCACTTATCCCTGCAATTGCTTCATGAACATTTCGTGGTAATAGTTCCTTGAAGGCAAACGGAAGGAGGCGCTGCATCATTACATGGCAATCGTGGCTTTTCAAGCCAGTAAACTTTCCTTCCTTTCTGTCGATACAGTTACGCAAATTAGATGCGTAACCGTCTGGAAATTCCACATTGTTTGAAATCCAATCAAAGAACGCATCTTTTCCCTCTGCATCAAGTCGGTATATGGGAAAAGGAGCCCTACCATTCTCATCAACATGAAGTTCTGAACGAGCACATATATCGACTAAATCCAGTCTTGACTTCAAATTATCCTTTGTTTTACCTTGAACATTAAGGATCGTGTTCATGAGATTGTCAAAAAAGTTTTTCTCAATATGCATGACGTCTAAATTATGCCTTAGCAGATGATTCTCCCAGTATGGCAGATCCCAGAAAATACTTTTTTGTGCCAGTTATGTAGGTCTCCAACAGCATCTACCGGAAAACGCTCATGTCCACCAACGTCTGGCGTCCTTTCTGCACCAAAATCTCTTAGTTGTGTCTTCAAATCTTTCCCACAAATTTCCGGAGGTGGACTGTCAAACACCCTCTTGTTCTTCGTAAACAAATTCCTACTCCTACGATATGGATGATCAGGTGGTAGGAATCTCCTGTGACAGTCAAACCAACACGTTTTCCTTCCGTGTTTTAGTTGGAAAGCATCAGTGTTATCTTGACAATATGGACATGATAGCCTTCCATGCGTTGTCCATCCAGATAACATACCATATGCTGGAAAATCACTTATTGTCCACATTAGTACTGCCCGCATTTGAAAGTTTTCTTTACACGAAACATCGTATGTTTCAGCACCTTGAGCCCATAGTTGTTGCAACTCATATATTAGTGGCTGAAGAAACACATCAAGTGATCTCTTAGGATGCTCTGGTCCGGGAACGAGAATCGAGAGAAACAAAAACTCTCGTCGCAAGCACAAGTTTGGGGGTAGGTTGTATGGTGTAAGAATGACTGGCCATAGAGAATACTGTCTTCCACTCTTGCCAAACGGGCTGAAACCATCAGTACATAATCCAAGGTAGACATTTCTTCTCTCATACGCAAACTCGGGATACTTTGATTGGAAATGCTTCCACGCTTTTGCATCTGAAGGATGTCTGATCTCACCATCTGTTGAGTGCTCCGCATGCCATCTCATTGGTTGCGCTGTGCGTTCAGACAGATACAACCTCTGCAACCTTTCCGTCAAAGGTAAATACCACATCCTTTTATATGGCACTGGAACTCTTCCACTCGTATCTTTATAACGAGGCTTTCCACAAAATTTGCATGTAACCCGCTGTTCATCCGCCCTCCAATAAATCATGCAGTTGTCGCTGCATACATTTATTACCTGATACGATAAACCAAGACCAGCTACGAGTTTCTGAACCTCGTAGTATGAACCAGGAGCTACATTATCCTCGGGTAGAATACCTTTTACAAAATCAGCAATCGCATCCACACAGTCTTCAGCCAAATTATAATCTGTTTTAATGCCCATCAATCTTGTAGCAGATGATAAAGCTGAATGACCATCTCTGCAACCTTCGTACAATGGTTGCTTTCCAGCATCCAACATATCATAAAATCTCCTAGCTTG
This sequence comes from Brassica napus, assembly GCF_020379485.1. Lineage (NCBI taxonomy): Eukaryota > Viridiplantae > Streptophyta > Magnoliopsida > Brassicales > Brassicaceae > Brassica > Brassica napus. The sequence continues at coordinate 8,145,099 of NC_063450.1, read as the reverse complement.
TGCATTGGGTAAATCTTCCCCTCTAAAATGATCATTTACCATCTCCTCAGTACCTACACCATAATCTACATCCGTTCTAATTCGTTCTTCTAATCTAACCGCTGGCTGAAGTTCGCTAGTACTACCATGTTCATAATCAGTTTCCCCATGATGATACCAAATTTTGTAACTTCGTGTAAACCCACTCAAAAATAGATGAGTCCAAGCATCCCACTCTTTAATAACCTTTCTATTTTTACAATTAGAGCAAGGACATCTTAACATACCTGTTTTTGCTTCCGGTTGTCGGTGAACTAACCCCATGAATTCAGTTATACCTCGTTGGTATTCTTCCGTAAGCAATCTCGTGTTCGGATCCAAATGAGGTCGATCGATCCAAGAACGAAAATAATTTGAAGAAGACATGTTTTTTTTATGAATCAAATTCGTGTGTAAAGAGAGTAAGAGAGGGGGGATGAAGATATGGGGTGAATGAAGAGGAAGAGGGGTGCTTGTATTTATAGTTGAAATCCTGCTGACAGACCGAGGAAATTCCGACGGAATTCCGACGGAAACAGCTAGTTCGTCGGAATTTCCTCGCAATTTTTAAAATCCCCCAACGGCTCTCTAACGGCTATAATATATCCTCGAAATTCATCGGTTTTTTCCGAGGAATACGTTTTTCCTCGGTATTCCATAAGAATATTCCGACGGATTAATATTTCCTCGGAATTCCGTCGGTATATTCCGAGGAAATTCCGAGGAAACCAAATTTTGTGTTTCCTCGGAATATCCTCGGAAATTCCTCGGGATATTCCGAGGATTTCATTTTCCATCGGAATGTCCGTCAGAATACCGTTGTTTTCTTGTAGTGTCAGAGCAGGTTTCTGATAATAAGGTTTTTGCCTATTGCAAATGTTGTAGTATAGTGGGGTGAATGTCGAACCAGTCCTAGTGATGTGAATCAGTGAGAATACAAGTCATTTCTTAAGCTAAGCAGATTCAATAGTGGTGAGTGTGTGACAAGTAACAATAGCAAACAGAGCAATACAACAAGGTTTTAATCAATTTAGACAAGTGAATCCATGGGTATTGGGAATTGACTTCAAGTAACTAAGATCCAATCTAGGTGACAAGCTTTCAATCAAAGTAATCTCTTAAGTCTAAACACAATTTTAGACAAGTCCTATGTCTAGGTAAATGTCCATTTGCTTAGAAATCATTAAACATCAAATGTCTTTGGCTTAATTCAATCAAGCAATCTTTAAGTTCAAGTTTAATAACTATCTAGCAATTTTAACATCAAGTGTCCTTGGCTAATCTCACTAGAGCTTAGTTGAGTTGATTCAAACACTTCATCTAATCATGTCTGATGAGAAGTGTTTAGAAATCAGGTTTAGAGTGATCAAGACTAAACAAGCATTAAAAATACTCAACAAGCAAGTTCATACAAGGATCTAATACAATAACACCATAGATCTTCACTAAGTTACTCTAATCTCCCTAACCCATGAATTCTTAAGGAAACTACTCATTAATCTCCATGAAAACACTTAATCTCATAATAGATTGAAGCATATTCAAGTAGATACAACAGAGAATAAAGATAAACAAGGATTAAACAAGCAAAACGAAATTAAAACTCAAGAACAGATGATGAACAATGAAGAACAGCTCAAGAACAATAAGAACAATGATATTTCAAAGAGAGAGAGTTTTGACAAGTTAAATTATTACAAAAGTTGGATAATGATGTTTCTTGGACACTCCTTTAATAAAAAGAAAGCAGATATTATACAGAAAAGTAGGAAAACTCGTGCAAAGGAAAGGTAGAAGAAAGTGGCAAGTTGGGACATCCCATTAACTTTCCAGTGGTCCCCGGCAAGGGTTGATACACCTATAGTAAATCAATCATAACTTATCCAATACAGCTCTAAATGACTTGAAACCACTTCTATTGGAAAGCTAACTCAATTTTCAGTGTCTCCACAAATTTTGAGCTTCAGAATAGATCTTTAAGGCCTTCATCCGTGTTCATCTTTCACTCTTTGGACTCAAAATCCCTCCAATGGTCCTCTAACTCATCCATGGTGCTCTCCAACACCTCATATGTACAAATACAATGATATGCAACCTAAATGTGCCTAAATTATGCTCTAAATGACCAAACCATGCAAGAATAAGAAGTTAAAAACATGTAAATTCACAAGATTTCAACTCCCCCACACTAGTCCTTTACTTGTACTCAAGTAAACTTTCAAGTCCTAAGAAGGAAGAAGATTGAAAAAGGGAGCTCATAGCCAAAAGACACACATCCTAGCTCTTCTACAACATTCCAAATGATCATAGCAAACAATCATTGGTCATTCTTTTATCAGTCTAGCTTCTCAATGCCTATCAAACTCTTTTTATTTCTTTATACAAAGTGCAATGCTCATCAATCAACAAGTAACTTCAACCAATTCTCACATTCATTCACACACACACACACACAAGGTGGATTCTCACAAATGGGCACATGATCTCAATCACTTGGCTTGGTAGATTAATGGTCTTTTATGAATGAAAAGAAAGGTTCAAATACAATCTTTTTAATGGTGGTAATCACTCAAGAACAAGGAGCATGATCATTATGCAAAATTTATCTAAGACTAGGAGCAATTCATGCATACATAGCTCATTCTCATCATTCTACTCTTCTTCCTAAGTGATTACAAATTCTACCCATCTTTTATATTTCAAAACCCAAGTATATACACTTCACTCACATTTCTCACCAAGTGAACTCTCTCTTTTTTTTTTTTTTTACATGATCAACCAACTAAGAACTTGACACTCTTTTTCTTTCCCCATTATGATCTTTCATTCATTTTTTTTTTTTTTTTTTTTGGGGAATTCTAATTGACACACTTAAGAGTTTTTCTTCTTTTATTTTCTTGGTTCCTATTGGTTTTCTTTTCTTATTGACACTCTTTGATCTTTTTCTCTTCTCTCAAACCCAAGATATAACAACTTAAAAACACACAAACTCACTCACCATCCTAGATGCTAGTTCAAATGAGGATCTTATGCTAGCAATAGATGAGAACAAACATATGTCGCTCCCAATACTCTCAAGATTTTGCACATGACAAGCTATCAATAAGAGACCTCACTCAACAAATCAATATTGGTTTCAAAGAATGGCAAGGGTTCAAGGGTAGGGGAGTGCCATTTGGGTTAATCAAAGGATAATACATGGAATAAGATAACCCAAATGTGTATGAAATCCATGATCAAGTATGCAAGTGCCCATATGCAAGAGAGATTAAATTCATTATGCCCAAGTTCAGTTTGTAATTGGTTTCAAGAACAATGTCAATATCATATGAGCAACATGTTTCAAAAAGAGTTTTCAAGGCTCAAGAGATGCTTGTAGATATGTTCTTTTCATGGCAATTTCAATCATGGCTCCCTATGCATAATTCAAAACACACAACTCTTTTTAAAAAAAAAAAAAATTTTTTTTTTTTATTTAGAAATCACAAGAAAATCCAAAATGCAAATCATTAAAATCCACACAAATGCAAAGTGCTAGATATGTCAAATGCAAATCATCCAAATAAAAACAAGCAAAATGATCAGTTTTTATAGTACCCCCACCACACTCGAATCACACAGTCTCTTGTGTGACTTTGAATTTGGAGTGGTTTACATGATAAGTAAAATAAAAATTACTAGAGATGTGGAGAGATTTTAAACCGGATTAGAGTACTTACCTTGTGACTGTAGCGACATGAGCATGTCACTATGGATATGTCGCTACGGTCCTTAGCCAAATATTGCATTCTCTTCGTTTGGTCGTAGCAACATGAGGATGTCGCTATGCACGTCGCTAAGGTTGTCCGTAAAGGGTTATAGCGACATGTGTGGGTCGCTATGCGCTTGTCGCTATGCTATCTTCCTTGTAGCGACCCAATCATGTCGCTATGAGCATGTCTCCACAGCACTTGTGTTTCTTTCCTAGCCTCTTTTGAAACCTTTCCTTTTCCTGAGCACCTTCCAAACTGAAATCACACACAATTCACACAAACAAACACACAAACAAGGATAGTTCACACAATTTATTAAAAACATTCACACATATATACAAAGGATACTCTTGGGATTTCCTCCCAAGTGAGCTTGTTTTAAGTCTCTAGCTTGACTTTGCCTCCTTTAGGTTAGACTGTGGTTGGATCGGAAAGTGGAACTGAAGTTCCCAGGTCTTCCGATTTGGTTCCCAAGTAAAGCTTAGCCCTTTGTCCATTGATGGTGAACTCTCTTCCATCAGAACTCCACAAAACTATTGCTCCATAAGGTTTAACCTCTTTAACCTTGAAAGGACCAGACCACCTTGACTTGAGCTTGCCTGGAAACAACTTCAGTCTGGAGTTGTAGAGAAGAACTTGATCTCCTTCTTTAAAGTCTCTTTTCAGGATATGTTTGTCATGGAGAGCCTTTGTTTTCTCTTTGTAGATCTTTGAACTTTCAAAAGCTTCAAGTCTTATCTCATCAAGTTCGTTCAGCTGGATCAATCTCTTCTCCTTGGCACTCTTGATGTCAAAGTTCAGCAACTTGACTGCCCATAGTGCCTTGTACTCAAGCTCAACTGGTAGATGGCAAGACTTTCCATAGAGAAGGTTGAAAGGTGTAGTTCCCAAAGGTGTCTTGTAAGCTGTCCTATAAGCCCACAATGCATCATCAAGCTTGATGGACCAATCTTTCCTTGTAACCCCCACAATCTTCTCCAGAATGGACTTGATCTCCCTGTTGGAAATCTCAACTTGACCACTTGTTTGGGGTGGTAAGGAGTTGCAACCTTGTGCTTCACACCATTCTTCTTAAGGAGGTTTGCAAACAGTTTGTTGATGAAGTGAGACCCTCCATCACTGATCACAACTCTTGGAATCCCAAACCTTTGAAAGATTATGCTCTTGAACATTTTTAGAACCACCTTTGCATCATTGGTTGGACTTGCAATTGCTTCAACCCACTTAGAGACATAATCTACAGCCACCAGTATGTACTTGTTGCTATAAGATGAAGGAAAAGGCCCCATGAAGTCAATACCCCAGACATCAAACACTTCAACTTCTAGGATGGGGTTTTGAGGCATTTCATTCCTCTTGGTGATGTTTCCTCTTCTTTGACAAGAGTCACACCTTGAGACAAAGTCTTGGGTGTCTTTAAACATGTGAGGCCACCAAAATCCAGCTTGTAGCACCTTTGCAACTGTCTTAAATGTAGCAAAGTGGCCTCCATAGGATGATCCATGACAATGTGTAAGGATCCCATCAATTTCTTCTTCAGCCACTGCCCTTCTATAGAGTTGATCTCTACAAAGTATGTAGAGGTAAGGCTCATCCCAATAATATCTCTTCACATCCTTATAGAACTTCTTCTTGGCATAACCTTCAAGGTTCAATGGCTCTTTTCCACTAGCTAAGTAGTTGACTATATCAGCATACCAAGGACCCTTCTCATCAGCTGCCTTCACCTCTTCAAGTTTCTTTCCTGTCTCACAAACAGCTACCACTGCATGAATAGCCATCATTTGCTCTTCTGGAAGTCTGTCATCAATAGGGATTCCACACTCCACCTTCAACCTGGACAGGTGATCAGCTACTCCATTCTCAACTCCAGGCCTGTCCTTGATCTCAAGATCAAACTCTTGTAGCAGCAGAATCCACCTCAACAGTCTTGGTTTTGCATCTTTCTTGGCTAAGAGGTGTCTCAATGCAGCATGATCAGTGTAGACAGTCACCTTTGACCCAACCAAGTAGCTTCTGAACTTCTCAAATGCAAAGACAATGGCCAATAGCTCCTTCTCAGTTGTAGAGTATTTAGCTTGAGCTTCATCAAGGGTTCTACTTGCATAGTAGATCACATGTGACTTCTTGTCTCTCTTCTGGCCTAGGACTGCTCCTACAGCAAAGTCACTTGCATCACACATGATCTCAAAGGGGAGATCCCAATCTGGCGGTTGAACTATGGGTGCACTGATGAGTGCATTCTTCAGGTTTTTGAAAGCTTCCATACACTCCTCATCGAAGTGAAATGCAGCTTCTTTGCATAACAGCCTGGTCAATGGTCTAGCTATCTTAGAGAAATCCATGATGAATCTTCTATAGAAACCGGCATGACCCAGAAAGCTTCTTATATCCTTCACTGTTCTTGGTGGAGCTAGACCAACCATGACATCTATCTTGGCTTTGTCCACTTCAATTCCTTTCTCAGAAACTTTGTGTCCAAGAACAATCCCTTCCTTGACCATGAAGTGACACTTCTCCCAATTGAGCACCAGGTTAGTGTCCTCACATCTCTGTAATACCCTGCAAAGATTTGACAAACAAGTAGCAAACGAAGAACCGTATACAGAAAAATCATCCATAAACACCTCCATTACATCCTCAATAAGATCAGAGAAAATTGACATCATTGCTCTTTGGAATGTTGCTGGTGCATTGCACAGTCCAAATGGCATCCTTCGATATGCAAAGGTACCATAAGGACAAGTGAATGTCGTTTTCTCTTGGTCATTTGGGTGTATAGGGATTTGGAAAAATCCAGAGTATCCATCAAGGAAACAATAATAAGGATGGTTAGCTAGCCTCTCTAACATCTGATCAATGAATGGTAAAGGGAAATGATCCTTTCTAGAGGCTGCATTCAGTTTTCGATAGTCAATGCACATCCTATGTCCAGTTATTGTTCTTGTTGGTATTAACTCATCATTTTCGTTCTTAACAACTGTTATGCCACCTTTTTTAGGAACTACATGCACAGGTGAAACCCAATTGCTATCAGAGATAGGATAGATCACACCAGCATCTAACAATTTGATTATCTCTTTTTTAACAACATCTTTCAAATTAGGATTTAATCTTCTTTGGTGTTCAATTGAAGTTTTAGATTCATCCTCTAGATGTATCCTATGCATGCACAAAGATGGTGAGATTCCTTTAATGTCATCAAGTGAGTATCCTAGTGCTTTTCTATACTTTTTAAGTTCATTTAAAAGCATAGACAATTCATTCTCAGTCAGCTCACTACTCACAATGACAGGATATGTCTCATTAGGTCCAAGGAAAGCATACCTTACACCATGGGGAAGAGGTTTAAGCTCCACTTTTGGTGCCTTGAGCTCACTCCAATCAGCTTCATGGAGGTTCTCTTGAATGTCTGCTGAGGCAGCATGTTGAGTCATTTGTGGCAACTCCATGAACTCATCTTCTCCATCCTCCTCAAGGTGAACATCTAGCCTTCTTACTAGCTCATCACTCTCCTTGTTTTCAATCATTTGGGTCTCTCTTTCAATGGTCAGGGCATGTTGAAGAGAGTCCTCAATCGCTAACTCCTCAAGGAAATCATCAGCCAAGGCATCCATCTCATCAATGTAGAATATTTCTCCTTGAGTTGTGGGCTTCTTCATCATCTCCTTGATATCAAAATGGAGAATGTGATCTTTTCCAAGGTGGAGATCAATTGTGCCATCTCTCACATTCACCATTGCTCCAGCAGTTGCCAAGAAAGGTCTTCCAAAGATCAAAGGATCTCTAGGCTCTTCATCCATCTCAAGCACTACAAAGTCAGTAGGCACTTCACAATTTCCTATCTTGACAGGAAGATCTTCTAGGATGCCAATGGGGAGCTTGACAGATCGATCAGCTAGCACCAAAGAGATCTTGCACTTTTTATATTGTGTAAACCCAAGCTTCTTGGCAATGGATAGTGGCATGAGGCTGACACTTGCTCCCAAATCACATAGACATCTCTCAAATGTCAAAGGTCCAATGGCGCATGGCAGGGTAGAACTACCAGGGTCTTCTAGCTTCCTTGGGACAGTCAGTCTCTGAATAATGGCACTGCACTCATGAGTAAGAATCACCATCCCTTCCATCTCTTTCTTCTTTTGTTCTACAGCATCTTTCAAGAACTTGCTGTATTGTGGAACTGAACTTCACTCATTTGCTCGTCAAACAAGGCTTTGTACTTCTCTAGGAGTTGCTTCTTGAATCTTCCAGGAAAGGGAAGCTTTGGCTCATAGGGAGGAGGAGTGAACAATTTCTCCTTTGTTGATGTAGCAGCCTCATTTTTGTTCTTAACTTTCTCCTCTCCAATCTTTCTCTTGCCCTTAGCTTCAACTATCTTCTCCAAGATTTCCTCATTAGTCTTCTCATCCACAATCACCACATCATCATCTACATTGATGACCACCTCCCCACCTTGTTTCTCATTATCCTTAATGAGAACTTTAGGAGGCAACTCTCTTCCACTCCTTAGGGTGATTGCCTTCATTGTCTTCTTTGGGTTTTGTTCAGGCTTTCCAGGTAGGGAACCTTGTTGGCGACTTGAGCTGGCTGTCATAGAGACAAACTGGTTCTCCAAGGCTTTGAACTTGTTGTTTAGATCATGGTAATTCCCATCAATCTTGTTGTGGAGATTTTTCAGCTCATACCCTAATTGTTTCTCACTTCTTGCTTGTCCCTCCAATAATTGTTTCAGCATAGCTTCAGTACTACTCTCTTGTGGAGGTTGTGTTGATGATCCAGCTTGGTCTTGTGCAGGTTGACTTGGTTTTGGTGAGAATCCAGGAGGGAAGTTCTGTTTGGGTTGGTAACCACCTTGGTTGTTGTTGTAGAATGGCTTAGGCTGATTGTTGTAGAATGGTCTTGGCTGGTAGTTGTTGAATGGCTTCTGTTGGTTGTTGTAGAAGGGTTTCTGTTGGTAGTTGTTCTGGTATTGATAGTCAGGCTCCTTCTTGTACCATGTACCCTGAGCATTGACATAGTACATATCTTCTTGGCATTCTACTCCATCAACTTCAGCAACCATATGTAACTCCTCTTTCTTGGTCTTTTCTGATAGTAGCATGTCAATCTTGTCTTGAAGTGCTTTCAGCTCTCTCTTTGTGGTCATATCTTCTCCTCCACCACCTCTGTCTCTTCTATCATATTCATCATTGTAGACAGAGTCACTCTGTGCCATGTTCTCCAAGAGTTCTAAAGCATCTTCGACAGTCCTCCCCAAGAAGTTTCCATTGCTTGCAGTGTCAAGCTGGCTTTTGAATTTAGGCAAGACTCCTCTGTAGAAAGTGCTTAGCAAGCTCTCATTGTTGAAGCCATGGTGGGGACATTGAGACAAGTAGCTTCTGAATCTCTCCCATGCCTCTGAAAATCCTTCAAGTCCTCTTTGTTGAAAACCAGAGATCTGATTTCTAAGGTTGGCAGTCCTTGTAGCAGAGAAGAACTTGTTGAGGAAGGCCTTCTTGCATTCATCCCAAGTGGTGATAGTATCACTTGAGATGTTTTTCTCCCAAGTGTGAGCCTTGTCTCCCAAAGAGAAGGGAAACAATCTGAGCTTGAAAGCATCCTCTGAAACTCCATTTGTTTTTGACAAGCCACAGTACTTATCAAATCTGTCAAGGTGATCTAGTGGGTCTTCCAAGGCAAGTCCATGGTACTTGTTGTTTTCAATCATGTTGATGAGGCTGGACTTGATCTCGAAATAGTTGTTGGCAACTGGCGGTGCCCTAATACCCAACCTATTCCCATTTATGTTAGGTTGATCATATGTACCGATGGCCCTAGCTTGGCGTTGTGGTTGTCTAGGTCGAAGGTTGGCAGCTCCTTGACCATTGCCCTCTTCAGCTTGAGGTTGTTCTGGAACTGGTTCCATCATAGGTTCTGATCTTTGTATCTGAGCCTCTTGCTCTTCTTGTCTTAACTTTCTCCTATTCTCTCTTTCAAGTGTTTTGATATCTGTCAAGGGATCTTAGGTTCATGCACCTGCGATCACAAGTAGATGAAGAAGTAGAATTAGTAACTTTAAAACAAAGTAAAACTCAGTCTCAAGCAAAGACTCAAACTCAATGTCACAATCAGACTAGGATCGGCAACGACGCCAATTTGATAATAGGGTTTTTGCCTATTGCAAATGTTGTAGTATATTGGGGTGAATGTCGAACCAGTCCTAGTGATGTGAATCAGTGAGAATACAAGTCATTTCTTAAGCTAAGCAGATTCAATAGTGGTGAGTGTGTGACAAGTAACAATAGCAAACAGAGCAATACAACAAGGTTTTAATCAATTTAGACAAGTGAATCCATGGGTATTGGGAATTGACTTCAAGTAACTAAGATCCAATCTAGGTGACAAGCTTTCAATCAAAGTAATCTCTTAAGTCTAAACACAATTTTAGACAAGTCCTATGTCTAGGTAAATGTCCATTTGCTTAGAAATCATTAAACATCAAATGTCTTTGGCTTAATTCAATCAAGCAATCTTTAAGTTCAAGTTTAATAACTATCTAGCAATTTTAACATCAAGTGTCCTTGGCTAATCTCACTAGAGCTTAGTTGAGTTGATTCAAACACTTCATCTAATCATGTCTGATGAGAAGTGTTTAGAAATCAGGTTTAGAGTGATCAAGACTAAACAAGCATTAAAAATACTCAACAAGCAAGTTCATACAAGGATCTAATACAATAACACCATAGATCTTCACTAAGTTACTCTAATCTCCCTAACCCATGAATTCTTAAGGAAACTACTCACTAATCTCCATGAAAACACTTAATCTCATAATAGATTGAAGCATATTCAAGTAGATACAACAGAGAATAAAGATAAACAAGGATTAAACAAGCAAAACGAAATTAAAACTCAAGAACAGATGATGAACAATGAAGAACAGCTCAAGAACAATAAGAACAATGATATTTCAAAGAGAGAGAGTTTTGACAAGTTAAATTATTACAAAAGTTGGATAATGATGTTTCTTGGACACTCCTTTAATAAAAAGAAAGCAGATATTATACAGAAAAGTAGGAAAACTCGTTCAAAGGAAAGGTAGAAGAAAGTGGCAAGTTGGGACATCCCATTAACTTTCGAGTGGTCCCCGGCAAGGGTTGATACACCTATAGTAAATCGATCATAACTTATCCAATACAGCTCCAAATGACTTGAAACCACTTCTATTGGAAAGCTAACTCAATTTCCAGTGTCTCCACAAATTTTGAGCTTCATAAGAGATCTTTAAGGCCTTCATCCGTGTTCATCTTTCACTCTTTGGACTCAAAATCCCTCCAATGGTCCTCTAACTCATCCATGGTGCTCTCCAACACCTGATATGTACAAATACAATGATATGCAACCTAAATGTGCCTAAATGATGCTCTAAATGACCAAACCATGCAAGAATAAGAAGTTAAAAACATGTAAATTCACAAGATATCAGTTTCGACCTAATTTCTTCTTCTTCACGTCTGATACAGCTCTCTTTTCTTTTTTCTTTCTTTACCTCCGACTCAACATGTCTCAACATTTCGACCGAATCCTCTTCTTCTAAACACTCTGAAACTACGGTGGTATTCAATATCACTGACCCAAAATCAACCCTCATCTCTCTCAACATGTCTAACATAACAGAGTTGACAACAAGCAATTTTATAATGTGGCGTCTTCAGATAAGTTCTCTTCTTGAAGCTCATGAACTTCACTGCTTCATCACAGATGATGATCAATCATCACCTACAACAATTTCAACAACAGATGGACAATCAGAGACTAATCCCAACTTTACAGCTTGGAAACGTCAGGATAAACTCCTCTATAGTGCGTTACTTGTCACACTGTCCCTTGCCGTTCAACCTATTGTTGCTCGAGCCACAACCTCTCGTGAAATATGGGATATTCTCTTCCGTACTTATGGTAAACCATCCAGAGGACACATAAAACAAGTAAGGCAACAGCTAAAGCACAACAACAAAGAGAATAAGTCTATCAATGAGTATATGCGTGGTATCATTGAGAAAGCGGATCAACTTGCTCTTCTTGGTTCACCGTTGGAACATGAAGATCTTTTTGATTACATCACAGAAGGTCTTGGTGAAGATTACAGAGCAATTGTTGAGATGGTAAATGGAAGAGACACTCCAATCACGATCGATGAGCTCCATGAGAAGCTAATCAACCGTGAGAACACTCTCAAGAGCAATACAACAAGTGATAGCAACATGCCAGTGACTGCTAACCCTACAAACATTCGTACTAATCAATCCACAAACTCATTCAACTCTTCTCGTGGTGGTTTCAACTCAAATCGTGGAGGATCTCGACAGTCACGACCATATCTTGGGAAGTGTCAAATCTGTGGGGTTCAAGGACAAGGAGCTCGACGATGTCCTCATTACCAGCAATTCCCCACACACATGGCTCCTGGAGTGCATCAACAATATGGGCAGCAACAATCTCAACCTCGTGGACATGCATCGTGGCCTGCACCACATCTTCCATTACCTACACCACAATGGCAACAACAAGCGCATCATGCAACAATGTCCTCTCCTGATTTCTCTCGGTGGTTACTAGACAGTGGTGCCTCTCATCACATAGCAAGTGACTTCAACAACCTCTCATTGCACACACCGTATAATGGGAGTGACAATGTCATGATTGGCAATGGAACAGGACTACCGATCACACATACGGGTTCAGTATCTATTCCTTCTAAAAATCGCAATCTACTCTTACACAATGTTCTCTGTGTACCGGATATGAAGAAAAACCTTATCTCTGTCAACAAGTTATGTAAAACTAACAATGTCATGGTTCAACTATGTCCCTTTGATTTTCAGGTGAAGGATCTACACACGGGGACAACTCTTCTCAAAGGCAAGGCCAATGAGGGAGTGTATGAGTGGCCATCAATCTCTTCTCCTATAGCTTTTGCGTCTCACAAATCTTCTCCTTCACAATGGCATTCACGCCTTGGTCATCCCAACTCTCACACACTTCGTTTTATGTTGTCTCGGTTTTTATTACCTTTGTCTACAGCTTTCCCTTCTTCTTCGGTTTTATTTTGCAATTCTTGTTCAACTAATAAAAGTCATAAACTTCCATTTTCTACCTCTACTCTCACCACTTCTCAACCTCTTGAAATTTTATTCTCTGATGTGTGGACATCTCCTACCACTTCAGTAGATGGCTATAAGTATTATGTTTTATTTGTTGATCACTATACAAGGTACACATGGCTATATCCTCCTAAAGCGAAGTCTCAAGTTGCTACGATCTTTCCTTAATTCAAACAGCTTGTTGAAAATCGCTTCAAGAGAAAGATCATCACACTATATTCAATGGGGGCGAATTCATTGCCCTTAAACAATACATTGGGACACACGGCATCTCACATCTCACAAGTCCACCACACACTCCTGAACACAACGGTATGGCTGAAAGAAAACATAGGCACATAGGCACAGGATTGTCTCTACTCACGCATGCGGACATTCCTTTCACATACTGGACATACTCCTTTGCAGCTGCAGTCTACTTAATCAATCGACTAACAACACCAAATCTGGCGAATCTATCTCCTTATCGACTTCTCTTCAACGAAGAACCAAACTACTTCAAGTTGAAAACGTTCGGTTGTCTCTGCTACCCGTGGATCAAACCCTATGGGCAAAACAAGTTCAGCCCAAAGTCAACGCCGTGTGTCTTCTTGGGGTATTCCTTGACTCAAAGCGCCTATATCTGTCTGGATGTAGTGTCTTCTCGTGTCTTTATATCTCGTCATGTTGAATTTGTTGAGTCAGTCTTTCCTTTTGTCTCTCTTACATCTAAATTTTTCCTTGTCTTAACTGAAGAGTCTTCTTCCTCTGTTTCTCCTTCAGCAACTCTTGCTCCTGTTTTTCAAAGGCCACTCTCACCGGAACCGTGTGCTGCTCCTTCTCCAGAAACATCATCAACAACAGAGGACACCCCAACGACTGTCTCAGACACAACAACAACTGAAGTACCTGAACCACACCCGCCTGCAGCATCAACAAATCCAAACTCTCGCAGCATGACCACTCGCTCCAAGAATAATGTAAGGAAACCAAACCCCAAATATGGTCTTACTGCAGTTCTTGGTGAGGTGGAACCAGCAAATTATACTCAGGCGCTCAAAGACAAAAAGTGGTGCAGCTCAATGAGTACAGAACATGATGCTTTTGTGCGCAATGACACATTTGAACTTGTTGATAGATCCTTGGCTACTAACATTGTTGGTTCAGGTTGGCTTTACAGGATCAAACGAAACCCTGATGGCACAGTCAAATCTCTTAAATCTCGCCTTGTCGCACGGGGTAACCATCAGCGACCGGGTGTTGACTTCCATGAAACATTCAGTCCAGTCATCAAACATGCCACCATACGACTTGTCATTGGAACTGCAGTAGCAAAAGGCTGGCCATTGCAACAAGTGGATGTTAATAATGCATTCCTACAAGGTCCTCTTCATGATGAAGTATACATGCTGCAGGCACCAGGGTTCATCGACAAAGACAAACCTAATCACATATATCGTCTCAAGAAAGCTGTGTATGGTCTGCGCCAGGCACCTCGAGCTTGGTATAATGCCTTAAAGGAGTTTCTTGTCAGCATTGGGTTCAAGAACTCTCGTGCGGATGCATCACTCTTCATCTTGCAACATGGCTCTGTCTTCGTCTACATTCTAATCTATGTTGACGATATCATAATAACGGGAACATCAACATCAGTCATTAAGCAGGTCACAGACAGATTGGCGGCAAAATTCTCACTTAAGGATCTTGGTGAACTCTCATACTTTCTTGGTCTCGAAGCTTCTCGCACTCCTGCTGGGTTGCACCTCACGCAAACCAAATACATCACTGATCTGCTCAGGAAAACGAAGATGATAGATGCTAAACCAGTGGCGACTCCAATGTCTTCTTCTCAAGTTCTCACACTTCACGTTGGTGAGCTTCTATCTAATCCATCAGAGTATCGTGCCACTGTTGGGAGTCTGCAATACTTGGGTCTAACTCGCCCTGATATTGCATTCACTGTTAATAGATTCTCACAGTATATGCATGAGCCAAGAACTCTCCATTGGGAGGCAGTAAAACGTCTCTTACGATATCTGGTTGGTACGGCTAATAAAGGGATGTTCTTCTCTGGTTCTTCACCACTTACACTTCATGCGTATTCTGATGCTGACTGGGCTGGAAATCGTGATGACTACACTTCAACAGGTGCCTACATTGTTTACTTGGGTCGTCAACCAATCTCCTGGTGTTCCAAGAAACAAACCGGCGTTGCACGTTCGTCTACTGAAGCAGAGTATCGAGCTCTCACGTCAGCCACAGCTGAACTCATGTGGTTGCTTTCCCTTATGTCCGAGCTTGGGTTGAAGTCGTCTGAGATCCCAGTTCTGTATTGTGATAACATTGGAGCAACGTATCTCTCGGCCAATCCAGTATTTCACTCACGCATGAAATACTTGGCGCTTGATTATCATTTTGTCAGAGAACAAGTTCAAGCAAAGAAACTACGAGTTGCGCATATCAGCTCTACTGATCAGTTAGCGGATGCACTAACCAAACCACTACCAAGGGCGCGGTTCATTGATCTATCAGTCAAGATTGAACTCTGTTCTCGGTGTCCATCTTGAGGGGGCGTATTAGTACATATAATGATTAACATAAGATAATGACTAGATTAAATATATGAAGTCATTATCTTGTATAGATTCGGTCTTATCATTAGACTCCAGAGTTGTATATATACAGATCTCATAATATCAATACAAGCATCCTTTTAATAATACTTCTATAATGTTTACCTTCGTCTCCCTGCTTTTCCCACGCATTGAAGCCTGAAACAAAACAAAATAAAGAGAAAGATGTATCTCTGGTTTTGTTGTTCTGTAAGCAAACTTTCTTGTTACATGGGAAGCCTCTGTTCCCTATTCTAGTATCTCTCTTAATACGAATACCACTCCATCTTTCTAAAACTAATTGTACGAGTCAATGGGTGTAAAATTTTGGATCTTTTTTCAATGCTCTGGTAGTAAGCGATCCATTTCATATTGCTTCTGATCCACACAGACAACAAAAGAAAATTCATCAAACTAAATCCAAAAACCTGTTGGGAATGTCCTGGAATATGTGATACTAACTCTAGTAGAAGTTGTAACGTCGAGGTTCCGACAATCGTATAATATTAGGTGGTTATAATGTTTTGCTAGAAACCACTTATAATCTATGAATTGAGAATTCATTGCTAATATTATATGATCCTACAGGGTCACACACCTAAGTAGACTGGATACGGTTTTATATTTACTGCTGCGTAATGTATATAATACAAATATATGATATTAGTATTATATATGTTTGCATGTCAAACACGTTAATGAACGTGTGTTAAGCCCACTCCTCCCTTTAGTAAGACTTTGGGTTAAGCCCATTATTAACCTAATTAGGTTTATAATGTGAGGTAGATAAGAGGACGTGGGGCTAATGTTTTTGGTGTGTAACAAAACGTGGCCGACCAATACGAAACCCTAAGAGACAAAAGAGTTTGTTCTCTGAGATCAGATCTCAACGGCACTAACATCCCATATCAATCCAGTTTGTGTGTGTGTGGATATCGGTAGAGGCACGACGTTTGGAGTGCTTGAAATCTCGACTTGGTTTATTCATTTTTCCGCTGCGAGTAACCAGGTATATCCGAAACTATAGATCTAGATTTATTTCAGTATTTTGCATGAGATCTAGGCAAACAGAATTCATAAGTAGATTTATAAATTGTTATAAACTGGTACGAATTCCAACAGTGGTATCAGAGCCTACTTGCATAATACTAAAATTAGTATTAAATTGAGATAACTTCAATGTGTTTATAGAGATATACACGTTCGTTGTTAGTTTGTTTATGAACAAAAGAAATTATGTTTGATTTGATATATCTAACTAATTCAATTAATCAGTTGCAAGTGATTTAAGAATATCTAGATATATGCGTTGTCATGTGATGATTATGTATGTTGTTTACACATGGTTTATGTATACATATAATTTAAAGAAAGCACTCGTGTTATTGTAATACTTGTTAACTTTATTTTAGATAAAGTAATATGTATCATTGAATCATGTGGTTGTGTGATCGTCACCGAGAATTGGTTTCTGAAACCGATTATTCAAACAACATGCTCACGTCAAAGAAATTGTTTCTGTATAATTGATTTCAGAAGTCAATGTGTGTTATTGTAACCTAGTTGGTCAGATTCTGTGTAACCTTTTAAACCGGTTAAACCAGTTCTCTGGTTTATTTGGTTAGAATGAGCGATTTGATTCGATCGTTTCTGTCCCTATGATTTAGAATTCTAATTTGATTAGATTCTAAAATTAATATAATTATTCATAATCCAATTAAAGTACACATAAGATATGTATTAGTTATATTTATCTTTTATATTAGATATAAAATTTTAAATATAAATTTAAATTGGATAAAATTAATTCCTCAATTAATTTCAAGTATTTTTGATGTCTACCCAATTTTATCAACCATCAAGGCTCATTTCGTTGTAAGATGGGCTTGCCAAAGCAAGGTGTCTGCAATTACATGAGTGAGGTGGATGGTAACGGTTACCATGTGAAACAAGATTGGTTTACCTGACCAGGCTATCAAAACGGTTTTGGGCTTAGAGACATAGGTTGGATAAGACATAAGATGTCGTCTGACAACCAAGAATTATATTGGATATGATTAGCAAAGTGTTGCTTACCTAAATAGCTTTATATTCGGGCGATGAGCCAAAGCTCACTCGGGTTCTAGTGAAATATGGATCTTGGATTATTATATTAATTTGAGGAAAATGTTTTGAATATAATATGAGTTTTCTTAATTGTTGAGATTTCTCTAATTCTTATACATCATATTAATATTTGCTATTCTTCTATTCCTGAAAAGTTAACTCCTCACAACCCATTTTCATTGCGATTTGCCCTTGAGAAGGACATATTGAATGGATAAAATTTTCTCCACTGGTATCGAAACCCGAGAATTGTTCTCAAAAATAAGTGTAAAACTTTAAAGGAAAGGATAAGCCAAGCTGGATTGCGAATCCTAGCCAGCTTGATCTTTCTCCTAAGTTTAAACCCTACTTGGAAGATCTAAAAAAAAAGACTTTTGGAACATCGTCTAGGAGTATTTATGTTATAGAAGTAAATGTTACTACTTTTGGCTTTACTTCTTGGGTAATGGATACCGGTTGTGGTGCTCATATTTGTACGAATATGAATGGCCTAAGCAACAGTAGAATTTTGGAGAAAGGACAAGTGGACCTACGCTTGGGTAATGGAGCAAGAGTTGCTTCATTAGCTGTGGGAACATTTCATTTACCTTTACCTTCAGGCTTGGTTTTAGAACTTAAGAATTGCTACTATGTACCTGCTATAAGTAGGAACTAGATTTTGACCCGCGCTTTCAAAGCGCGGGTTTATTTTTGTTTTTTTTTTCAATTGACAAATATTTAGTAAATGTCACATTTTCATATATTTGTGTTTTATTTTATAAAAGACTTAAAAATTTTATCTTTATTTATCGTATTTCATTTTAAATGACTATTTATGTTAAAAAAATTAAACTTTATTTTTTTAATGAATTAAGTTGGTATAACTCTGATAAATTAATTTTATTATGGGGTTAGTATTTTAATTAAAAAATTATATACTTTTAATAAAGATTTATACTTTTCAATAAAAAAATTCAATTATTTTTATGAATGCTTAAATTATATTAAGAAAAGAAAAAAATAATAATTAAGAATAGTTGAAAAAAATTATTTGAACTTGGACTCAATGGTCCAAAGGAAAAAAAAAGGTGAGAATTGAATCTGATTTTTTAATAGGCCCAAATGGCCCAAGAGAGATTTGATTTGGGCTGGATCCAAAAATAATGACCCAATATAGATTTGTTATTAATATTACTTAATTGCCCTTAATGAAACATGCAATGTTAGTGAAAGAAACATGCCCCTAAGGTAATTATGACAATAGGATCCTGCTTTAATAGTATAGATATTATTTCAATTCCTTGTTTGGATTTGGAAGGATTTCAATTTTGATTAAAAACAAGTGTTGTTATTTTAATCGTAATGAAATCTTTTATAGTAGCGGTCCATTAGGAAATGGACTTTATATTCTAGACCAAAGCATGTCTGTCTATAATATCAGTACCAAAAGATTCAAGTCTAACGACACGAATCAGAATTTTCTTTGGCATTGTTGTTTGTACCACATAAATGAGAAACACATTCAAAAGCTTTATAGTGATGGACTTTTGAGCTCATTTGATTATGAATCATATGAAAAATGTGAATCTTGTTTACGGGGTAAAATGACTAAGTCTCCTTTTATTGGACACGGTGAGCTAAAGACTTATTGAAACTTATACATACTGATGTATGTGGACCAATGAGTATAAATGTTAGAAGAATCTATCAGTACTTCATTACATTTACTGACGACTTCAGTAGATATAGTTATGTTTATCTAATGAAACATGAGTCTGAATCTTTTGAAAAGTTCAAAGAATTTCAGAATGAAGTACAACATCAACTTGACAAGAAAATAAAAGCTCTTCAATACGATCGAGGTGGAGAATATTTGATTCAAGCATTTAATGATCATTTGGAGAATGTGGAATTGTTTCACAACTCACTCCTCTAGGAACACCACAATGGAATGGTGTGTCCGAAAGGAGAAACCGAACTTTATTAGATATGGTTCGGTCTATGATGAGTCATACAGATCTTCCACCATCTTTTTGGAGATACGCTCTAGAAACATATGTGTTTACGCTAAATAGATGTCCATCAAAATCAGTTGAGAAGACACCATATGAGATGTGGACTGGAAAGGTTCCAAATCTGTCTTTTCTGAAAATTTGAGGTTCTAATGCTTATGTCAAACATATGTTTACTGATAAGCTTGGACCTAAATCTGATGAATGCTACTTCATTGGTTGTCCTAAAGAAACCAAAGGTTATTACTTTTACTACCCCACCGAGAACAAAGTGTTTATTGCTCATAGTGGTGTTTTTCTTGAGAGAGAATTTCTTTCTAAGAAGAACAGTGGGAGTAAAGTACAACTCGAAGAAGTTCGAGAAACACAGGAGATGGTTTCATCATCTTAGGAAGATGATCAATTAGTTTTACGAAGAGTCGTATAATCTACACCTGTGGAACCTGAAGTGTGTAGGTCCGAAAGGACACGTTACGAACCTGATAGATATGAGGTTTGGGTGACGGATCATCATGATCAATTGATAATAGAGAGTGATGAACCTGTGTCCTTTAAGGAAGCTATGATGGGCCCTGACTCCAATATATTGCTTGAAGCAAGCATCTCGGAGTTGGAATCTTTGTTTTAATGAGGTAATCAAAGAGTTTGATTTCATTAGAAATGAAGAAAAAAACTTTGCGTTTACAAGAAGACTAGTGGGAGCGCAGTTTTTCTTGGTGTTGTATGTAGATGACATACTTCTTATTGAGGTTGTTTCTCAACGAAAGACATGGAAAAAACTGCATATATCTTTGGAATAAGAATCTATTGCGATAGATTAAATAAGACTATTGGATTATGTCAAGATACTTATATCGATAAAGTCTTACATAGATTCAAGATGCATGATTCCAAGAAAGGCTTTTTGCCAATGTCTCACGGCATAACTCTTAGAAAGACTCAGTGTCCTTCGACACAGGATGAGCGAGAGCGCATGAGTAAAATCCCATATGCTTCTGCTAAATAAAATCCCATATGCTTCTGCTAAAGAATCTATCATGTATGCCATGATATGTACTCGTCCAGAAGTTGCATGTGCTTTGAGCATGACGAGTCGATACCAATCTGATCCAGGTGAAAGTCACTGGACAACAGTCAAGAATATCTGCAAGTATTTGAGAAATACTAAGGATAAATTCTTGGTCTATGGAGGAATTTATGAGCTTGTTGTAAGTGGTTACAGCGATGCTAATTTTTGTGGTTACAGCGATGCTAATTTTTCAAAATGACAAAGGTGATTTTCGATCACTAGTTGGTTTTATCTTTTGTCTTAATGGAGAGTGGTGGGTTGGAAGAGTTCCAAGCAAAGCACCATAGTATAGTCTCAATGGATGCAAATATTGTTGATCCATTGACCAAGCCTCTTCCATGGCCTAAGTATGAGAGTCATACTGAGCCATGGGTATTAAGTATCTTAAGATGTGATCTTGATTTTAGTGGGAGGCTTTATGTTTATGATATGATGTTCACATTGACATACATTTGATTATGTATTCAAACAAATGAAATTGTTTCAGATTTATTTGATTATTGGATAATTAAATAAATGTCCCAAAATAATTTATATCATTCTTATACGTCATCAAGTATGTGACTTGATCATGAAACTCTATAAGTGAAAGATTCTATAAATTATTGAGGTCCCTAGTCAAGGTTGTTAACGTGGGACATTAATAACCATGAATGGCTAGTATGTGAGGTGATTGATGACTAAGTTTCATGTAGTCATTCAATATGTGGTATTTAAGTCAATCACATGGATATGTGTTAGAAACACATGATCGGACTGACCCGCTATGAGAACTCTACAAGATTGTTATATGAGTGTCATGAGAGTTTCTCATTACGACTATAGAGTATAGTAGAGTATAGTCCTTAGACCTGAGTTCGTCATGATTCTTTATTTATGGATTAGGTCACTTTGACCTTGTCAAACGTCAGCCTTAACTGGTGATTATAAAGGCATTGATTAGGTGTTCTATGAAGTTTGTAAGGAACATGGATGGAACAAGATGGGATTTGTCCCTCCTATATAACGGGAGATAAATATCTCATGGCCTATCGAAGATTTGATACAGAGAATGCATGGCCGTGCTCAAACGAGGTGATTGTCAGTCGTTTGTTTTATCAGTATAAATCAGAGTTCGATAAACATGATCTAGCTTAATAAGGATGACACTGGTGCTTGCCTTATGTTGAGATCGAGATATAGAGACAAAGGGATTGCGGAATAGATGATTCCAGTACAAGTGGGAGATTGTTGGGAATGTCCTGGAATCTGTTGTACTAACTCTAGTAGAAGTTGTAACGTCGAGGTTCCGACAATCGTATAATATTAGGTGGTTATAATGTTTGGCTAGAAACCACTTATAATCTATGAATTGAGAATTCATTGCTAATATTATATGATCCTACATGGTCACATACCTAAGTAGACTGGATACGGTTTTATATTTACTGCTACGTAATGTATATAATACAGATATATGATATTAGTATTATATATGTTTGCATGTCAAACACGTTAATGAACGTGTGTTAAGCCCACTCCTCCCTTTAGTAAGACTTTGGGTTAAGCTCATGATTAACCTAATTAGGTTTATAATGTGAGGTAGATAAGAGGACGTGGGGCTAATGTTTTTGGTGTGTAACAAAACGTGGCCGACCAGTACGAAACCCTAAGAGACAAAAGAGTTTGTTCTCTGAGATCTGATCTCAACGGCAATAGCATCCCATATCAATCCAGTTTGTGTGCGTGTGGATACCGGTAGAGGCACGACGTTTGTAGTGATTGAAATCTCGACTTGGTTTATTCATTTTTCCGTTGCGAGTAACCAGGTATATCCGAAACCATAGATCTAGATTTATTTCAGTATTTTGTATGAGATCTAGGCAAACTGAATTCATAAGTAGATTTATAAATTGTTATAAACCGGTACGAATTCAAACAAAATCCACATTAACATAATTTTAAATTACCTGAGAGAGAAGATTTATCAGACCTTGAGGGATTTCTACGGATTAGAAAAGAAGTTAAGAGTAAAAAGGAGTTTGTTCAGTTCAAGCACGAGAAAGGATACAAGGTCTTCCATTGCGCTTGACTCCTTCGCTATCTTCTTGAATCGAAGACTCTCATCACTCAACGCTACGCCGCCACGAAATTCTCCGCCGCCGGGTACAACGACGAATGACTCTCTGCTATGGACCCCGTCCTCTCCTCTCTTAGCTTCCCCACGAGAATTGCGACTGCCCTCACATCAAGCAGGAACTTCCCATCCTTCGCTACGATTGAGTCGTCGGAATCAAAACCGGAATTAAGACAGAGTTATGGAGGTGAACGATTTTCTCGGCGTAGTGAAGCGAAAAAGAAAACTCAAAAAATAAAGAAAATAGAATCCCAAAATAGCGTGAAAGATCCGTATGTTTTGGGTTTCGATTTGGATAATTCGATTGAAGCATGGTTGGGTTTGTAATTATGCAAATTCATTAAGTCCTTAGATGTCTTTTACTCGTTTTATGGTTTAAAAAATATTTTAAAAAAAAAATTTTTAGAACTGGGGCATATTAGAATTTTTGAGTAAGGTACTAGGGCATTTTAGAGTAAAGTCCAAAATATTATGATATTGATTCTAGATTAGCGAAGAACAATTGCATCTTTTCTTTTGTTAAATAACCAGAATTCTCACCTTTTTTGTGAAAATGGTTACGAGCTTTGTTGGATTTGCAAATGGCATCTATATTATTAAAAGAGAAGTACCCATTTGAAAATGTTCTTATTTCATTAATTAAACTTCCTATTTTTTTTTTGCTTGTCTTTTTCAAATGCATTTATGACATATCTTAAAACGAATAAAACTACCTAATTTATTATTTGTCTTTTCAGTTCATTAATGAAATATGCTTAAATGAATTTAAATTTCCTATTTTATTGTTTGTCTTTTTCAGTTACCTTAATGAAATATCCTTAAATAAATTTGGACATAATGTCATTTAATCAACCAAAAAAACTCATGAGTTATCCTTATGCGCATAATTTTAATAATGGAAATTTTTAAAAACGTGTATCATTAAAATGTTACCTAAAACATGCAGCACTAATATATAACATGCATCAATAAAACTAGAATTTGACTCACACAATTGTACGGATATTATTTTCAGTTGATTAAATTTAAAAATAATTATTTATTCAAAAAATATTTAAGAAAGGCTATGTTTTTAAAAATTATATGGTATTATTTGCTCATAACTCATTTGTCATTTGATAAATTGTTAAAAATAAATTTTTAGCATAATATAACTCAGTTGTCATTTGCTAAATTTATGGTGTTTATTTATATTTTTTATTATTTAATTATAATATTTTCATTTTATATTTGAAAGATAAATGAATTTTCTTTCAAACAATATTTTTGTAAATGTATTTTTTAAAAAATAATCAATTAAAATTGTTATTATCATTTAATATCATTATTTTTGACATAATTTGAGTTTTTGTTTACATCAAAACTTATCATATTTTAGGATAATTTTAATTTAAAATGTAATTTTCATATTTTTCAAACAAATTCTAAAAATAGTTTTTAAATATTTTGTTATAATTGTTAAAAAAAATATTGAGTTGCATTTCAAACAAAAAGATAAAGATATTCAAAATATTCTAATTAAAATATGTAAAATTTAATATAATTTGAAGCAAATGGTAAAATTTGATACCGGACACGAAAGAAAAATTTATATTTTTAAAATTATCTAAATAACTATATGCTCATTTTTTATATGATATCACACATTCGTAAAATAAAATAGATAGTTTAAGATGCAAAAAAAAAATATTTACTTAATGAATATAATATAAACGAATATTACAAATACATCATTTAATAAAATAAATACCCATTTGAAAATGTTCTTACTTCATTAATTAAACTCCCTATTTTTTTTGCTTGTCTTTTTCAGTTGCATTAAGACATATCCTAAAACGAATAAAACTGCCTAATTTATTACTTGTTTTTTCAGTTACATTAATGAAATATGATTAAATGAATTTAAACTTCCTATTTTATTGTTTGTCTTTTTCAGTTACATTAATGAAATATCTTTAAATAAATTTGGACATAATCTCTATTATTAAAAGAGAAGCACCCATTAAAAAATACCCCTAAGTTTTCTAACTTATTTACGCTTCCATGCCACTGAGAATTAAATTAAACTACCTATTTTAATGCTTGTTTTTTCCAGTTAAATTAATGAGTTTTCCTTAATCAAATTTAAACTTAATGTCATTAAATAAACCTACTTATTTTAATGTTTGTCTTTTCCAGTTAAATTAATGAGTTTTCCTTAATCAAATTTAAACTTAATGTCATTAAATGAACCTAAAAATACATCATATTTAACGTAGCTTATTACGTACGAGTACAACCCAATAATCAACTTGAATTTTATTTTTACGGAAACGTGAATCATTTGACTTATGTAATATTTAAAATATATTAAATACAATATAACAAATGCATATAACCTACCTATACTTTAGTTTGAAATGATCATGTTCAAGTTTTATATAGTCAACTTACATCATGCATCGATAGATGTACAATATTCAAACCACCTATAGTTTTCATTTTCTTTATAGGATGTATCAACCAACCAATCATCTCATTGATTTTCTAACCTTTATAAAAAAACAAATCAATAAATACAAACTCAAAATCTAATATCTTCTATTAATCAAAACAGAATATCTTCAATGTCGTATCTTTAATGTGCCTATTAAATATAGAAATTGTAACCATAATTACACTAATTATAAGAATAGATTTGATTCCAACCAATTGATCTATTACTTCAGTAATTGATTTGCTTGCAGAAGAGGAAACAATAAATTTAAAATTTATAAGAATATAAAGATATAGAGATTCCAACCAATTGCCTATATTTGCGTATGATTTCCGTATAATAAGCTTCAAATTGAACATTGAAAAAGATAGAGAGATATTTTTTAATCTTCACAAACTTAAACAAAACGAAGAGTTAAATGTAATTTTTTTTGTTACACTTCCCGGAAAAAAACGGTTACAACATGGGCTTTCATAATATGGCCTTTTAACATATTAATGTTATGGACATTTAATAATTATCTTGACAAAAAAAACAGACTATAAATAATTTATTATTAATAAAATTATGAAATTATTTAGAATTGATGACTAATTCATCGCCGTTTTTTATATGTTAAATTTTTCATAGAAGTTTAAAAATTATTTTATTTTCTTTAAACACGTATAACTAATTTATAATCTTTTATGTCATACTAAATCATGATATAATATTTCTTCATATTTTACATTAATAACCATTGTTTTTATATATCGTCTACAATTCTCTAATTACGTCTATTTGTTCAATTTTTTATATGATATCGAATATTCATCGTAAATAGATGGTTTAAGATGACAAAAAAATTATTTACTTGGTGAATATAATACATCAAATATTACAAATACATTATTTAGCTAAATAAATAACCAAAAACTAAAAATTTAAACCCGCGCTGGCGCGCGGATCAGGGTCTAGTACATAATTAAAAAAAAAATTCATGACATTAGATTACATTGTTAACTATATTACATCTCTGAAATGAAAAAGATGAAGTGGACGAAGAATAACATCAATGTCATCATCTTTTCCACTTTATTGATTAACCTCTCATGAAAAAGGTTAGAAAGAACCAAAGGCAGTGTTGAGAAACTGAAGAGGCTGTGCTTGAGAACTCTGAATCAATTTAAGGGGTTTGATATCCATCTCCTTATGCAGCTTCACTGTTCTTTAGCAAACTCCATCTTCTTCTTCTCCATAACCATCACTCTCTCAGCGAAAGACTATACTAAACATAACACTTGACTCCACCACCTATAACATTTTTAAACGACAACAACACCACTACAAGAAAACATAAGTTTAACGATGGCGGTTTTCCTCGTGAGTTCGTCGTAAAAGAGGGTTTACGAGGAATTAGCGAGGAAACGGGTTTCGTCGTTATATGTTCGTCGTAACGCATAGTTCCTCACTAATTCGTCGTAAAATACGAGGAAACCATTTCGTCGTAAAGACGAAGAAAACAAATCGTCGTAAAGACCACGTAGATAGTCCACGTAAGAATGTCGCTAGCGTTCGTCATAAATACCACGGAAGCATTTCCTCGTAAACGAGACGTACATATCTCGAAAGAAATTCCTCGTAAAATTCACGTAATTACCTTGAAATTCTTTCCTCGTAATTTTCACGTAAATACCTTGAAAGTATTTCCTCGTAAAATACTCGTTTAACATTTCTCGTGATTTTCTCGTAAATGTTCAACGTAAAAATAAGTCGTAGATTAGTTACGAATCTACTTTGTTTTATTATTTAACAAATTTAAAAATATAATTAAAAAATATTTAAAATTATTTAATTTAATAATAAAATTTAAAAAATAAATAAATAGGAAAATATTTTATATATAAATAAGTTTTGAATTTATAATACAACCACGGAAAGAAAAAAAGAACTAAGAGTCGTGCATCGCCCGGAGGAATTCATCACTCCTCCTGTCTACATCCTCCTCGGCATGTGTGTCGTCGGATGGTCCCTCACCTGGAATGGGATTTTGTCGTCGCACGTTCCTCAACATGGTCTCCCATTCCGGATTTGTGGCCTCTATAAAGTCCAAGAAGCCCTCGAGTCCACCCACACGAGCTGTGAACGCAGATTGCGTCGAGGCCAACTCGTTACGCAGCTGAGTGACTTCATCATCCCGTCGCTGACCATAAGAAGATGTCGCTCTCGGAACATCGTTGACGGAACCAATCCGCAACGTCCGTCCCTTTTTTTTAGGGACAACCTTAAAAACAAAAAATAAATATTGTTAGTAAAAATTTAAAGTTAAATTAAATGAATAATAAAAAAATTAAAATTTTAGAAAATTTACCTCCTCGTAAATCTTATCCACTTGAAGTGTGGATAAGGTGACAGGTAATCCGTCGGTAGACTGCTGGGTCAGCTGGGTCTGGTGGTCTTCAACCCGAGCAACCACGTTGTAGATTTTCTCGGACTTGCCATCTACAAATACGCTCGCCTTGTTCTTGTGGGGCCTCTCGTACAGTTCCATAAGAGACGGGGGCCTAAAAAACATTTAAGAAAGTTAGAATAAATATATATATATATATATTAAAAAATTATTTAATAAAATATTTAATTACCATTTCCAAACGGACACCGGCTTGAAGTTTTTGGCCCGTAGTGTGAAGCATCGGCCCGTTCCCGTGCTCATCGACCGTGTTACGGGAGTTAGAGCAAGACTGGGCGATTCTAATGGAATCAGGAAGACGCCAATAACGGATGAGGCCATCCCAAACATCCGTGGTGAGCTCAGCGGGTTTGTCACGCTCATACCCCTTCACGGTCCAGTCACCCTTCCAGTTGGAGACCGTGTCCAACAAGCGATCTTTCGCCTTCGCGATAAACTTTTTCCTCACCCTCTCAGTGACCCCCAAGGCCCAATGATATTTTTGCTGTGGAAAAAATTAAATTAATAATTGTGATGAACACCGTGAGGTTGTGGCGCAGAAGTAGATCCTTCTAATATGGCAACTCCCAAAATATACTCTTCTTGTGCCAGTTGTGATGAACACCGTAAGAATCAGGCATATTACGAGGGACATGCCAATTACCACCCCAACGAACTGTTTTGTTAGCTCCGTAGTAGTCGATTTACGCTTCAATTTGTTCTC
This sequence comes from Brassica napus, assembly GCF_020379485.1. Lineage (NCBI taxonomy): Eukaryota > Viridiplantae > Streptophyta > Magnoliopsida > Brassicales > Brassicaceae > Brassica > Brassica napus. The sequence goes on along the minus strand of NC_063450.1, from coordinate 8,116,682 downwards.
CTGTTAGATATGGAGGAGGAGTGTCTCTCACAACCCTTTTGTGCCTAAACAAATTTTTGTTTCTTTGGTACGGATGGCCAATGGGAAGAAATTGACGGTGACAGTCAAAACAACTTGTCTTCCTACCATTCTTCAGTTGAAACGCATCTGTCGTTCCATTACAATATGAACAAGCTATGTGTAGTCCATCCAGACAACATCCCATAGGCAGGAAAGTCACTTATGGTCCACAAAAGCATCGCTCGCATCGTAAAATTCGTCTTCGTTGAACAGTCATACGTCCTCACCCCTGTTGACCACAAATCCTTCAACTCTTTTATCAGTGGTTATAGGAAAATATCCAGGGACCTTTTTGGATGGTTCGGACCAGGTATTAATATGGTCAAGAATAGCAACTCCCGTTGCATGCACATCTCCGATGGCAGGTTGTATGGCGTAAGAAAGATTGGCCACAATGAATATTGTCTCCCTGACATTCCGAACGAACTAAATCCATCTGTGCATAATCCGAGATACACATTTCGGCTATTGCTAGCGAAATCCGGATGTACTTTGTTAAAATGTTTTCAGGCTCTTGCATCTGATGGATGAGTCATCTCACCATCCGTATGAGTATGCTCGGCATGCCATCTCATCTTTCCAGCAGTCTGCTCTAATTGGTACAATCTTTTCAATCTGTCTGTAATTGGTAGGTACCACATCATTTGGTACGGTACCCTATTACGTCCCCGTCCTTACGGCTTGAATCGTGGCTTCTTGCAGAATCGACATTCTTCTAACTTCTCATCATCTCCCCAGTAGATCATGCAGTTTTCGATGCAAACATCTATCATCTCCGAAGGTAACCCAAGACTATAAACCAGTTTCTGAATCTCATAATAAGAATCAGCAGACACATTGTCTTCCGGCAAATACTCTTTAAACAAATCTGCCCATTCATTCATGCAACTTTCAGATAGATTGTGATCAGTTTTAATATTCATCATTCTAGCAGCCAACGACAAATTAGAGAGACCTTCTCTACAACCACTGTAAAATGGTTAATTTGCCGAGTTTAACATTTCGTAAAAAAATTTTGCATCTATATTAGGTTTTTCGTCTTCATCATGAGCTACGAATGCATCAGCTACCATATCATGAACCCTATCATAATCTACCATCTCCTCCTGATGGTAACTATGTTCATTATGCAAATGATGATCAACCGGTTCTTCCTGAAAATTGCTATTACTACTACTAGCTTCATTATGATCATAATTATAACCTTCTCCATGTTGAAACCAGATATAGTAATTTGGCGTGAAACCTCTATTTATTAAATGCTTCCAAAAAAATTTCACGGTTTGCTAATTTTGAATTGTTGCATTTCCGATAAGGACAGAACATCTTACCACTTTCTTGGGCGAGCGGTGTTGAATCTGCTTGATGCGTAAATGTCTCCAGCCCCGCAAGGTATTCTTTCGTCACTCTCCCGTTAGCATCTCTATGCATATACATCCACTTCCGCAACTCGAAAATATCCCGGAGCCAACCATTTTTTTTCTTTCACGTTTGTTTTTGTTGGTGTGTTTAAAATGATGTTCAAACGTCCGTATTTATAGGAAATTTTCGAATCTGGTAGTTATAATTTTCCTACGAATTTACGACGAAAATTAGTTAGGTGGCCGAAAAAAAAAAACGTGTGACAAACAAAGTTGGTGGATTCAAAATTTTCTCGCTAAGTAGACGTAAATTATTTTCTCGTAAAGAACACGCTAAGTTTACGTGAAATGTACGAGGAAATACTCTTTCCTCGTAAAAACTACGTCAGTTTACATCGACTTTACGACGAAACTGTTTCGTCGTTACTTTACGAAGAAATAACGCTGATTTTATTTTTTCGCGTAATTTCCTCGTAAAGTCGACGTAAATTTACGAGAAATGTTTTTCCTCGTTAATTTTTCTCGTTAAGCTTATGTTTTCTTGTAGTGCACATAACACATGTTTTATCAACATCCCCGCGCACGCCTCTAGTTCATCCCAATGAACGACTATAGTGGTGATGGAATATAACCATCATTACCTTAAATTACTAAATATATATTGCTAGACTTTTTGTATCACTACTGATATAAATAACTCTCGCCTTTACTAAAAGAATGTTACACATTGTGTATACAAATTCTTTTTTATGCACTATTACTAATTAGTTTGTGTTTTTATATATTATGAAAATAATAAAAATAAATATATATTGTACTTATAGGGTAAAAATACATTGATAGCTATTTTTGTAACAAAATTTTAAAAAAGACTATCCTAGAGAATTTCTCTAGATAAAATATTATAACGATTAAAAAATAATATATAAACGATATATTAATTCTCTTTCATATTAAGTGTCATTTTAGTTTTAAAATTTTGTTTGATTATAAGTGATTTTATATTTCTAATGCATATTTTAAACAATTTTTTTTAATTTTTACCGTTATTTTTAATTTAATTGATAATAGGGATAAAACAGAAAATATAATAATTTTATTAATTCGTATGCAAAAACATTTATAATGAAATGAGGGAGTTAAATATGTTTAAAAAAACAAAAGAAACGAGGGAGTAAGTGTCGATTTGAAAGCCAGTTCAAAAAAAAAAAAAAGAGTAAATGTCGACTACTCTCTGCGTGATAAAATAACTGACAACATTTTCCACTAGGGGACCAAAGCACAATGTGAACAGCAGACTCTGTTTCATGTTGTGTTCTCATTTATTTGTCTTCCCTAAAACTCAACAGTCAACCGTAAACTCCAAAAGTCTTTTCTCGGTCAACTCTCTTCCTCCTCTTTTTAATTCCTTTAAGACCAAACAAAAAACTCCAGATTACCTGAGAACTCCCCGGCGACAACAAGACAAACAAAAATGAAAACTTCCCGTTTTACCCTTCCCTTTCTTCTCATCGCCTTCTCCTTCCTCCTCACCCTCTCCGCCCAAATGACCGGAAACTTCAAATGCGGCGAACCAGGTGACTCACCCTCCACGTGTCGCTCCCTCGTCGGTTACTCAAGCAAGCAAGCCACAACCTATGGCAATATCCAAACCCTCTTCGCCGTCAAGAAGCTCCGTTCAATCCTCGAAGCCAACAACCTCCCACTCTCCACCCCACCCGCTCAGGGCGTGAACCCGAACCAGGTCGTACGCGTCCCGATCCCTTGCTCTTGCTCCAACGGAACCGGCGTATCGAACCGGACTCCGGTTTACACCGTCAAGAAGGGAGACATGCTCTTCTTCATCGCATCTGAGATATTCGGAGGGTTGGTTCGATACCAGAGGATCAGTGACCTGAACAAGATTCCCGACGCAAGCGAAATCGATGTCGGTCAGAGGTTTTGGATCCCTTTGCCTTGTAGCTGCGATGAAGTAAACGGTCAAGATGTTGTCCACTATGCACACGTGGTGAAATCCGGAAGCTCCCTCGGTGAGATCGCTTCTCAGTTTGGAACTGACAACAGGACGTTGGCTCAGCTCAATGGGATCTCCGGCGATGCTCAGCTCCTCGCTGACTACCCTCTTAACGTCCCTCTCAGAGGTACAAACAGAATTAAATTTTCTTAGGACTTTTGAATTTGAAAAGTCTGTGAATTTTTTACTAATTCAAATGGGTTTTAGGTTAATGATGGCTTTAGATGCAATGAATGAAAATTTTATTGAAAAGACAATGAATTTAGTAGTTTGATTGGACAAATCTAGTTGAGATGGTTTGATGTAATAAATGAATTGGAAATTTTATGATAAATCTAGTTGGGTTTGAGTTTTTAGTACTAAAACTGATTATTGGGTCTCAAAACTTGTAACTTTAATTACAGCTTGTAACTCTTCCTTGAGGGAGGAGTCGTTGGACGCCAAAATGCTTCTACCTAACAGCTCATACTCCATCACTGCAAACAATTGCATCAGGTGTTCTTGTCAAGCTTCAAACAATTGGACGTAAGTGATGGATAATCTTGGAGTTGATATGATAAAATAAGATTGCTATATTTGATAGAGAAAAAGACAAAAATAACACTAAATCAAGTTTTCGTTCCCAAACTAGCACTCAAGGTCAAAAGTCACAAAAATAGCACTTAATGTTTTATCAAAAGTCACAAACTTAGGGTTTAGAGTTAAAGGGTGGGGTTTAGGATTTAGGGTTTAGGATTTAGGGTTTAGGATTTAGGGTTTAGGGTTTAGGATTTAGGGTTTAGGGTTTAGATTTTAGGGTTTAGGGTTTAGGGTTTAGAGTTTAGGGTTTAGGGTTTAGGGTTTAGAGTTGAGAAATGAGGTTTTGGGGATAAGATTTCAAATTTTGAAAAATAAAAAAATAAAATTTTCAAAGGATAAACTTAGAAATGTGCTATTTTGGTCATTTTAGTTTTTGAGTGCTATTTTTGTGATATAAACTTAGAAATGTGTTATTTTGGAGATTTGCCCTATTTGATAGGTTATGATGGTTTTAGTTTTGTGTGTTTGTGATCAGTTTAAGCTGTGAAGCCTCTCAGCTTAAGCCTTCGTCGACCTGGAAAACTTGCCCGTCTCCACAGTGTGAAGGAGCAGAGAGTTTGTTTGTAGGTAACACGACAAATACCTCTTGCGGACCTCGTTCTTGCGCCTATGCTGGTTACTCCAACCAGACAATATTCACAGCCCTTTCTCCAGATCCCTGTTCAGGTTTGTTTGCTTCAGGTTTATGCACGTTTTGTCATTGTGTAATGGCGGTTTTATGAGTTAACGATAACCTGGCTACACTCTGATGATCAGGTTCTGGTGGTAATAGTTCTGGACCTCCTGGCAACTATGCTTCAACGTTCAGCTCAAGTTTCAGTTTCGCGATGGTGTTAATTCAGTGTGCTCTGATCTGTCTATGTCTTCTCTAGCAATGTAATAATGGTTTCGTGTATGTGAGGTGTGCACCTAAGTACAGTCCGGATTGAAATAAGAAAAATGGTTCCACGTGAAGCATGTCTTTTTGTGTTTATTATGTATGTACTAGGTGTATCTATTAAAAAAAAAAAGAGGGTGTTTTGTCCAACGTTGAAGTAGTAATACTTGATTGTTATTGTGGCTTTTGGTATTATCCAAGAACTGCTAACAGCACAAAATCTGTTCTGTAAACCCATAAGTAAATTGTGAGGCTTTATATTGCGGTGACAATTGTGGATCCGAAGTCTGCCAATTTTCTTGCAACGTCTTGTAATTTAAAATTTATGATAGCTTGAAAGGAGAACGAAATATGATTCAATCCTCTTTAGAGCGGCAGATTTTGAATTTCTTTGAAACAAATCTGAATGGAATCTTTTTTGTTAATTATTTTATGCTCGTTAAACCGGAAAAAATATATGCATATTATAAATACAATATGAGATTGCGGGATACATTGAGGTGCTTATGTATTCAACGCCAGCCGTGTGATATTAGATTTAAGACGGTTCAACTCGAAGGAAGGTGGCATTTTGGCAGTACTTCCCTATGGTAATGTTATTATACATATTGCACGGAGTATATCACATCGACATCTTAAATTAACTATAAAGCTACTAATTATTAAATTTTTGTGTTACACAATCTAGTTTCCAAGTAATTCTTCTCGAGAGAGCAAAAAAAAGCACAAAACCATGTATTTGTTTTCAGTAGAAATTTGAGTTATGTCGAAAGAATTGTGGAAAATACCACTTTATGTAGTTGCGATGATTACGCAAGGGGGAGTTGAAATTGTCAAGTCAATGCAAACTTGCAATGGCGGCTGCATCAACGACCATAGAACCTACCAAATTTTCAGAGGTTTGATCAATGAAAAATCATACCATAGAACCTACTGAATTTCACATCCCTCACGAAGTTTTGAACACCCTGTAAGCATCATCTTGTTCATGAGCTACCCTTCAATACCAAATCACCTAAGAGAAGAAATATATCTTCATAACATGGATCATTCTTTCAGGTATAGGCCAACGCCGATCCAAAAATTGCTTCAAATACAGAGCAACAAATTATGGAAAAATCATTATCCTAATAACACAATTAATGGAATCATATTTTTTAAACAAAACAGATTTTGAATGAAATTTAAAGAACAAAGATCATTTATACAAATAACATTGATTTAAAAATATCAAAATCGATGAATTAATAACAGTGAATTTATGTTAAAAAAATCATAAATCAGTAGCAATAGAATTTAAATCCTTTAGTAATCAACAAAAAAATAAAAAATAAATAACCCCTAAACTATTACAGCAACCAAAACAAAACAAAGAAGAAGAAGAGAAAGTTCAGACCGCCGAAAAGAAAAGACTTTGAGCGTCCGAGTCTGATTCCTTCGCCTTGAAGAAATCTGGTAGCAACCCATTACCTACCCAGAGAAAATAAAACTAAAACAATCTGAAAGACCACCTTCTTTTATTGCAAATCAAGAAATGCTCCACGATTGATTCAAGATGCAATCAAAGATCGTCGGCTTACCTCCGGCGTTTTCTCTCTTCCCGAGCTTAAACAAAACCTTTACATTCCACCAAATCCTCGTCCTCATCATCACCTTCGTAGCCTACGCTTCGTTCCACGCCTCTCGCAAACCTCCGAGCATCGTCAAGAGCGTCCTTGGACCTTCCGTTAACGAAGAATCAAACTCTCCGATCGACAACGGATGGGCTCCGTTCAACGGAACCGAAGGAGCGCAGAGACTCGGCGAGCTCGATCTAGCGTTCCTATCTTCGTACGCTCTCGGTATGTATTTCGCAGGGCATTTAGGAGATAGGATCGATCTGAGGCTGTTTCTCGTGTTTGGGATGATGGGAAGTGGGATCCTCACCGTTGTCTTCGGGTTAGGGTATTGGATGAACGTGCATCTCCTCGGCTTTTACATGACTGTTCAGATCGTTTGTGGGCTGTTTCAATCTATCGGGTGGCCTTGTGTTGTCTCTGTGGTTGGGAACTGGTCTGGGAAAGAGAAGCGTGGGTTGATTATGGGTGTTTGGAACTCTCACACATCTGTTGGGAACATTGTCGGCTCGGTTGTTGCTTCTTCCGTGCTTGATTCCGGATGGGGATGGTCTTTTGCTTTGCCTGGTGGGTTGGTGATTGTGTCTGGATTGGTTGTGTTTATGTGTCTTGTTGTGAGTCCTCACGATTTGGGGTTTAAAGAGCCTGGGAAGGAGATTGAGATGAGTTTAGCTACTGAGACTCTAGTGGTGGAGGAGGACAAGGAAGCTGATGATGTTGGGCTTCTTGAAAATGTAAATTTAGATGATGATGATGATTCTTTGTCAGCTATTGGTTTTCTTGAAGCCTGGAAGTTACCTGGTGTTGCTCCTTTCGCTTTCTGCTTGTTCTTCTCGAAGCTCGTCGCTTACACGTTCCTCTATTGGTTACCATACTACTTAAGGCACCAAGGTAAAGCTTCTGTTCTTTGATGTTATGAACTGAAACTTGCATTAGTACGACTCATGTTCTTTATATATTCTACAGCTGTTGCGGGTGTTTATATCTCCCACAAAACCGCTGGAATTCTCTCGACAGTATTTGACATTGGAGGAGTGTTTGGTGGGATATCAGCAGGGTTCATCTCCGACAAGATCAAAGCGCGTGCACTCACATCAATCGCATTCTTGTCGCTATCCATACCTGTCTTGATTATGTACAGAGTCTATGGGAGTGTGTCAATGTTTATCAACATCGGTTTGATGTTTATATCCGGTTTATTAGTTAACGGTCCTTACGCGCTCATAACCACAGCCGTTGCAGCTGATCTTGGAACACAAGACTCCATTAAAGGGAACGGCAGGGCGTTGGCGACGGTAACAGCTATTATAGACGGTACTGGCTCGGTTGGGGCCGCTCTGGGACCGTTGCTTGCTGGTTATATATCGAGCAGAGGGTGGAATAGTGTTTTCTTTATGCTTATTGTTTCGATTTTCTTTGCGTGTTTGTTCTTGGTTCGGCTTGCAAAAGCTGAGATTAAAGAGATGAGTAGTTCTGGCGAATTGATAGCGTCTAGTGGTCCGTAAGGCTCATGATTTTGATCCCACGAGGATGTTTGTATGCCAGTGTATTATCAGGTATATAGATTCAAACAAAACTATACAATACAAATGAAAACACCACCTTGATTTTTTTCTAACGTCTTGAAATATATTTCTAATTTTGAAAAAGATTTGGTTACAAAAACCAGAAAACAGCCAAGTTTACTAAAAGAGGATAAATTATTTTCTCTCGTCTCATTTGCCTTCTCATCAAAAAGAAAGATGCCACAAATTTGGACGAAATACTACTAACCATAAGATCTTGTAAAAGCAGCATCTTGTTCCTCTCTCAGGCGCAAAATTGTATCTTATTTCCTCTGACTACACCATAGCAGTTGCCAGTTCTATCTTCTGGAATTTCGGGTCCCTCCACATGCCATGCAACATTAAGTAATAAGAACTACTTCTCATGTCACACCACTCAAAACTCATACAAGCTACAGGACAGTTCCATGTTCTTTTATGCAAATAACAATCACCTAATAGAAGTAATAATCTTGCTACCAAAACAAACTCTAATTTTTTCTCTGTCATTCCAAGTCTAATGGCATTTTATGTTATATAAAACATGATTTAAAGTTTTTTTTATATTTGAATAATCCTATATGAATAGTATAGATTAGGTTGTATCTTCTGTTTCATTAATAACTTATCCTTTACCGTATGAAGTTGAACATTTTGACATGTGTCTTGTTTGGTCTACTTGCTGCATTGCTTAGTTCATTTTATTTCATGTAATATATCTCAAGATCTTAACATGTGTCAAGTGTTGGGTAACACATTCCTCCAAAACTCTCAATGAATCAAAACATTTCCACTGCCAGTGATAAATTGATAATCTGATATAACTCAGTATAAAGAACAAAATCATAATCCGTAACAAGACCAGAAACAGAGTAGAGCTTTTATAAGAAGTTAACAAAAGTCTCATTTATTCAGAAAGTACATGAATAACAAAAGGAACACACAAGTATGTATCCTTTCCTTTCTTCTTGGGAGAGCAAAATCGCAATTTGACGACAACCCAATTAAAAATATATCAACAGAACCATCTTTTGTATCTTTTTAGTGGAAGTTACGAAACCCACTTCCGAGTTATCTTGAAAAAAATGTGGGAAAAATAGAGAGGTACACACATCTGTAGACCAGCGTGGTGTGGATCATGTATACCACTTAACTTGATCAGTGATTAATGACTCAATCCAGTTTTGAAATGACAGCGTCAACGACCTCTTGGGTTGTACTCTTTCCGCCAAGATCTTCAGTCCTGCATTTTCCTTCAGCAATGACTCTCTTCACCGCGGTTTCAAGCCTATCAGCAAAAGAAGGGAACTGAAGATGTCTAAGCATCATGGCTGATGAGAGCAGCAACGCCACAGGATTTGCATTCTTCTGCTCTTCCGTCGTGTCCTTCCCCACGTTCCCCGCTGATGCACCTTGCTCAAACACCGCATACTCTGCTCCTACGTTTCCTGTTTGACAATTTCCAATCCATTAAGCCAGAGGATCCATTTCTCTCTATGGTGGTGGTGCATTAGATCAGTAAAAGTTTTACCTCCAGGCATGACTCCAGTGCCGCCAGCAATACCAGCAGCAGTGTTTGCAACTAGATTACCATAGAGATTGGGTGTCACCTGCAAAGTGGAGTCTCTCATGCTAATTAAGCCAAGTCCAAGGAAGCTAGTAGATCAACAAGTGCTGAAAACACTTACCATGACGTCGAATTGCTCTGGTCTAGCTACAAGTTGCATACAGCAGTTATCAACAATGATCTCGTTGTAGGCGATGCTTGGATACTTCTTAGCAACCTCTTGACAAGATTCCAAGAACAGACCATCCGCGAGCTTCATGATGTTGGCCTTGTGCACTGCTGTAACTTTCTTCCTGTTGTTCAAGTAGGCGTACTCGAACGCATACTTTGCAATACGCTCGGAACAAAACTTTGTAATCACCTAGCATAACATTAAGTATCAGAGACATCTTAAGTAAGACAATTGCCACTCGCATATGCCCCCACATTAAAAATGATAGTTAATCTACATCATGTGAATGCGACTTATATACACACAATAGACACAAGAACCAAGTCCATGGGCAGAGACTAGCATTTTGCAAACAGTTTCTCACGAACCAAGCTCATGGATAGTGACTAGCATTCTGCAAACAGTTTCACAAGAACCAAGCTCGTATACGTAAACACAATAGACACAAGAACCAAGTCCATGGAGAGAGACTAGCATTCTGCAAACAGTTTCACAAGAACCAAGCTCATAGACATAGATACAATAAATAGACACAAGAACCAAGTCCACGGACAGAGACTAGCATTCTGCAAGCAGTTTTACAAGCACCAAGTTCGTACGCATACACACAACAGAGTCAAGAACCAAGTCCATGGGCATAGACTAGCATTCTGCAAACAATTTCACAAGAACCAAGCTCACAGACATACAAACAACAGACACAAGAACCAAGTCAATGGACAGGGACTAGCATTCAGCAAAGACCCACCAAAAAAAAAAAGGAAAGGAACGAGCTCTAAGAGTAAAAAAATCACCTTAAGGCTCTCAACAACACCAGGAACAACTTCATGCTCAAGCCCTGCATACTCACCTTCAGTGTTCTCTCTAATCACCACTATATCAACGTTCTCATGACGAGACCCTAACCCAGGCAAATTAAAACAGTTGACCAAAGAAGCAAACAGATCAAGCTCCTTCCTCAAGTTAACATTCAGCGAGCTCACACCTCCACCTACGGGAGTCTTGAGCCCTCCTTTCAAACAAACCTTGTTCTTCTTTATCGACTCCAGCAACCCCTCCGGCAAACTCTTCATGTCTCCGTGAACGTCGAAGGGCTCGAAGTACACGGGCGCGTGCATCGCCTCCATCACTTGCTCCACCGCGTTTGTCACCAGAGGTCCTACTCCGTCTCCGGGGATCAACGTCACCGGTCGTGGCTTCCCGTCGCCGGGTCTCGGCATGTAAGTCACGGATCGGGTCTGGGTTTGGGACCCGGTGGTGAATCTACCGATATTCTTCAGTAGAGAGAGGGATTGGCGGCGAGACATCTTCCGCAAGTTTTTGATCGGAATCTGATTCTTCTTCTTCAGTAGAGAGATGATCGAGAGAAGGGACGTGCTACTTTAAAACGAAAAGCGTTTACTTTTACTTAATCTTAAATTGACTGCTATTTACATATTAGCTCCATACTCTTAATAATTCTTATGTTTTGGCCCGTATTTAATTTAAAGTTAGTTATGAGCCCAATTTTGAATAACATGTTCTTTTTCTTTGTTCAAACCCATGTTGTGAAAATCGGCCGCCTAGCCGGTCGCCTGGTCGTTACGCGTCACTCTTTCGCTTCAATTTATGCTAAATCGGTTAAAAAAAAATCGGATATCCGATTTTCTCCGTTTAGACCGCCTAATCTATTTTTTTAATTATTTTTTTATTTTTAATAATTTTTTTATTTATTTATTTGATCTAAAATTTTATAAATATCATTTATATTCATAATTTTGATAAAAATTACACTATATTAAGTTTATATATTTTATTTGTGTGTTTTATACAATTTTAAACATGAAAATGTATTAATATTATACACAATTAAAGATTAATATATTTTATAACATAGTAAATAATCTAAAAATTCCGCCCTGCATAATTTCCGATTCCCGACTAGCGCGTTCCCGAACAGGGGTTCAAACAAAAAATTACACTACACTAGACCGAAATCAAAATCGAAACTATAACTCACAAATAACCTTAAACCTTTTTTTTGTCAACAAATAAACAGACAAACAATAAAACTAGGCCCAATTACATTTACAGCCCATAATTTACTCACATTTAAAAGATAAGATTACAGAAAACACGTGTTAAATAAAGATGAAGTTCTTGATGCATGATCTCCACGTGTTCTATGATGTAGCAAAGCCTTGTTTGAAGACGAAGATGAACGCTGGTATCGCCAGAAGTCGACCAGTCCTATAACCCTAAAACGTTCTTCGAGTAGATTAAATCGCTTGACCGCTCTTCCTTTTTATGTTCACCATCGATCTATTAGGGTTTTTCCCCTACGCACAAGAGTTAACCCCTGTGAGAAGCTTCAAGGAGATAGAGGCAGAGTTTTGCCAGAACGTTTTCAATAAGAGAACTCCAGCTTATCTGAAACGTTTGCATCGATTCTCCACTGCTTAATCAAACATCTTGATTTCATACCCGCTTGGGTACTCCGCCGGAATATACATATAATGAAGATTGATTCCTCATTTGAGTAAGTAATCAAGCTTAACCAACGAGCAAATTAAAAACCTCTCAAATCAAACGGAATAATCAACATATCAAGAAAGGAGAGACATATTTTAAATACAACAAAATTGCCTATCGCGAAACAAACTAGAATCGCCAAACGAAAGGAGATCGCCTATGCGAAAAGTAATTCCGACAAGCGGAAAGGATAGTCGATCAAAACGATTGAAGTATTTTACAGACAAAAAAACAAAACAAAAAAGACTCAAGAATCTCTCGTTCCCTCTGTAAGATTTGTTATTGTGAAGAAGGACGACGAGAGAAAATTGCCTCATGAGATTGGGGCACGATGTTAACCATTTTCTATTTTTTGGTATTCAAAGAATTGAATCATAATTGAAATACAATATAATTAATATATTTAAATATTAATTACATTTAGTTCAGAAATGATATTTTAAATTATATACAAAAACTCATTTTGTAAATATTTAATATTATTAAAACTTTAAATTAAGAAAATCAGTTGATTAATAATTTAAACTATATTAAGATATTAAAAAATATTTTATATTTTAATGAAACCAAACTACATGATAAGATATTCTAATAATATAAAATTGTCTTAAAAGCTAGAATAATTGGAACCAAACCAAACTGAAATCAAAGCTTATAGGAGAAATTAATTGAAATACTATAAACTGGATACAGAAATACACTCAATCAAAAATATTATAATATTGAAATTTAAGATTTGTGGATTGTTGTTTAGGGTTTAATATTTAAAAGGTGAAGGTTGGATTTATAATTTTTATAAATATTTTTTAAACATTTATAAATGATTTGAAAAGATTATTTTAGTATTTTTTTTATCACAAATTTAAAGTATTTATAAAAATGGTTATCATTTGAATTAGAATTTGAAAAATTGTATCTAAAATTAGAATTTTCCTATTTTTAGCTAATTTCCAAATTTTTAATACCATAACCGAAAAAGAATTGAACCAAAGTTAAACCAAATTTTATAAATATCTAAACGGTATGTATCTTGAATCTCTTTATCGAAATTATACCGAAAGAACTTGAATCTCTCTATCGAAAAGAACCAAAAATTAAATATAACAGAAGGGAAACCGAAAACTAAATGCACACACCTAAATACACCCTCCAGTTTTGAATTTCATTTCAGCTTCCATGGAACAATCCGGTACACTAGCGAAGGCCTTGTTGAAGAACATGAACAATCCGAGATTAGCATGGAGACTCTACAAGAGAATCTTCTCTTCTCCTTCACAAGAGAGCCACGCCACATCTCTATCCGCAGCACCCACCATTGCTCGTATCCTCGTCAAAGCCCAAATGCAACAAGAAATCGACGAGCTTCACAGCCTCATCCTCTCCTCATCGCTTCCAAACGCGAAAGCCTCATCCTTTCTTTCCGTCGTCTCCATCTTCGCGAAATCGAATCACATCGACAAAGCATTCTCTCAATTCCAATTCGTCCGGTCTCAGTTCCCTAAGAAGGGTCCCGGAATCTATTTGTATAATGTGTTGCTTGAAGGTTGCATCAAGGAGAGGCGTGTGGATTTCGTTTCGTGGTTGTATAAGGATATGGTGATCTCTCGGATTGCTCCGCAGACTTATACGTTCAATCTCTTGATCCGTGCTTTGTGTGATTCAAGTTGTGTGGACGCTGCACGTGAGTTGTTCGACGAAATGCCTGAGAAAGGTTGTAACCCAAATGAGTTCACTTTCGGGATATTGGTTCGTGGGTATTGTAAAGTTGGTCTCCCTGATAAAGGGCTACAGTTGTTGAATTCAATGGAGAGTTTTGGGGTTTTGCCCAATAAGGTCGTGTATAATACCATTGTTTCGAGTTTCTGTAAAGAAGGTAGGAACGATGATTCTGAGAAGCTGGTTGAGAAGATGAGAGGGAATGGTTTGGTTCCTGATATTGTGACTTTTAATGCTAGGATCTCGGCACTTTGTAAAGAAGGAAAAGTTCTTGACGCGTCTAGGATTTTCAGGGATATGGAGTTGGATGAGTATCTGGGTCTTCCTCGTCCCAATAGCATAACGTACAACTTGATGCTGAAAGGATTCTGCAAGGTAGGGATGCTGGAAGAAGCTAAGACCCTCTTTGAGTCGATCATAGGAAATGATGATCTTAGTAGTTTGCAGAGTTACAATATTTGGTTGCAGGGATTGGTCAGGCATGGGAAGTTTATAGAGGCTGAAACAGTCCTTAAGCAGATGATTGATAAGGGGATATGGCCAAGTATATATTCTTACAATATCTTGATGGATGGATTGTGTAAATTGGGCATGCTGTCCGATGCAAATGCTATCGTTGGCTTAATGAAAAGAAATGGTGTCTCCCCAGATTCTGTAACTTATGGATGTCTTCTACATGGTTACTGCAGTGTCGGGAAAGTTGACGCAGCTAAAAGCCTATTGCAGGAGATGATGAGGAATAAGTGCATGCCGAATGCTTATACGTGTAATATTTTGCTCCATAGCCTTTGGAAGATGGGGAGAATGTCTGAAGCGGAAGAGTTGCTGCGAAAGATGAATGAAAAGGGCTATGGACTAGATACTGTCACCTGCAACATTATAGTTGATGGACTCTGTGGAAGTGGCGAATTAGACAAAGCTATTGAGATAGTTAAGGGAATGCGGGTGCATGGAAGTGCTGCTCTTGGTAACCTAGGAAATTCATATGTGGGACTGGTGGATGACAGCATGATCGAGAACAATTGCTTGCCTGACCTGATCACTTATTCAACTTTGCTTAATGGTTTGTGCAAAGCCGGAAGGTTCGCTGAAGCAAAGAAGTTGTTTGCTGAGATGATGGGAGAGAAACTGCAACCGGACTCTGTGGCATACAACATCTTCATCCATCATTTCTGCAAACAGGGGAAAGTATCATCTGCATTTTGCGTTCTCAAAGATATGGAGAAGAAAGGTTGTCATAAGAGCTTAGAGACTTATAACTCACTGATCCTAGGCTTAGGCATACAAAATCAGATATTTGAAATTCACGGATTGATGGATGAGATGAAAGAAAAGGGCATTTCTCCTAATATCTGCACCTACAATACCGCAATTAAGTATCTTTGCGAGGGAGGAAAAGTTGAAGATGCAACTAACCTCTTAGATGAAATGATGCAGAAGAACGTAACCCCAAATGTCTTTTCCTTCAAATATTTAATTGGAGCGTTCTGTAAGGTCCCGGACTTTGACATGGCTCAAGAAGTTTTTGAGACTGCTGTAAGTATCTGTGGACAAAAGAAAGTCCTTTACAGCTTGATGTTCAATGAGTTACTTGCTGCAGGGCAACTCTTAAAGGCCACAGAGTTGCTTGAAACTGTTTTAGATAGAGGTTTTGAGTTGGGGGAATTTCTATATAAAGATCTTATTGAGAGCTTATGTAAGAAGGATGAGCTAGAAGTAGCTAGTGGAATTTTGCATAGGATGATAGATAAAGGATACGGGTTTGACCCAGCAGCATTGATGCCTGTGATAGATGGCTTAGGTAAGATGGGAAATAAGAAAGAGGCAAATGAATTTGCCGAGAAGATGATGGAAATGGCTTCAGTTGGTGAAGTAGCAAACAAAGTCGATCCAAATGCGAGGGATTTACAACAGAAAAAGCATAATAAATATGGTGGAAATAGCTGGCAGAACATACTGCACAGGTATGGTCATTTAAAGATGTTTTTGTTGGGAGTTTTCGTAGTTCTTTGCTGTCCTTTGAAGTTCTGATTTGAAAAATACAACGTTCCAGGATTTGGAGTAAGCATTCATGTACGTGATTAGAGAAAGGAATCTTTGATTTCAACTAAGTTCAGATTGAGAGGATCGTTTTAGTTATATTTTTTCGGAAACTTAATGAATGTTCTCTCTGTCAATTGCTATTTTGCAGAGATGACGGCAGTGGAATTGCACTAAAATCTCTGACAAGGGTTAAAAAAGGATGGGGTCAGGGGGATATATCAAGCTTTCAGCCTCCGAGAGTTGACTACTTAGACTACTGGGAGGATGATGAGTAGAGATATTGCATGTCTCGGTTTTCTTTCTGATGGGAAAGTTTAGCTCACGGTCAAGCACAAATTTCAGGGGCAGCTCATCAAGGATCCAAAGGCTAGTCTCAGTTGACATGTAAAGTTAAGAAGAAACTAGAAGTTGAAAGAACCTAACAAAATCCAACACTAAGGACAATGAAACAAGAAAGAAAACTGTTGGTGTAAGTTTAGTTCTCCTAGTAACAACCTTCTGATATATGGAAACTGCTATGAATTTTGGAAGAGTAGGAAGGGATTTGCAGCAGTAACTTTCTCTATGCTCATGTTTGCGGTTTTAGCCTTATTATAGTAGCTCATGTACAGCTGAGAGATCACTGATGAAGCTAAATATATCCCTATAGTAAAAAGTATCTAGCACTCATAAGGTATAGGAATCCGATCTATTTAGAGAAACCTTCATGTTTGTTCGGTGAAACTGTTTTTCATAGTTTGACCTTCATATTCTGTTTCCTTCCGTCTTTACAGCTAAGCAAGCAGGCAAGATGATAGGTTTGGACGCAGATATGATGTAAGAAGACGTTTTCAAGGGTACTAAAAGTAAACATTGCATTACTGGGCAGTGAACGCATGTCGCAAGACCAAGCTGGTGATGAAAAGGAGGGGAAAGAGCCGCCCACTTTCATATTGAATTTGAAGCCAACTTTGAATTTTTGGGTCAAAGGAACACAACCTACGTAATTGGAAAAATATGTAAGCTACAACTATTCTTGTGCTTTTAGTTCGCACAGTTTCTAGAACAGTGGTACAAAGCGACTAAGTTGGTTGAAACATACACATACATCAAGGATTTGATAGTAATACAATAATCATGAAATCAGACATTAAATAAGTGAAAAACACATAATGATTCACTCTGCGCAGTTACAGAGCTTAAGAAACAAGATAAGAAATGATTGTACAGGCATAAAATACAAGTTTCTGTATGCAACGGCAACGCCTATACACAAAAATCTGCAGGCAATGCAGGAGACCAGTTACTACTGCCACTTGCAAAATGGTCTTCAGGGCACTGGAAATATGTTTACACATGAGATTTTTAAACAGCTAGTAGATTAGCACAATCTTCCTGGTGCTTTGTATGTTACAACCTTGCTTTTGATTGTTTATTAGGATGGACCAGAGCTACCAAAAGAACCTCCCAGTTTAACTTGAAAAGGGTCGTGCAAACTTATTTTAATTGTTTGGCTCTGTGACGATCTATATATGTCAATGCATTCTTCAAGGTCCGCTTCACATGTCAGAAGAACCCACTCTTCATCATCATCCAAGTACTTGAGATCAAACCAGGAAACGTCAACTATGTTGAAACGCCTAGCAATCTCTTGCTGCAGCTCTCTGTATCCCCAGCTTGGGAGCAAGGTAAACCTTATTATGGCCTCACCAAATGTTGCTTTCACTTTAATTCCCCCTCCATCTCTTAAGCTCATCTTGCTACTACCTGGTAATGGAGGCTCCTTGAATATATTATGGCTCTGGGTTCTTGCTAGACATTTTGTTTCCTCCTGATTCCCATTCTGCAGTTCCACCTCGTTTTGAGCTTCCTTCAAGACCCCATTAGCATTTGGTGTATTGGTATTTGATCCAGAGCCAGAAGATGATGGAGACATTTGTGCTGGTTTATCCTCTGCCACACCACCGTTTTCGATTGGAACACTCAAATGATGTAACTGTTCATTATTTTTCAAGGAAGATCCATTGCTGGAGATATTTGGGGAGCTCAACTCTGGGAAGCTTGTATAGAATGAATCGAGTGGGATAGATCCCTGCGCACCTTGCACAGAGTCCATAACGAGTTGGAGTTTCTTCAACGAATGCCCAACCTTCTTGATTTTCCGGGAGGGCCATCTTGTTATTCCATGGTGCCTGCATATCCTTTTCAAGGTAGTTGGACAAACTGCAACATAGGAACAAAACACTGTCTCACATCACTGTCTGAAGCAATAAATAGGTATGTTGAAAATGCTGGCACAGCACACTGATCCACTACATTATAGATAGTATGTAAAGAAAAATTTATGGTTCTCATCTGAGATGTGTGTCCTCATGCTTGAATTTTAGTGTTACATATTCATTTGTGCTTGGACTAAAGATCGTAGTGGTTAGGACACAAGAAGAATTATAACTCATATGGAGTGAAGCTATGTTTCTAGCAGTGTACAACAATTTCTTACCACCAATGCTCTTGGCTGCATCCTTGAGGCTTCCTGCAAAGTATTGACGAAGAACATCCAACCCAATGGTCTTTTCTGTTTTCGTTCTTCTCTTTTCTCCTGGTCTTCTACCACCAGTGGAAGCTGATTCAGTACTTGGACCAGCATCAACTCTGAGTCCTGAAGTTGAACCTTGTTGAAACTGCTCAGCTTCTGAAGGAATATTATTGGGGGCTGGATCAAGCTGACTGTTGTTCCAGCCAGGTGAGAGCTTGAACTCATCTTTTGGATCTTCATTCTGGTACTCCCAAGAAAGTGACACATCTTTACCCTTCTCGTTAGCCTTTATCATGTGGGAGATCCATGAGGACTCTTGCAGCAGATGGATTTCTCTCAAAGCCTCTGCAGTTTCTGCTCCAGTCAGTGGGTTCTCTAACAAAACCATGTCCTCTCTAACAGGCAATACCACTTCTAACTCCAGATCTTTGTCGATGACAAGATTTGAACTCCTGAAATCCTGCTGCAGAGTCACGGACAGTGACTTGAGCATTTCCTGTTTTGCTTCAGTGTCAAGGCACCCTTTTGGAAAGAAGAATTCAAGCACAAAATCGACCAACCCGTTGCTTTTGCTCTTTAACGGGACTGCTAAAGCAGCGTGTAGTCCAGATATCTTGGCGTGGTGCGCAAGAGGGTAGTTGGTCTTGCTAAACGTGATCACTTCAGGGACAAAACACAGTTTGGTTGCCTTGAATGCTTTCCCAACAATGCCTTCTCCCTGGAGAAGATGATGCTCAGAGCATGCCTCCAGAAAGTATTTGCTCTCTTCATCCAGGACAAAGCAAGCAGAATCAATTGTCGAAACGCACTGAGAAAAGTTCTCATCAGAATGCCGGGATCCACCTTTCCCCTGCTGAGCACAAGGGGCCCATGACAAAGCTAGAGGCAGATCATATCTTCTGCAGACTGACGCCAAGAAATCTGATATCTCAGGTAATGCAGCGTAGTAGAAATCATTGTACACCTGCAGAGACTGAAACAAATGGGGTATGACCTTAGCATTTGTTTATATGACCTGAATGAAGTAAGAGTCCAGTTAATGCACCTCATTGCTTGGAGGTTTTAAGTTACTTGAACTCCTTAAATCAACGGCCTACAAAACAAGAAACATCTTTAAGCTTCTCACTCTTGTCACATGGAACCAAAGAAAATGCAGATATTCAAGACAAGGTTTAATGTAGGAGGAAGAGTAAAACCTCAAGAGCTTTACAGATATTCTCAAGTTCTGGACGGTAATTCATCTTCTGAGTTGTTGTGACGACCTCAACAACACCCAAACAAGTCCCACTGCATCTTTCAAACACAGGAAGGGCAAGCGAGCCACGAACATCACACTTTTGTGCTTCTTTGATGCGCGGATACTCATCACTTCTAAAGAAACGTACATCAGGAGTCCACTCAGGAAATTTCTGCAGGAAAACGCGACCGGGAAGACCTCCTTCCGTCGAACCCTCATCAGCCGGGAAGTTATAATTCTCTGAAACATGTCTGTATTTTGCAAGGCTTGTGTATTTTTGGTTGAATAAATGTGGTTGCGCCAAAGTGGTTAGAAAGTTCTTTCCTTCCTGCTGAAAGGGCACCCATATCTGCACCAAGAAGTCCTTATCAGGCACTGCCTCTTCAAGACCGCTTATGGCTCTTAATAGCCTCTCCTTCACTGATGAAGAAGGGTCTTCTCTTGTTCTTGGGGCAATCCACCAACTTCTTCCCACCTCAGCTTCATCTAGTAGAAACTTTTCTGCTTGATCAAGACCTTCTTGATTCATTCTCTCTGTTTCTTCATTGGAGAAGTTATCTTGAGATGGGTTCTCACCAAAGCAGAGGAAAGGGCTATTGGCATTCATGGCGGTAGAATCTGAAGCACCTTCTTCTGTCTCCTTCAAGCTCTTACTATCTGTTGTCTCTAGCCAACATCCATCAAACAAGAGCTCATCCATGAAATCCAAATCCATGGCCGTCTCAGGGAATGCCCCAAAGCTAGAATTAGGTGAAAACCCACCATTTCCTTCTCCCCCATCGCTGCCACCATCATCTTCCATATCTAAACCCATAGGCCTCTTGAAGATGAAAAGGACACGAGCAAAGTCCAGTGACTTACCAGTACCTTCCTCAGTATGTTAAAACGCCAATCTTGGAAAGAAAAAAAAGATGCAGAAACATTATCAAAAACCCATCCAAGAACATGAGAAGAGAAGCATCAGACTGTTGTATTCCCAATTTTGAATATTATAAGAGCTTTTTCTTAAGGATGAGATCAGAAATGCTATTAGAATTATGATATAAACAGCTTCACTATCAATGGAGACTTGACTTAAAAGAGGGTATCAATCAAAAGTAGTGCCATCAATTTCAAGTACAAGATTCTCCCCTATGCACATGGAAACTCTCCCACAAGACAATCATTGAAAGCTAAATCAATGAAAAGTCTTCTGAAAAAACTGGACCCAATTCCAAAAATCACTCTGAAGGAGAATCCACAATTAGAAAATCAGAGAGATATAGTAAAAGTTTCAGCAAAAGTTACCAACTTTATCAAGATTTTCTTGCACAAAAGAGAGATAAAGCTTCACTTTGGGTTTATGACCTAGCCCTAGAACACAGAGAAAACACTGACAACAGGCAAAGATTTTGTGTTTCTAAATACACAAAACACCCTTCCTAAAATAAGAAGAAAAAAAAAGAAACCGTGAGAGTTATTTTCTCACAAAGCTTGTGTCTTTTGTGGAATGGTGTTTTCTTTTTTCTTCTCTTCTTCTTCTGGGACACAAGTAGCTGGTGAAGGTAAGATTAGACTATTTTAATCTCCAATCATGTGACTGATATGGGCTTAAAGATCCTTTCCCGAGAACAAAGTGGACCCGTGATAAGAGCATCCACTGTTCTAATCACTTTGTCTTTACCTGCATTAAAAAGTGAACTTGGTTTATCAAGGACATATCATACTTGATCTGCTTTTCTTCTACAACAGAGAGAAAGGAAAATAGAAAACGTTTGGAGCTGAGATGCTAAATGGTCGTGTTTAATGGTGTGATTGTTGTCCTGCCCTCTTTGTTCAGATTCCTTTCCCCCTCTATTGATTAGTATAATAATAATAATTTATAATTAATTAGTATAAGGTTATTAATCATTTGTCTTGATTACGTATGCGTACTTTCTTTTCTTTAGTCGGTACTTTTTTTATTTGGCTGGTTCTGTTTCTTTTTTTTGGGCTGCACAAATGAATCTGTCGAAGACTCTGAGAAGACATGTCTTCTCGTGTTGAACAAGTGAATGCTTCAAAAACAAAAGGAAAAATTGCATTTTAAACTTTCAGACTACCATTTACCCGCATTTTAAAGTTTGAACTTTTTTTACTAACACTTCTAACCTTTAAATTAACAATTTTGACATATCAAACTTTGAATTTTTTTTTCCAGCCAAAATATTGATGACATTGAAATATGACGTGTTAGTAAGTGATGATTGGACAAAATAACTAGATAAATAGCTATGATTAAAATTATAAATCTCTAACTTTTAAATATAGTTTTGGTAAAATTCAATTTTAATTTATTGTTAGTACTCTAACTGAAAATCAATTATAAATATATAATTTTTTAAAATATACATGTTATCGATATTTATCTAGTCATTTTGCCTAATCATCATTTATTGACACCTCATATTTCCATGTCATCCATATATTGGCGGGAGAAAAAATTCCAAGATTTGATATGTTAAAATTGTTAATTTGAAGATTGAAAGTGTCGATGATAAAAGTTCAAAGTTTAAAATACGTGTAAATGTCAGTATGAAGGTTTAAAATGTGATTTAAAAAAAAAAACAAGCGAGTGCTTTTAGAGAAGACATGCATTTTCCTTATTTCAAATTAATATGAATTTTGATATTAACCATACTTTAAAATTTTGAGATTTGATTAAGGTCGAGATTTTTTTTTTATAACTATATATGCATCCTCCTTCCATAAATTTTTATTAATTAATAAACTGAAAATTATATATAATACTTAACTTTGTCAAAAATGCACTAAAAATACAAAAAAATAATAATAATCAAATAGACAACAATATATTCCAAAATATAAAATTTTGTATTTGAATGATTCTGCCTATTTTTTATCAACATAATTTTGTAATTATTTATTTTAGCATCGTGAAATTGTAAAGAAAAAAAACATTGGTCGGTAAATCATTTTGTTATTTACATGGCGAAAAAGCTATGAACATATGACATTCACATTGTGTCATATTTTATTGTAGTAGTTTTCATTACATGATCACATAAGTATCATGATATTGTTTTAGGTTTTCTGCAAAGAAAAAACTTTCTAAATGATTTTTTTTTTTTTTTTGTAATTTAAACCGCAATATCGAAAACTCACATGTCATTTCTTTGAAATCGTAGTCAAACCCTTAATTAAGACATCCATATTTCGATGAAGTGTCTGGGTGCTAACTATTTAACGAAAATTAACACTACTTGGTTTTGCCACTAAATTTTAAACAAACAATTTGGTACTAAAAGGATTTGAATCGTGTACCTGAAACCAATTAACAAGGTAACAAACAATTAACCAACTAAATAATAAGCTTGCAACCTTTCGGTTGGTCAAAATTGTTTGATAGCTTGTTAATTGGGTGTGAGGTCCAAGGTTAGAAACTTTTTGTAGTAAATTGTATAAAATTTAGTAGTAAAACAATGTAGTTTTGATTTTGTTAATACATGATTCTTATATTGTAGTTTGACTTCTGTTTTGATGATTGACATGTGAGTTTTTGATATATTGCAGTTTTAAGTTATAAGAATATAATTTGGTGGGTTTTTTGCACAAAACCTTAAAAATTGCATATCTGGTTATTAGTAACTTTATTTATTTAATCTCTTTATATCCTATTGTCAAATTGCTAAGCAGCGAAATAAAATAAATCCAGGTAGTTCCATGCTCAGTCTCCGATCAGACACTAACACGTAACATTCTAAGTAATTTCATCATTCAGTAAAGCAAAGTTAATGGCTAAAACTTGTGTATCTTGATTCTTTAGTGTATGCATATATATATATATGTGCGCGAATATGTGATTAGTACAATTACAATATTCCTTAAGGGCCGCTTAGCTAAATCAGCAAATGGCTCTCAATGATCTGAGGAGGCATCGTCCCTTCTTCATCGTACGAGTATTCTTAGTCGCGTCCAGGACATGACTGAACCAAAGGTCACTGAACTCTTTAAAATAATCCTCACTTCCTTAGACTTACCATTTTAAATATTATTTTTAGTTGAATCCTCGTGTAAATCATAAATTCCCTATCGATAATTAAGATATCTAAACATCATATACAAATACTTTTTGCACTAAGTTTCGCTTTTTGTATTTTGTTTATAATAAGGATAGTTTTCGGATCAAACCTCAATGCAAAATCCTTAAACATGTACAAAATCGGATAATCACCAAGTGTCTCTAACTCAACTAAAAGAGGTAAGCCAAAGCTTATCTATCTATTTAAAAGAAGGTTTAGATACCTCCCAGACTATCCACGTCAATTGACAGGTCACAAATTCGTGTGATACTGTTGCGACATTAACATGACTTATCATAATTGCGGGCTTCGCTTTGGGCTTTATGTCGCGCGTACGTTTGCGACCCATCGACCACAAATGTCGAAGGAAACCCTAATCAGTTGTGATGCGAAACCTTCGTGTTCTTCGTTTCTCTCCGATCGGCAGATACGGTGATGTATGGTTTTGAGAGATTGGGAAGCTATAACGTTGCGTAACGAAGAACACGTATATTAATAAAGGTAACATACATCACCATATCTCCAAAAGGCTATAAAAAGGCTAGCTTCCCATCTCTCAAAACCATACATCACCATATCTCCAAAATTTTCAATCTTTTCTTCATTTCTCGCATACCCATCTCCAAAAATCTCAGCTTGAACTGGATGATGTTAATCGATTGCTGATTAAATTTTCGTCACTTTGATTTTTTTTTCCTGTTAACCCGCCATGGCCACAAGCTTTGAGGTCAAAGACCTCCAGAAAAACCGCTTCACTCACCCTCTCTCGCTTTCAATACTTCATCTTGAACCGTTTCCACGCCGCGACTCCAACCACCACTGTAACAAGATCTCTTCTCTCAAGCCTACGGGAGGAGAGAGAGGTGTAACACTACGAATTGAGGTGCGGAGAAGGTGAACGGTGTAGAGTCTGCTCTTTTGTGCTCTCAAGGAGACCCCCGGATCTCTGGCAGCCTCCCGGAGATGGAGTTTCCCTTCGGGTTAATCCCGGTCGTGGCGGTGGTGGAACAGGGTCGGATTCAAAAGAGAATTCTTGGTGTGTATTATATTTCAGTCAAATGTCATTCATGTTATGAATCTGAGCTTCAAGACACTAATGAGATCATGAGAGTTTGAAGAAGTATTTAATAGACCTGGTGAACCAAGGAAAGATTCTGAGTGTGAAGGTAAGCTTTTTTTTTCATTGCTGACACATGGATGAATGATTTGCTTTTAACCATGACTTTTTTTTAGTGTTTTTTTTTTAATTTTAATCCATATAAGCAGATAATAAAGTGTGTAACGAATGTGAAAAATGTTTCAAGCGGTTATAGTTTTGTAGAATTCGACTCAGAGATGTACATGTGTATAATAGTTGTCTCTTTGAAACTTCGAGTTGATTGGATTTAATATCACAGCAACTCATTTCTGTTTAATTTCAGGGAGCTTCTCGGGATGGACTTGCTTTAAAGTTAAAATTTTCTGAACGCAAATGGAGTGTGACGGTTGGGAAAAATTCAGAAAATCCTCAACAAAGCTACATGTGAAAAGTTAGCTGTTGAGGCAACCAAGAAAGAACTAAGACAGTCAGTCCATTTGGCAGGTAACAGCGCACTTGCTGAAGTTCTGGTCTTATGCATCGTTTCGGTTTATGACTATCTTTATAAATAATTTACAACAGCTACCCGGGGATGTGACATTAGCCTCTGTCAGAATTAAAACTATTGTTAGATTTACTATTCCGAGCAAGATCAACCACAATCATTTACGTTTTGTTGTTTATGTGAATTGAGGGTCTCAGACTTACAAAGAGGAATATATGCTGGACATTATACAGGTTATGGTTCTGTTTAGTTCATGGCAAAACACGAAAAAGCATTGTCGAGCACCCATTTCCACCTACGTCATTTGGTAAGCCTTATGTTGCACTCTTCTATCTTTATCTCTCTCTCTCTCATATCTTCAACCATATTTATTTTAGATGCATTATCTTTATTTACCATGTTTGCAGGTCATTCAGTGGGCTAAAGAGGGAGAGTAGCCACACGCATTCTGTTGAAAATGTTGTGTTGACCAGAGTGTAATAAGTCTCCACTTTGATTGATACTCAATGCTTAAATGATTAAGAAAATGATATTTCTACAGACTCTCTAGAGTGCAGGCTTTTTTTTTTTTGAGAAAAGACTAGAGTGTAAACTTTCTAGAGTGTAGTTTGCAAATGTCTGAACTTTGTCACCCTATGTAAATTAATACAACAGAAGCTTCAAAAGGTTCGATTTTGAGAAAAGAGGTTTTCAAACAAGATAGAAAAAATGACAAAAGGAACACCGAGCACAACTATAAATTAAGTCCAATAATTTCCAGCAATAGCCTTTTTCAGGAAAAAAAAAATAATTTCCAACAAAACATTTGTCGGACTACAACAATCACATCAATTATTACATACAGATTCTACACGTCCAACGGGATTAAATCACAGAGCAAACAATATATTTAATTTTATCTTACACTTTATTCAACTAAATCTAAATATTATGTATCAATCACGTAACCTGGCTCAAAAAATAAAGAAAAACAGGTCTAATTTGATATTTGGTTTGGTGTCAGTTTCGTGTTTCTCGATCAATAAAATTTAAAACAATTGACAGAGCATTTGAGACAATTTAGGGTTTAGTAAACATTATATAATCAAAGAAAAAAAATCTTAAAATATCTCCACATCCAAAATAAGATGTTAGAAATCAGATTAATCTCACTTCAACCACCGTATGGATGAATCAGATGCAAACAAAGGTGAGAATGAAAATGTGTTTCTACTAAACAAAAACTAACTGGGTTTCACTCTCTCATGTGTCCACTTAACTTATTACTTTTACAAAGAGGTTACACTTGGCGTCTTTTAAAAACTTTAAATAATTAACATTCAATTGTATCTTTGTGGGCTTCTCTACCATTCATGAATTTTGCTCCATTCCGAAGCTCTCATCTTCTCCAATCTGAAACCACAAGTTTGAACTTGAATTCTAAAGCGTCAAAGGATCAAACATAAAAAAATCAAAAGCAACTCTGGTAAAAAAAGATGAACGAAGGATACTTTTGAAACATAAAACAAACATGAACCTGATTTGTAAGGCAGTAAAGGATCAGACTGATCAAAACGTTCACTCTTGGGAGGAAAAAGATTGACACTTTTATTTTGAAACATACAGAATTCTTACAATGAAGAAGATGTGTCTAAGAGAGGTTCTCTCTGAGTGGCTGGAATGAGTGGCTGGAACAAGAACCTACGGAGAAACCTTGCAACGCAATCTCCCTTGGCTCCAGCGGCCGTCTTGGGGGCAGAAGTTGATGAAAATGGCAACAATGAAGACGGTGATACAAGCCAAGACGATGGCCAGAGTTAGCCCGTCCAATGGGTGTTCCCTCTGTTCTTCCTACTCGGCATTGTTTCTTCTCTGGTCTTATCGCAAACAAAACATAGCGTTTAATGAATCAATAGATCAAAGATAATAGATTAAGAGAGATAACCATTAGAGATTCAGACAGAATTCTGTAACCTGTAATTCTTTTTGAATTTATTAAAACGTTAAATAGTGGAATCAAATATTCCAATTACATAAATTATGATTCTAGCTTCCGTTTATAAGATTTTAGAGTAAATTTTACAGAACTCTGTAACATGTAATTCTTTTTGAATATTAACGTGTAATTGAAATTTTTATTAAATATTTATTCTAACTATTTCAATTATTTTCAAATTTTCATTCCGCCCGGGCGGGCCAACCCTACTTGATTATATAATCAAATGAAGGTTGTGACAAAATAGTGTGATATCCAGTCTACTCTTCAGCACTAAATATGTTTCCTCTAGAACTATCCGATAAGATATAGAAAAATTAAATGGAAATGGGCCGGGTTTCTGGTTATACGTGTTCGGATTCGGGATTTTCTGGTTGGATACGTAAAAAACTTAAAGGTTTTAGATTTAAAGGACATTTTGCTTGCTATCTGAATTAAAGTTTTTTTTTTATAATTAAAGTTAATTATAAAAGAAATTTATATTAGGAAGGGTCCATATTAGATTTTTTTTACCTCTTGGGGCGGAATAAGAAATTGATCCTAATTTGGAAGTACTTTCTATTTGGCTTAACTAGTTCAAATAGTTTGATTTGTTACTTGTACTCCCTACTTGGCTTGCTTGAATCAAATACTCGTTCAATCAAGTAATTAATTTTCTATAACTTTTTATCAAATCAATATATGAAAAATTAGGGATTCCCACCATGTGTCATATACTAAGTAAAACTAATCTCCCGAACAAAATTAAATATAAATGAAAATTATCGGCTGGTTTTGCTTAGCAGGTTTAATACTCTCCCACTCAACTCAAGTTTGAGTTGTTAAATTTTTCTACACATTTTCTTTTATTTTAGTTATATTTTCATAAGTTAATTTCTTATTTTTCCTTTTTTGTTATCTAATAGAAATATTTTATTTTTTTCTTTTCTTAATATTAGTTTTTCTAAAAAAAAAACTTATACTTTAATTAATTTTTTTTGGTAAAACACTTTACTTAAGTTTTACTTTAGCAATTATTTTTATTAAATTTTATGTTTTATTTATTAAATAACAACTAAAATGAATAAATGTTTATCTACGGTATTGTTTTATTAATATTAAAATAGTTAATATTATGAAAACTATCTCTCATATTTTTGACTCAATTATTTAAAATAAAAATCTAAAACCTTATAAGAATAATATAATTTAAAATTCTTTACTCATATTTTCTGGTGAGATCACCCATTTGTGAGCTTATATACCAGAAGGGAAACTTGATCGGAAACCTCAATATTGACATAATTTAAAATCATTAAAAAAAATCCAATCAATGAAAATGTTGTTTAAATAGGTCCAAAACTGTTACCCAAAATTGGCTACTAAATGTCTGAAACATAAGCTTTCTCTGAAGAAATATAATCAGACCTACCTAACTTTCTCAATTTAATCTTAAACAAATCTTTTGATAGCTTTGGAACAACTACTTCTAGTAATTGACAAACAACCAAAGCTTCTAAGCCAATGTTCCTCCCAAACTTGAATTTTGTCTTATCTTTTTCATAGTTATAGATTGAGATTTGTCATATGCACAATCCTCCATAGAATAATCAAAACCTCATTGAAGAGAAATCCACTTTTTGAAACATTGAGTTTGACTTTTGACTTTTGACTTTCGCTCTTCTTCCTCCCCATACATGAATTGCAAGATCCTGAACCACAACCCATGTTGTTACCTTGTGTCTAGCCCTAGTTTCTTTAGTCTTCAACTCAACAACATGAGTCATGGTTCAAGATTCTGCAGTTCATGTATGATCAGGGAGGAGTTAGATGGAAGGTCAAAAATCAAACTTAATGTTTCAAAGAGTGGGTTTGTCTTCATCGGGGTTGATTATTCTAAGGAAGATTATGTATATGTCAAACCTCAATTTATCATGATAGATGAACTCAAAATTCAAGTGTGGGAGGAACAATGGCTTAAAAGCTTTTGTTGCATGTAAGGTACTAGAAGTAGTTGTCCCAAAATGATCTAATAAATATTTTTTTTGGGATTAAAGTAAGAAGGTTTTATAGACCAGAGAATATTTCTTCAGAGAAGGTTTATGCTTCGGACATTCATAGCCAACTCTTGGTAGCAACTTCGTGCAGAAATACTATTTTGTAAAGTAAATAGGATCATTTGAACCTGTTTTGAACAACGTTTTCATCGATTGAGATTTTGTTTTGGTAATTATGTAAATACTGAGGTTTCCACAAAACTTTTCCTTCTAGTATAAGCCCACTAATGGGTAATTCACCCCAAAAAAATCTGATTTAAGAGTTTTTAAATTATATTATGCTTATGTAATAAAATTTTACATTTTTATTGTAAATAGTTGGGTAAAAACGAAAGACAGTTTTCAGAATATCAAATATTTAATATTATAAATTTCTAGTGTACATAAAAATTATTATTTTTAGTTTTTATGATAAAGAAACATAAACTTAATAAAAAATAATTGTTAAATTAAACTTAAGTAAAGTGTGTTACCAAAAAAAATCTTACGTAAAGTATAAGGTTTATTTAAAAAAAATATTAAGAAAAGAAAAGAAAAAATTCTATTAGATAGCAAAAAAGAAAAAAATAAAAATTTATCTGATAAAAATATATAACTAAAATATTAAAAATTTGTAGAACACAATTAAGAGCTCAAACTTAAGTTGAATGAGACACTACTGAACCTAAACCAAAAGAGATGATAATTTTCATTTATATATACTTTTGTTCAAGAGATTAATTTGACTTACCATATGCCGTAGATCCCTCATTTTTACATATTTTTCCCGGGTTGTCATCAACCTTTTCCCTGTTTGTGTTAAGGGCTTCCAACAGTCCGGCAGACTGCAAAATCATTGCACTACGGAATTGAGACCGAAGAAAAGAAATTCCGTAAATTGACTGAAAGCTCTTTTTAGCAGATTCGATAAAGTTACACAAAACGAATTACGAATAAAATACTAAAATAAACTCCCTTAAAGGAAGTCCCTTTGCCTCTTGGGGTAGTGTGCGCAGCAGCCGATGGTTCCCACGACGATCAGTACGATCAGTGCCAATGCAACAATAAAATAGCAAACACCATTACTATTATAAAAGAGTTAAACTAAAAAGTTGATTTCCCAGACTTCAAACTCTTAACAAAAGATAAAATATGTTGCAGGTGAAGCTTCTCGCATATATATAAAATCTGAGAATGTAGGAATAAAGATAACACTTTCACGTCAATGCGTGCGTTACTACGTTCCGTTTAGTACCATTCGTCACTGCAGAAGAATGCTATCGGTTAGCTTGGTGAAGACGAACTATTTGGGACGTCTCACTTCTTTAATGCGCCTTTGTAACTAACAATCTTTCATTTCTACAAAATTGCCAATTGTGTTAAATCTTAATTAGAGGTTAAATATTTCAGCGAATGGAAGATTACTCAAGCTCCGACCCGTTCTTTATATAGTTTTGAACATTCTCCTCAGCAAGCTATAGATACATAGACCAGTTGGATGAATATCAGGCGGAATCAAAGTTGTATAAAAAGAATCAAGACACCATATTCATATCTATGTCCGTATACACAGAAAGAACAACAAGCCAAGTGAAGAAGAGTAATGAGGCAGAGAAATAATAAACACAGCCCTAAGTAGATCACTACAAGAAAACATCAAGGATTCTGAGGGAAAAAATCGTCGGAATTTCGTCGGAATATCGTTATTCCGACGCAATTCCGACGAAATACGTCGTCGGAAATAATTCCTCGGAATTTCTTTTTTCCTCTGAAATCCCTCGGAATTTTCCGACGGAATTCCGAGGAAATAAATTTCCGAGGAAATTCCGAGGATCCCTTGTTTGTCGGAAAAGTCCTCGGAATATACCGAGGTAGAACTTCGTCGGGATAATTCCTCGGAAGTTCATCGATCGATGCGTGTGTGGACATATATACATCGATCGATAGGAGTATACCGACGGACTTTTTCCTCGGTTTATTCCGAGGAACTGTTCCCTCGGTATATTCCGAGGGATCCGTTCCTCGGAATTTTCCGAGGGAGTTGTCCCTCGGAAAATTCCGAGGGAAATGTCCCTCGCTATATTTTTTAAAAAAAACGGATCGATCGATGCGTTTTTGTTCAAAAACGCATCGATCGATGTAGTGAAAAATATAATTAATTTCCTCGAAATGTAAAAAATATTAATTTTTTTGAAAAAATAAAATTTCTGAAATTTAAATTCGAAAATATGAAATTAAAAGTAAAATTGAAATCATACTAATTAATATTCAAAGTTTCACAAATAAAAATAAAACATTCCGAGATTGGGGAAAAAAAAACTACGGGTCTGGCACGTCCGGGAACACCTCGTTCGGGTACATCCTCTGCATCATCTCCATCATTTGCTGGTTCAGCCTCCTCTGTGCCTCATAGCCCGCCTGTTGAGCCGCCATCTGGGTCTCCAACAAAGATATTCGATCATCTTTGTCCTTCAACTGAGCCGTAAGTACTTCTGGATCAACAAAGGGCGGTGGTGCAGAAGAAGGAGGAACCGACCGGGTGCGACGACCCAAACCGAACAAACGTCCCTTCTTCTTTGGAACCGACTGAATAGAAAAAAGCCAAATTTAGAAATTTAAACCAAGAAATAAATGAATTGAACTTTAAAAAAAAAGAACTTACGGATTCAACGATTTCGTTGATTCGAAACCGGGACAAGTTGGTCGAAGCCGTCGAAGCGTCATCCTCGGTTTGAAGCTGAGACACTTCGTCTACCACCTGAGTTTGGACCAGGTCGACCACGTCCCTCACAAGACCGTCATCAATCTGGCCGGTCTTCTTGTTGGTATACGCCCTCCTCATTAGGGCGAGATCATCGACCGGCTCGCCATCATTTTCTTCCGCCTTGAAAAAAAACATAAAATTAAAGAAACATTAGAAATTAGAAGAAATGCACAATAAATTTAAATTCTGAAACTCAAATAATTGAAGAAAAAGCGGTTGAACTTACCATGCGATCTCCGAGAGTGGCAATAGATTGAGCACCCAAGTTATGCTTGTAGATGCCCTTCCCTTTACGGTCGCTCCTGCGGTTGGTGGAGTTGGTGGAAGAAGTTTCTTTCGTCTCCTCCTTATCCCAATGCGCACACAACTCCTTCCAGACCGTATCGTTCATCGACTTTGGGACCTTTTAATTAAAAAAAAAAAAAAAGTTTAATAAATTAAAAAATAGTTTAATAAATTAAAAAATTGTTTAATAAATTAAATCGAACCTTATTGATTTCCCACTTCTTCTTCCACTCGTGGATCTGCTTCCCATAGTTGTCCATTACTTTATGGACGAAGTGGTGATAGATAAAGAGCGTCTCATCGGAATTCCAGTTGAACTCTTGCTGAAAAAAAAACACAATTAGTAGAAAATTTATATTAAAGATTAAAAATATAAGTAAAAAATTAGAATACTTACCGCAAACTGACGAAACCACAGAACCTGCTTGTCGGTTGGGAAGTGAGTGAAAGTCGGATGTCCACTGTCGAGGGCCGAGTACATCATACGGTTGATCCATGCGCTGATCCCGTTCCCGGATCGGTTGAACCTTATTAAAAGAACAAACGGTTAATAATGAATCCAAATTTAAAGAAAAAAAAATGTTTAATTACCATGTTTGACCCCGTCCATGTGGATACGGAGTGAGATACGGAAGATGGTCACGACCGGGCTGTTGAACCAACTCCGCAACCCTCATCACTCCCGGAGGACCCGGAGGAACAGGAGCGGATGCAGCAGCGGGAGCGAGAGGAGCATGAGCGGGTGCAGCAGAGGGAGATGTATGGTTGGAGCTGTGGGGCGAAGGGGAATCCTGAAAATGGCTGGAATCCCGAGACTGGCTCCCCGTACCACCACGACCACGACGCTGTCGAGGCCGGGTCTGATCATCATGAGACCTGTAAATTAAAAAAATATATTTAATAAATACAGAAATATATAAATTAATTTTTTTTATTAAAAAAAAATCCCAAATAATTTAATCACAGAAAAAGATTTATATATATTAAATTTTTTTAATAAATATATAAAAATAGTTCTAATAAACAAAAATAGTTTTAATAAATAAAAATTGTTTAATAATTAAAATGTTTTGTAAAATCCAAAAAATCGAATTTATATAGAAATTTTTTTTTGTAAAATCCAAAAAATCGAATTTATATAGAAAAATCGTTTTGTAAAATACAAAAATCGATTTTATATACAAAAATTGATTTTATAAATACAAAAAATAAAAAAATTATAAAAAAATTCTAAATCAATTCAACAAAACAAATTATTCAACCAAATCACAATTCTAAACCTATTATACAACCAAATCACAATCCTAACCAATCACCCTAACAAAAATCTATCAAAACTACACAAAAACCTAACAAATAGAACCTAAGAGAGTGGGATAGGGTCCTTACATGATTTGTGTAAGAGAAGAGGGAGATCGCCGGAGATATCGTCGGATTTCAGGGGGAAATCGCCGGAGAGAAAGAGAGGAGTCGCGCAGAGGAAGAAGAGAGAAATGGGGAAGAAGAAGGGGCTCGTGGTTATAAAACCTAGGGTCCGACGGACATTATCCGTCGGAATTCCGTCGGAATTCTAATTTCAATTTTCGCGAAATATTTGCCCGGTAAAATGAAAATATTCCGAGGAAATTCCGACAGATAGTAAAATATCCGTCGGAATTTCCTCGGAATATTCCGAGGAAATACCGAGGAACTAGTGTTTGGGGTTTCAAAACATCAATTTTTTTTGCCGTATTTCATTTCTTATACAATTGTAATGCATACCATTGAGGATTCTTTGTATACATGAGCATAAACCATGAAATAACAAATTTCAAAACTAATTGAAAGTATTCCCTTTACCGTTCGTTAAAAGGTATAAGTGTTTCTCTTATGTTGCGAGATTTCGTTCATACAATCGGAAAAGTGTTAATTATACGGTAAGGAACAAATTTTTGACTTCATAATGAACGTAAGACACTTAATAAGGGTTATATAGGTGTTATTCAAACGGCAAAACGTTGTTTTCGGTTTAAAAACCCTATTTCCTCGGAATTTCCTCGGATTATTCCGAGGGAACTCCGACGAAACCCTCTTCTTCCTCGAAATTTCCTCGGAATATTCCGAGGAAATTCCGACGAACTAGTGTTTGGGGTTTCAAAACGTAATTTTTTTAAAAAAACGCATCGATCGATGCGTTTTTGAACAAAAACAAATCGATCGATTACTAAGATGGCCCGGGCCGTAAGATTGTGATCGATCGATGAGAGTATCCCATCGATCTATCGACAATCTGAATTGTTCCTCGGAATTTCCTCGGAAAATCTTGTATGTTTTTTTAAAAATGCATCGATCGATGCGTTATAGAACAAAAACGCATCGATCGATTACTAGGATGGACCGGGCCGTAAGATTGTGATCGATCGATGAGATTAACCCATCGATCTATCGACAATCTGAATTGTTCCTCGGAATTTCCTCGGAAAATCTTGTATGTTTTTTTAAAAATGCATCGATCGATGCGTTATAGAACAAAAACGCATCGATCGATTACTAGGATGGACCGGGCCGTAAGATTGTGATCGATCGATGAGAGTAACCCATCGATCTATCGACAATCTGAATTGTTCCTCGGAATTTCCTCGGAAAATCTTGTATGTTTTTTTAAAAATGCATCGATCGATGCGTTATAGAACACAAACGCATCGATCGATTACTAGGATGGACCGGGCCGTAAGATTGTGATCGATCGATGAGAGTATCCCATCGATCGATCGACAATCTGAATTGTTCCTCGGAATTTCCTCGGAAAATCTTGTATGTTTTTTTAAAAACGCATCGATCGATGCGTTATAGAACAAAAACGCATCGATCGATTACCAAGATGGCCCGGGCCGTAAGAATGTGATCGATCGATGCGTTATAGAAACAAAACGCATCGATCGATGCGTGTTCGGAAAACAGAATTATAAGGCAAAACCCGACCTTTTTTGGATCTAAACCTTAGAACTCTCATCCCCTCCGATTTCCCCTATAATTCGCCCCCCCCTTTCTCTCTCTATAATCATCCGATTTGAACAATTTTGGGCTCTATTCCACTTGATTTTTCGAGCTCTACCTGATTCCTACACTCGTCTTCACCCTAAGACAGGTATACTCCGCGAATCTCCACATTCTGAAATCGTGTTCTTGAGCAATTTTTTGGGTTTTGTGAATTTCTTATTTCCGTGTTGATTCCTTGATCAAATATGCATGAAACAGATGTTTAAACATGGAATAGAACACAATTGTCTGTGATCAACGAGTTTGGAACATGATTTGAGATGATTTAGGGATAGAGAATTTTTTTCAATTTCGTTTTTTTTTATCACAACTCGATTTTGCTTTTCATTTTCATGTTCAGCTTTGCCTTCTTAATTGATTATAACCATGTTGAGAGCAATGATTCTATTTTGTAGAGAATGAAGCGCACGAAAACATCAGCAAAGAAAAACACACAAGAAGCGGGTTCGTCACAGCTGGAGAAGCAAAGGCCAAAGAAGTGGGATAAGTCTGATACCACCCACTACAACAACATGAAGAAGGTAGCCGTTCCGGCTACACAACTAGCATGTCCTGAGACGATGACAATATTGGGAATCAAAGCAGACATTGAAGGACTGTTCCAGAACATGGGTCTAGGCCAACTATGCAACCTCAAGGAACCCACTTATCCGGAGTTGGTACGCCAGTTCATAGCATCCGCATACGTCACCCGTCCCGATGATAGCCATCAGGAAGGTTTTCTGGCATTCGTAGTGCAGAAAGTATACTATGAGGTATCTTTCACAGACCTCTGCGGACTATTTGGATTGAGTGCGGGGGAGAGGACATATGGTCTTTATTGGACTTCAGAGCTGTTGAACTTCTGGGAAACGATTGGCACAGGGGTTTATAGATCTTCTCAGGCAAAGGAGTCACTTATCCGGAGCCCAGTACTGAGATATGCGACACGCCTCATTGGCTCATTGCTATACGGGACAACCACAGCCGCATCAGTCACGCAATGGGAGTTGTGCCTCCTGTACCAAGGTGTGAGGCATTTGCTACCGGCATTTGGAAACTCTACATTCCCACCTGCTACTGCCTTCAACATGGGAGCGGTGCTGGCCGCAAACTTAGCAGGATACAAGGGGAAAGTAACCAAATCCAAGAGCAATGCATGTGGATTTGGTGCAGTGATTACTCGGATCCTTAGACATGTGGGTGTAGACTGTGAGAACCACCAGGTAGCACTGGACAGATCGAACAACATTGCTTGGAACTACCTGGATGTCATTTCTCTAGTAAGTAAGGAGTTCATAGCTGGTCCCCACTCGAGGATCGATCGGGATGGTCCTTACGTCTACGTATTCCAGGACCGAGCGAAGAAAACACTCTACTGCCACCTGCCTCAGATCGGCCTGACTGCTCTACTTTCAGAGGCTGCAGTTGAGTTTCTACCCCCTGCTACCGCACTAGTAGACAAGCCATCCTTCTTCACGCCAAAATATCAGACCAAAGGCAAGGGCGTGGTTGATGAAGAAGGACAAGATGAGGCTGCACAAGCCATTCCAGATGATTCACAACCCCATCAGCTACTCCCATCAGACTCCAGCCAGTACAAGCTGCAAGAGCTTCCACCGAACGCCACTTCGCGCCAGCAACAACATTGGAGAGATCAGAGCATAAAGACAAACAACGACATGCTACACAAGATCTGGGCTGCCATTTCACGTATCAGGCCGTGTCGTTGCCAAAAGGATGATGTAGTTCATCGGGACAACTCTCCATCCAGCTCTGGTTCGGGTTCGAGTGGTACACACAGGGTAAGAAAGAGGTCCAAGAGACCCAACGATGCAGGAACATCTGGAGCAGGAGACGAGGAGTAGGAGCTATCACCGGCTATTTTATTTTCTTTTCTATTCTAACGTTTTATGGTCTTATTTTCTGTTAATTTTGAACTGAGTTTTTTTTTAGGTTTCTTAATTATGAGTTCGTATTTCTTTTACATGGTTTCTTTGTTTTATTTGGTTGTGTTTTGTGTAGCTTTTAATTCGTATTCAGCTTTGCCTTGCTAGATAAACCAAATAACTATTATCCAAGGAAAGAGGTTATATCAAGTGTTCCTCGGAATTTCCTCGGTATTTCTTAAAAAAAAAAAAAAATAAGTTCAATGGTAGTCTGTTTCCGAGTCATCATCACCAGATGAATCTGAATCTGGATCTTGGTGAAACTCTCCAATTACTGGTTCATCCTCTACGTGAACGACGGCTTCCTCTCCAAAGTCGGTTAAATCGACTACAAGGCCAACTCCAGCTAAATCTTCTGCTGCACTACAGTTGCCGGATGTGCTTGGTTGTAGTGGGTCTTCCAGCTCAGAACTTCCCTGAACTCGGCCTCTCGGGTTGAGTCTTGTAACAGTAACCCATGGATCATCTCTGTTCCTTACCCGGGGGTACTTGATATAACAAACCTGTAACATTTAGAAAAATTATAAATTAATACACATGATGATGAATCATTCTGAATAATTAACATTTAATTACCTGATCGGCCTGGGAAGCAAGAATGAAAGGATCATAATATTGCAGCTTTCGCCTCGAATTTACTGATGTAACACCAAATGCATCTGTTCTCACACCTCGATCTGGGGTGTTGTCGTGCCAATCACAATAGAAAACAGTACAGCGCAATCCAACCATGCCCAAATACTTGATTTCCAAAATCTCATGTATGTGTCCGTAGTATACATCATCTCCTGATGCAGAACAAACGCCAGCATCATAAGTCGTACTCGAACGTCTCCTCTTCTGAGTTGTGAATGCATATCCTCGAGTACAAAATCTCGGATATGACTTCACAACAAAGTTTGGTCCAACGACCATCTCACGTATCCAATCGTCAAATGTTTCACCTCTGGCCAAACCAGCAGACACCTATTAATAGCACATATATATATATTATATCAATAAATGTGAATTAGTATAAATATGTGATAAAATATATTTTAATTTGTTTAAAGCACTCACATAAGTAAACATCCATCCAGTAAATTCTCTCTGCTTCATTTCTTCTAGTTCGTCCTCTGTGGCGTATCTATACTCGAACCGCTTTTCTGCCATGAAAATCCTGTATATGATGACAATAATGTAATTAATTAAGATTTAAATTTCAACTTGTTAAAATAAAAATTTGTAAGCTCATTTATTTACCTCTCATATTGAAGAACGTCTTCGCAGTTGGTGAGCAAATATGTTTGCAAATGACTGCGCTCCTGCTCAGTAAGTCGACGGTCCTTTGGTTTTCCGCTAAGTCGTCCAACGTCTGTGAAAATGTCTGGAACCGTAACATGATATGTTGCCCGTTCGCCTCTATCATCATGCCGAGCAGGTCTTCTGTTTTTGGTCTGAACTTCTGCTGGAAAGTAGTACTCGGCAAAGTTTGAAGTTTCTTCATTGATCATCTGTGCGACTATAGAACCTTCCACCCTACTTAAATTTTTCACCATCTTCTTCAAATGGAACATATACCGCTCATACAGATACATCCATCTATACTGCACAGGACCACCAAGTTCCAATTCTCTTGCCAGGTGAATAACAAGATGCTCCATAACATCAAAAAATGAGGGAGGAAATATCTTCTCAAGGTTGCACTGAATCACGGCTATGTTAGTCTTCAAATTTTCAATACCTTCAAGAGTCACTGATCTCGTGCATAAATCGCGGAAGAAACCACTTATCCCTGCAATTGCTTCATGAACATTTCGTGGTAATATTTCCTTGAAGGCGAACGGAAGGAGGCGCTGCATCATTACATGGCAATCGTGGCTTTTCAAGCCAGTAAACTTTCCTTCCTTTCTGTCGATACAGTTACGCAAATTTGATGCGTAACCGTCTGGAAATTCCACATCGTTTGAAATCCAATCAAAGAACGCATCTTTTCCCGCTGCATCAAGTCGGTATATGGGAAAAGGAGCCCTACCATTCTCATCAACATGAAGTTCTGAACGAGCACATATATCGACTAAATCCAGTCTTGACTTCAAATTATCCTTTGTTTTACCTTGAACATTAAGGATCGTGTTCATGAGATTGTCAAAAAAGTTCTTCTCAATATGCATGACATCTAAATTATGCCTTAGCAGATGATCCTCCCAGTATGGCAGATCCCAGAAAATACTTTTTTTGTGCCAGTTATGTAGTTCTCCAACAGCATCTACCGGAAAACGCTCATGTCCACCGACTTCTGGCGTCCTTTCTGCACCAAAATCTCTTAGTTGTATCTTCAAATCTTTCCCACAAATTTCCGGAGGTGGACTGTCAAACACCCTCTTGTTCTTCGTAAACAAATTCCTACTCCTACGATATGGATGATCAGGTGGTAGGAATCTCCTGTGACAGTCAAACCAACACGTTTTCCTTCCGTGCTTTAGTTGGAAAGCATCAGTGTTATCTTGACAATATGGACATGATAGCCTTCCATGCGTTGTCCATCCAGACAACATACCATATGCTGGAAAATCACTTATTGTCCACATTAGTACTGCCCGCATTTGAAAGTTTTCTTTACACGAAACATCGTATGTTTCAGCACCTTGAGCCCATAGTTGTTGCAACTCATATATTAGTGGCTGAAGAAACACATCAAGTGATCTCTTAGGATGCTCTGGTCCGGGAACGAGAATCGAGAGAAACAAAAACTCTCGTCGCAAGCACAAGTTTGGGGGGAGGTTGTATGGTGTAAGAATGACGGGCCATAGAGAATACTGTCTTCCACTCTTGCCAAACGGACTGAAACCATCAGTACATAATCCAAGGTAGACATTTCTTCTCTCATACGCAAAGTCGGGATACTTTGATTGGAAATGCTTCCACGCTTTTGCATCTGAAGGATGTCTGATCTCACCATCTGTTGAGTGCTCCGCATGCCATCTCATTGGTTGCGCTGTGCGTTCAGACAGATACAACCTCTGCAACCTTTCCGTCAAAGGTAAATACCACATCCTTTTATATGGCACTGGAACTCTTCCAATTGTATCTTTATAACGAGGCTTTCCACAAAATTTGCATGTAACCCGCTGTTCATCCACCCTCCAATAAATCATGCAGTTGTCGCTGCATACATCTATTACCTGATACGATAAACCAAGACCAGCTACGAGTTTCTGAACCTCGTAGTATGAACCAGGAGCTACATTATCCTCGGGTAGAATACCTTTTACAAAATCAGCAATCGCATCCACACAGTCTTCAGCCAAATTATAATCTGTTTTAATGCCCATCAATCTTGTAGCAGATGATAAAGCTGAATGACCATCTCTGCAACCTTCGTACAATGGTTGCTTTCCAGCATCCAACATATCATAAAATCTCCTAGCTTCTGCATTGGGTAAATCTTCCCCTCTAAAATGATCATTTACCATCTGCTCAGTACCTACACCATAATCTACATCCGTTCTAATTGGTTCTTCTAATCTAACCGCTGGCTGAGGTTCACTAGTACTACCATGTTCATAATCAGTTTCCCCATGATGATACCAAATTTTGTAACTTCGTGTAAACCCACTCAAATATAGATGAGTCCAAACATCCCACTCTTTAATAACCTTTCTATTTTTACAATTAGAGCAAGGACATCTTAACATACCTGTTTTTGCTTCCGGTTGTCGGTGAACTAACCCCATGAATTCAGTTATACCTCGTTGGTATTCTTCCGTAAGCAATCTCGTGTTCGGATCCAAATGAGGTCGATCGATCCAAGAACGAAAATAATTTGAAGAAGACATATTTTTTATGAATCAAATTCGTGTGTAAATAGAGTAAGAGGGAGGATGAAGATATGAAGTGAATGAAGAGGAAGAGGAGTGCTTGTATTTATAGTTTAAATCCTGCCGACATACCGAGGAAATTCCGACGGAATTCCGACGGACA
Source organism: Brassica napus (assembly GCF_020379485.1). NCBI lineage: Eukaryota > Viridiplantae > Streptophyta > Magnoliopsida > Brassicales > Brassicaceae > Brassica > Brassica napus. Next base: position 8,075,257 of record NC_063450.1, on the reverse strand, counting down.
AAACTAGTTCGTCGGAATTTCCTCGGAATTTTGTAAAATCCCCCAACGGCTCTCCAACGGCTATAATATTTCCTCGGAATTCATCGGTTTTTTCCGAGGAACACAGTTTTCCTCGGAATTTCCTCGGAATATTCCGACGGACTGTAGTTTCCTCGGAATTCCGTCGGTATATTCCGAGGAAATTCCGAGGAAACCCAATTTTGTGTTTCCTCGGAATTTCCTCGGAAATTCCTCGGTATATTCCGAGGATTTCATTTTCCGTCGGAATGTCCGTCAGAATATCGCTGTTTTCTTGTAGTGGATTTAGATCAGTGGTTTCTCTGCACGACTGGCCAACTAAGCATCTTTGGCTTGGTCGCCTTTATCTAACCAACTGAAAAATCGGACGCAGGCTAATCAAACAACGGTTTTTAGCCTTTTCAAAATCTGTATTCTGTATTTCAGAACATATTTTAATAGTTAAGATAAACTAAGAATAAAGTTTGATAATTCGGTATTTCAGAACAGATTTTAATAGTAAAGATAAACTAAGCCTCCAAACTGATACATTTGTACACAAGTATTAATGGTACATATATTTTTCCGTATCTACTAATTTAACTTCTGTCTACCTCCCTTTTTTGCTTGGGTCTAGACTTCTTAAACATTCTGAGGAAGTTTATTTGTGTTTTTATTATAAAGTAGAACCTCTATAAATTAATACTCTTTAAATTAATAATTTCTATAAATTAATAAATTTTACCGGTTCCAACTTGGACCGGTTCAAAATTTGACATGAATCGATAAAATAAAGATAATATATTTTTAGAAAATTCTATGTAAATATATGATCCCATTAAAATTATAAATTAATAATTTATATTTATACATATTTTATATAAGTAAGAACCTATTATTATATTATTTGTTTTATATTCACAGAGGAATTATCTTTATATTTTCGTAACACTTAAAATAGTTTTGATGAGATTTAGTAATAGTATAGCTAAAACCACATTTTATGTTCTATGCAGTATATATTATATACACCAAATAATATAATAAAATTAAGATAAATGTAAAATTTCAAAAAATAACAATTAATGTCTATACACCAAAATCAAATATTTTTCTTTTCTTATAATAAATATATCTTAAAACAAGAAATCTAAATAAGAAAACTTTTGCAAATTAATATCTCTATAAATTAATAAAATTTCAAAGTCCCAACATTATTAATTTATAGAGGTTTTACTGAATAATTTATATTCAACTTGTAACATATTTTTGTTGGGTGATTTATTACTCCACAAAAAAGATACAATGTAATTTGAAAAAGTTTTAGGAAGTAATCTGTAACGATCTGATTATGGCCCGGGAAAATTTTGGCCCGTTAAGGTCCAAACCATTTCCGAAGGTCCAAATGTATTGGATATAAAAACTCATTGTCCAGCTTTTTTTTTTCTCCTGCAAAGAATTAAAAAAAAATCAGAAGTTAGAAAATTAGAGAGAGAGAGTTCAAGAAGAAAAAGAGATGGGAAACCTTTGTAGAGATGAAACCACCAGAGAGACTGAGCCACAGCTGGAGCCACCGCACGCACCAGCGTTCGCCGCAGCTGAGAATCGCCGGAAACCGCCATGCTTTGAGCTTTGTGTTCGTTCGTTCAGTAAATCGTCCATATCTCTCTAACTGTTGGGAATATCGCGCATGCAAAGCCACCACAATGTTCCTCTCGTCGAGACGAAGCCGTATCCACCGACCACACCACAATCGGAGCCCGTAAGAAGCAACTAGAGCCTCCAGAAGTTTTGCCTCCGCGCGCGTGTGAAATACACGCGCCGCCGTCGAAAATCATTGTCGCCACCGCCGCCGAAAATCATTGTCGCCGCCGCCGCTGAAAATCATCGTCGCCGCCGCCGCCGGACCACCTCTTTGCCGCCGCCATATCGCCGCCGCGTTCTGCTGTCACCGCCGGTAACCCATCGCTGTCTCCGCCGGCGACGTCGCTGGTGACTCGCAGTGATTCGCCAGTGACTCGGTCAACCCGGCCGAGTGAACTCAGCGAGTCAACTCGATTGACTCGGTTAACCGTTGGTTTAACTGGTTTGATCAGTTTAAATTGATTTTGGTTCGGTTAAGGTAAACCGGTTGGTTAAGTCAAATTGATTTCTAGTCAAGGGTTGACCGGATTGACCTCCGACCAGCGAGTTGACTTTTCTGCAGACTTCGACTGGACCCGTTTTTAACCGTTCAAAGGATGTTCTGACTCGATTTTTTACCCTGGTTTCAGATTTGGAGTCTATTTGAGCACTAGTAGTTCATAGATACCATTTCTCTTCATTGCTAAGGTGAGGGCTACTCCGAGTAAATCCCGAACTAGTTTAGTACTACCGTTATGGAAATTCTGGTTTCAAACATGATCCATCTCTGTGAATCGAGTCTGTTTGAGAGTCTTGTTTGTTCATTATTGTTATTGATTGTTACACCGAAAATAGGATAATAGAGGATTCAACGGTTGATTGAAATGATTGATGTTAAGAACTGTTATATATATATGTATGCATATATGTGAGTCGATGTGTGGAGATTGCGGGGTGCAGAGGTGTCTGCACTAGGCCACATGATTTGCTGGGTGCAGAAGTGTCTGTACTAGGCCGCGGGATTTGCAGGGTACAAAGACGTTTGTACTAGGCCGCTTGTTTGTGGAGATTGCGGGGGTACAGAGTGGACTACTGTACTAGCGACAACTATAGAGTGATATATTTATATCCTTATGAGGAAATGCGGAGTGCAGAGAGTGTATCTGTGTACTATCATCGCATTGATTGTAGATGTCTAGTGCACTAGACATATATTGATTGTCTCATGCTAGAGCTAGGCCTACATAGTTGTAGTGCTATCAACTGAGTCAGTGGTTTGCGGTTTAGCATCCCATACCTCGCTGGGCAACTCCCCTGTTGCTCACCCCTCCTTCCTTCCCCCCTTATAGGTGAGACTGACGACTAGGAGTGATTACATCGGTATGGTGCTTTGGGTGTTATTGAGCTTTCGAGCATTTGGGCTTCAGACGTTTCCGCTTATTTATACATTTCGGACTTTCGGCCTTATGTTGTTATTTATATTTCAGAAGTTTATTTTATTTACTGGATTTTCATCGTGGACGTTGATTTTCAAATATTTATAAAAAGAAATTTCTGATATTATTATTTATCGTATTATTTTTATTCTTATGTAAATCGGGGTGCCACATAATCGTTGGTTACCTGAAAAGCAAACAATGGTTGATCATCTTTAGGCAAAGATTGAAGCTGAATTGTAACCAATTTAGCACAGGATGGATTTGGATAAACCAAATCTCCAAGTTCCTCCAAAGTATACTCACTCTCTGCCATTACAAACCCAGCTCCAGCACCATTACAGTCAACATCCAGGCTTCCAGAGCTAGGGTTCAGGCGAATTCTCCCTGCAAAAAGCTCATAAACGTCCATTGCTCTCACCAATGCCTTTCTCAGCATCTCCGCCACAATCTACGAAGAATAATATTTGTTTTCTCGAAAGAAATGAACCGTTGGACATCGAAGTTGTAAACTTGGTCGACATTGAACAAGAACATAGATTTTCTCTCATGGGTAAAGGTTTCTTCAGATGGGAAAATGAGTGATGATTCTTTGATCATCACTTTGAGATCGTGAATAAGCAATGATGATTCTCTCACTCTATCTCTCTCTACTTTAATTTTGTTTTGAGAGGAGTTTGTGTTGGGTTTGAAGCTTAATCTCTATTATATAGACTAACACATGGTGAGAGATGGTTATTAGCATATAAATTATGGTATGAAATTATACATGGTTAGTAGTATGGATACCATAATAAATGTGTTTTTTAAAGCATAAGATTTGATACCGTAGTTAGAGAAATCGGCTAATTCCTATATTAACAGAGTTCAACAATCTCGATCAGTACATGCACATATGAGTTGTGAAAATACATACATAAATACTCCGTTAATTCAAATTTAATATACTAACTAACAAATCCAGATTGTTGACAAAAAAAATCCATATTTCACATAAATTAACCAATTGTCTGTGAGTTAAAAGTGAGTCATTAATGTAACGGAATCTGAGTTGTATGTCATGTACAGTACATGTTAGGTGGCTTTTTACGTTTTGAATAATTAATAAATTAATAGATACACGATGTGTACATGCACAAATGAGCTGTGCAAATACATACATGAACACTCAGTTAGTTCAAATTTAATACACGAACTAACAAAATCCAGAATGATGACAAAAAAAATCCATAATTTACATATATTGACCAATTGTCTGTGACTCAAAAGTAACGTCTCAGTTGTCTCTTATGTACAATACAAGTTAGGTGGCTTTTAAGTTTTAAATAATTAATTAGACTTTGATCCGCGCTTTGAAAGCGCATGATTATTTTTTGTTTGACAAAACTTTTTAATGAAAATTAAAATTTCATATATTATTTATATATTTTTGAAGTTATAAACTTTAGTTATTTATTTTCAAAGTGCGCTACACAATAAAGTATTTTAATTAAAATAACTGAAATTTAGATAAGAACGACTTATCAAAATTGTAATATTTATTTTGCTATAACTGCATATTTTAGTTTTTAATCTTAAATTTATGAAAAGTGGTGAAATTTATTTTGTGTTGTATAATATATATAGCGTTTGTGTTTATGAAAAATATTTAGAATATATTGCAAACCTTTATAAAGATATTCCATATATCACAAGCTTGGGATGTTACAATTCACCCCCTCTCAAAGAACGCAATGTCTTCGTTGCAACACAACAACATGTTTCAAGACGCCTCTCAGGTCATAATCAAGATGGCTAACCATCTCTGATACCACTTGTAACACCTCAACCACCCACGACTAATGGGCCACCCACACCTGCTCTCTCGGGCCGTGGGCCTTACCTCGTCTGATGGGCGGTGCGTTAATATTTCCAAAGCCCGAAAGTCATGTTTACTGACCCTGCAAGCACCACATGACATTTTCCTGTGTTTTGGCCTCACTCGCACGGTATCACAAATAACTTCCCGATAGGTCATCCATCATTTCACTATTCCAGTCCAACCACACTTAACTCTTGAGTTCTAAACGGATGTCTGACGGAAAAAGTAAGTCAGCTTGGATGACATAGGTAGCTAAATCAATTTTCTTAAGCATTTTCCATATATCACAACTCGGGATGTTACAATATATTTTCGAAACTCTCACAGAAGCTGAACTATATCTTCCCTGGTGGTTCTTCAAACATGAAGAAAATGTACGATACATAATTATACAATGTAAAACTGAGTGACTCACATTATAATTTTTCCTATACATGGTACATGTACAAAACGGTTAATAGTTTATAAGGTGAATGTTCTTCATATAAATTTTTGTCTAATAATACATGTACGTAAACATGAATAAGGTGTGCCATACATAAGACTCACGTTCTTTGTAAAAAAAAAAGCATAGGATTCACGTTGAAAAACTAAGATATATTATAGGGCAATTTTTCAATAGTTTTTTTTTTAGTTTTTGTCACAAAAATAGCTTTCAAAGAGAAAATTGATCAAAATTGTCTTTTTTATTTTGAAAATTTTAATGTGTTTTTTTTTTTAATTTGAACTCCATCATTAAAACCTCACCATTTAACTCCAAATTCTAAGTTTAGATTAGTTAACCCTAGGGTATAAATGTATATTTACACTTTAATAAAACTTATTTTGGTCATTTTTCTCTTTAAAGGCTATTTTGTGAAAATAAATTAAAAAAATTATCCTAGAGAATTTCTCTACAATTCTCTCAAATAGTTTTTTTTTTAGTTTTTGTCACATATCCTCAAGGACGAAAATGACCAAAATAACCTATTTTTGTTTTAAAATTTTTAATTTTTAATTTTTTAATTTTTTAAAATTTGAAACAACATCGTCAAAATCCACCATTTGACTATAAACCCTAAGTCTAGATTTGCTAACCCCCAGGGTATAAATGTATATTTACATTTTAGTAAAATTTCTTTTGGTCATTTTTCTTCTTAATGGTCTTTTTTGTGAAAATAAACTAAAAATGGTTATCCTAGGAGATTTTTTTATATTATACTTTATATAATAAAATTATAGTACAATATTTGGTTTCCATATAATTCTTGGCATATTTTGTTTTAAATCGATTTCTTAAAATTAAATGATAATGGTACACTTGTAAATACTTTCAAAATTCAAAGGAATCTAAAAAAAGTATATATATATATATATATATATATATATATTATTAAAACTGAAATACATTTTGGTACCGTTTGGAAACAAAGATTGTTCTTCTATAATTACATTAATTGTTCTTCTATATTCCACTCAGTTTAACAATTTTATTAATTATATTACCTTAACAATACATCACCTCATTAATTATATTAGCATAAAAAATATAGTACAGATTTTTATTTATTAGTTAATCAACATTAACTTTGTGCCAATTATAAAATCAAAATATAAAATAAATAGGTTTTGCATATGGTTAAACATTCGGTTTAGTTTATTTTACTAAAATTGTGTTTTTAGTTTTAATCGGTGGAAAATTACGTAGTCAGAAACATAATTCAAAGACATGTTTTGCAAATAAAATAATAACTTAAATCAAAATCATTAAAATGTTACATTTATTTTAACTTTATATTTCACTCCATATAATTATTTTACTAAATAAAAAATTCTTTCTATTTCACTTAATGTAGTCAAACACATAGAAAAAGTAATTTTTATTAGTTTATAAAATCAGTTAGGCATGAACATTAGCTATCCATTTAGGTACGGATTGTTCTTCGGGTATCGTTTTTTTTTTTTGAAATTAGGCCGTACTTGAATATTATAAATTTATGTGTGGTTTTTTAGTTGGGTCTTTCTGGTCTGGACGAGTTCGGTAATGATTTACAGGAACCTAAAAATATCTAAATAACAAATGTATTTGAAACGGGTTCAGATATTTTTACCAAAAAATAACCATATTACGTGATTTGATCCAGATCTTTTGAATACAATTAGTTATATTACGACTCATCTAAAATATATAACACTATGAAAAACAAATATCAATATATAAAAATATAAGAACCAATACCTACGCGGGTGTGCGGGTTAAACTCTAGTTCTATTTTAATAGTATAAATAAATTAATTTAAAAAACATTTATATGTGTAGAGGGGGAGATACGAACCTAGGTTAGAAGAATACCAAATTAGATGCTAAACCATTGTGCCAGACAAGACATTTTGATTGTAATCTCAATTGTTTCCTATTATACCTGATCAATATTTCAATCAGATATTAGAACTCAGAGGAACAAATATTTTGTTCGATAAAGCAATTTCGGTTTACCAAATTTATTAGGCACAAGTTCTCCAAATAGAGTTCTCCAAAAAGGAACATAAGATTAACTCCAATGGTAAGAACCCATTAGGGGTTCTAATGACTAATTTAATAGTTAATTGTGTGATTTGAAAAGTTTAGAATATTTATTAGTGTAATTTATTTTTTCATGGTCCAATGAGAAAACTTCTTAGAGGTTCTTAATTTTTTTTTTTTTTAGAAGTTGAATGATTGCATTTCATAACATAAAAATTTAAATAAAATGACATAAAAACATATTAAAAGATACAAATACAAATCATAAACGAGAAAAACCTGATTAGTTTTCATCCCAAGTGTCTTCTTGTGTCACATGGAAGACTTGTATTTGTGTCACATGGAAGACTAGTAACCAAATAAAGAAAGGTGTTGTGTTATAACGAGGATTTGGAAAAAAACATGGCAAATTGAAAAAAGGATCAAGCAACTTCAATTTGAAAAAGGACCAAGTTAAGATATACAATACTCATATAATGCAATCACAGTACTGATCTAAACTCAATACAGTTGTGTCTATTCCCATGTCTTCTTGTGTCACATGTTAACCGTATGCTTTATGTATTCTAAAATATCATTCAGCTTATGTTCCTGTCACCACTGCAGCTTTAGTCCGGTTCATTGATCTTCAAGTCAGCCTTAGCTCCAGAGATGTCTTCTTGTCTAACTAAGAAGCCGTCCTCATGCGCTTGTTGAGCATCAGACCTGAAGAAGTTCCCTTCCATGGGAGGTAAAATCCTGTTAAAGGAGGTCTGACGAAATCATAGAACTTTACAAGGACCAATTGGTTATAAACCATAATTAATATCAAAACCACGTCTTTGGTCAGTGCAGAGCTCACTAACATGCATATAAAACTCATGAAAAAGACGCTAGTTCTACAGTTATTGCAAATACAGTACACATGATCAACAGTTTATAATGTGAAATGCAACATTAGATGTACCAAAAAGCATCCCAAATATTTGACGTTATGAGGATACAAAGCCTGTCATGTATCATGTTATTTGGGGTTCATCACCTAAACTAGACCAGAGGTGAAGCAACAGAAGGAAACAAAATGAAAAAAAGAGAACAGAAAATGATCAGAGACAATACACACAAAAAAAAATGATCAGAGACAACAACACATTTGCATTGAACAGAGAAGCTATGATGCATTTAACATGCTCTCCTCAAGAAGACTCTCATGCCAGCACACAAAAGATGCAAACTAGCTTGCCTAAGTATATATAGTCAATACCCCATTTACAAAGATAACTTCTTCATAATGAAAGTATTCTCAACATAATCACATGAACAAGCCTTGTGAAACCTAAGCAAAGATCAATCATAAATAAAAATTGAAACTTTAAAGTTTACAATTGTGATCAAGCTCCAGTAAGTACCAAAACTCGATCCTAGAACATTAGCTCGAACCAGGATCCAATCAGATTATAATTATCAGCGGAGATCTTGCTAAATATTACATCAATCGAAGACACAATTTGATAGGAATCGTCGGATCAAGTTTTCCACTGGCCTGAAAATAAAGTCTTAGAAGTCGAGCTTGAGCTCATCCTTGGAATCGGAGAAATATGAGAGGACGTACGGAACAGCGCGGACAACCACAACCCAGAAAACATGGCTGCTGTTTCTTCTTCTTCTTCCTCTCTCTCTCTCTCTCTCTTCAGAAAACAAATCTTTTCTAAAAATAAAAGAATCCGACCCTTCATGGTGATTGCATGGACGGATTTGGAGGAGAACATCGACGATGAAAGAATCGGATCAAACATCATCTCCTTTGGAGATTTCGATGTTGTCGGGATTTGATAATGACGAAGAAGTGAGATTAACGAAGAAAGAGAAGGGATGATATCTTTCATATTTCCATTGTGTTATCCATTCACCCATGTGCATTTTGATCATATAGAATAGGATTTAGCCATGTTTAGGTTGCATTTTGCATGCATGAGTCTTTATTAGGTATTGGAGTACCACATGGAGTTCTTGGAGACATTTGGGTGCGTTTGGAGCTCAAAAGAGGTGATAAAGGTGATCATTGGACGAGCAGTGCATGGGAGCGACCCTACCGGAGCGACGCCATGAACTCGCTGTGCCTTACCTCCCAGAGCGACCTTACCAGAGCGGCAACACGAGGTCGCTCGCCATTTTCGCTTCGGAGCGACCTCCTAGAGCAACAGAGCGAAGTCGCTTCAGCTCCAGAGCGACCTCACCACAGCGACACCCAGAGGTCGCTCGGGGTTGTGTCGATTTGAGAGCGACGAACAAGCCGGGAGCGACGTCCCACAGCGACTACCTGAGGTCGCTCCCAGCACCCAGAGCGACCTCCCGGAGCGACGTGCCGAGGTCGCTCCGCGTCGTCTATTTGGTCGAAATTATGATTTATCAAGGGCTTTTTGGTCGTTTTTTTATGCACGTTTTACACTTTCTAAACCTATGTTTAAGTACCTTTTGTAAGCCATTGGAGGCTGATTATCTTTTGATCTTAAGAAAAACTACCAAAAACCTCTTGGAAAGTTCATCTCTTTGATTCAATTGATCATTTTTGTTATTGCAGTCCTGTTGTTTTCATATCGATTCTCTGTATTTCTCTACATGATTAATCTGAAATCCAATATGAGTTTAAGAGGAATCATGGAGATTAGTGAGTAATCACCTTTCGAATTCATGGGTTATGGAGATCAAGGGTGATTAGGTTAGAGATATGATGTTTTAGTGTAGATCATTCTTAGTCCTTGCTAGTAGAGTATTCATAATGCATCTTCTGAGTTGGCCTCTCAAAAGTTGACCTTAGGTATTTTCCACCCAAAAGGTGTTTGATGAAATGCCTGAGACAACTCTTCTAAACTTTTAGCGTACTTTGCCAAAGACATTTGTTGTTAGAGGTGCTAAGATATCCATTAGACTTGTTAGTAATAACTGTTTTCATATTATTCAACCAAAGACATTTGATGTTTGAAATGTGTTAGTAAATGAACATTCATCTAGACATAGAGCTTGTTTAGAACTGTGTCTAAGCTTAAGGTTGATAGTTTGATTGATCGTTTGCCATCCTTAGTTCGAAACTTGATCACCTAAGATCTAATCCCTATGCCCATGAGTTCTCTTTTCCCTTAGTCAAGAAAGTTACTTCATTTATCGCTTTTATTATTCTGCAACTGCATTAGCATTAATCATTAGTTTAGAAATCTTTTAAATCACCGGTTGCACTTAGATTAAGTGAGTACTTGCATTCTCAGTGCTTTGAACTCCCTTTGAATTGGTTCGACAATCTTTTATACTACATCATTTGTCTTAGGGGTCTTAAAAACTCCTAACATCAATGGCCAATTTTTTTTTTCCTTTCGTGTGAAAGCAACGACCCAATACACATGCGCCACATATGGGGTTTCAACCGATTCTATATCCCCTTAATTAAGGAGCGGTTCTGTCTAATTTTATCATTTTTGATTTATTTTTTTTCCTTTTCTTCTTAAGAACCTCACCCTAAACCCACCATTGGAGGTGGTCTAAATATCTAGATCACAAACGAATTTAAGTAGTGATTGAGTTTCTTCGGAATCGATCAATTGTTCAATTTGATATCTTACAGTACTAAAAGTTACTAATACTCAAATTCTAAGTTATCCACATCAGCCAATTAAATCGACTAATCATACAACTCTAATGATCCACGTCATCATCAACACCACGCCAGCAGTCATCTTTTTCGTAAACATTTTGTATATGGAGCACGACTTCTCCACTCCTATTTACTAGCGCTGGGATTTTAAACCAACCGGAATTGGCCGAACCGAAATTAAAGAAATTCAGTTTGTACTCATTTAAAAGCTTAAACCGATCGGCAACATCTGACATTGCATTCGGTTATCGGTTATCTCGGTTCGGTTCACTATAACCGAACGGTTACCCGAATTAAAAAAAAAAAACTAAATCTACTAACCTTCGTTGAGTCACCACCCTAAACCTAATCTTCCTCACTTTCATTTTCTCTTTTGAAAACGGCGGAAGTTTAAGCCTCTTCGTTTCTTCACAACTCTTTCTTGATTTCATCTTCTTTTTCATAGCATCTCTTTCTTGACTTCATCTTCCTCTCGTGCTTGTCTAACAGGTATAAATCTAACTTGTTTTCCTCTACTTCTTTGACTTTTCCATTTCTCTGCCTTTTATAATGACTTCTTATTTTTCTGTAATTTTGAAGTTTTAACAACCTGGCCCACTCTGTGGGTTTCGTTTTACTTAGGGTCATATATTTTGTGTTATTTTGATTGTGGCTGGTACAATTTTGTTTTGCTGCTGCTTGTAATGTCTTTAGAAATTAAAAATTGCGGATAGTATGCTTAAAAGACATGAGTGTTACAATATTTAAGTATTTGTATATAACTGATTATGACTGTTTTTGTTTGTGCAGATGGATTCAACTTCTTTTGATGATCAGAATGCTAAATGCTTGACGATAAAATTCAGGGAGAAGAAGCTTCAGAATCTTCTCTTACTGGAAAAAAAAAAGAAAAGAAACTGAAATATCAAGCTCTGATCTTCCACCAAAACCAAGGAAGAAAATTGCTCATAGAGCAAAGTGTTGGGAACACTTTATCCAAAGAGAAGATGATCCTTCACAATGCAACTGTCGTTACTGTGGTGTAGAGATAGGTTGTGATAGTAAAACAGTTGGAACCAGTCCCATGATAAATCACATATCACATTGCAAGTTGTATATGGCTGATCAAGAGAGTGTGACTCAAACAAAGTTGACTGGGAATAGTAGTGGTCCAGCCTTAACCGTTAGGTATGATTCGGCCCTATTTAGAAGATCAGTGAATGAAATGATCGTTCTGAGTGAGTTGCCGTTTGCTTTTGTGGAATCAGAGGGCTTTAGGCGTTTTTGTCATAATATACTTCCAATGTACACGGTTCATTGTAGAAGGACAGCTACAGAAGACATCTTTGCTAGGTTTGTGCAAGATAAAGCAGATTTGAAGAAGTTATTCAGCTGTAAGAAGCATAGAGTGTCGCTAACAACAGATATATGGGTAGCGCCTACTACCTCGGTTAGTTATATGGTTGTGACGTCGCACTGGATTGATGCAAATTGGGTATTGCAGAAAAGGATCCTTAGCTTCAAGCCTGTCACAGACCACAAAGGAGATAAAATCGCTGAACATCTGATTTCATGCCTAGCTGAATGGGGGGTATTAAAAAAAGTCTTCACAGTGACAGTAGATAATGCTAAAGGAAATGATAAGGCGTTGAATTTATTCACGGATTGTTTGCGGCTGAAGGGAGAAGCTGCCTTGGTTAAAAATGGTGCGTATTTGCATATGCGTTGCTCTGCTCACATACTTAACTTGATTGTAAGAGATGGTTTAGCACATGTGAGACAGAGTATTATTGCCATACGCAATGCTGTAAAGTATGTGCGATCGTCTGGACCAAGATTGAAATCGTTTGAATTACGGGTCGAGACAGGAAAAATTTCAAGAGGCAGCTTATCCATGGACTGCACTACTCGTTGGAACTCAACATACCTTATGTTGACAGCTGCGATTAAACTGAGAGTTGCTTTTGAGAAGATGTTGGCTGAATATAAGCTCTATAATGAGTACTTCTTGGAATTGGATGAGAATGGACTCAAAAGGGTTGACCACCCATTTCTTCTAGTTGGGATGAAGTTCAAAGGCTTGTGAAGTTTCTCAGGATCTTTTTCAACTGTACTTTGGCATTTTCAGCATCTAAAACGGTAACTTCTTCCATCTGTTATAATGAGATTGTCATCATTGAAAGAAATCTGATTTCCTTGAGTAATCATAGAGATGAGTTAGTTTGGATGGAGGCAGCAAGTATGAGAGAGAAGTTTGAGAAGTATTGGGATGGTCTTTTGACCATGAACCCACTAGTTATTATTGCTAGTGTTTTTGATCCAAGGAACAAAATGAAGTTTGCTTCACATTGCTTTGACAAGCTTTATGGGAAAGATAGTCTAGAAAGTAATCACCTTAGATCATCTATTAAGAGTGTTATGCGAGAGCTGTATGAGGAGTATGTTTTACTAAGCAAGTCGGCTGGTGGTGAAAGTGCTGGAACTGGAAGTGAGCATGCTGCTTCTGAGCAGTCAAGTGTTGTTTTTGATTTATCTGATGATGATGAGTATGAGAGGATAGATTCTTTATACTCAGAGATGGTTAAGGAGACAGCGGATGATGAAATAAGCAGTGAATTAGACATATATTTGCTGGAAAAGTCTGTGCCACGAGAAGACAACGGTTTAGGATTGAATTATGACGTCCTATCTTGGTGGAAACGTAACAGCTCTAAATACCCAATCCTATCAGAGTTTGCTAGAGACGTCCTTGCCATCCAGGTTTCTTCGGTTGCTTCCGAATCAGCTTTTAGTACTAGTGGTCGGATACTAGATCCTTATAGAAGTTGTTTAACGCCTTACATGGTTGAAGCTTTGGTATGTTCACAACAATGGATTAGGATTACATTTCTGATCCAAAACTTGCTTCCTTGGTGCAAATGTTTGAGGAACTAGCTTTCCATGATGGACTGGGTAACTTTATTTTGTTTGTTCTATGTTTCTTCATTATTTGCTCTAAACTAATGTGTTTCTTTTTTGTGAATTTTCAGAAGCTGAAAGTACCGCTTGAAAGACGTACATGCTCACGTGAAACCCCTGTTCTAAAAATCGGGCGCTACGCGTCACTTTTCCGCCCCGATTTATGCCAAATCGGTTAAAAAAATCGGATATCCGATTTTTTCCGCTTAGACCGCCTAAATGACCGCCTAGCCGCCTAAATGACCGCCTAGGCGCCTAGGCGGCCGCCTAATTTTTTTTTTTTTTTTTTTTTTAATTTTTTTTTTAGTTTTAATAATATTTTTATTTGTTTATTTGATCTAAAATTTTATAAATATCATTTATATTCATAATTTTGATGAAAATTACACTATATTAAATTTATATATTCTATTTGTGTGTTTTATACAATCATAAACATGAAAATGTAGTAATGTTATACACAATTAAAGATTAACATGTTTTATAATATAGTAAACTATCTAAAAATTCCGCCCCGCATAATTTCCGATTAATCCCCAATTTTTTCTTTAGGCGCTAGGCCCAACCCGACCGCCCGACTAGCGCCTACCGCGTTCCAGAACAGGGCGTGAAACAGCTGAATGTATTTTGTTTTTTTTTTTGTTATGTGATTCAGCTTGAGTTACAAGTGTGTTGTTTGGTTAAGACTTCTAGATGCAAGTTGTTTTCCCTTCCCTGTAATGGTTGTGAATTTATGATGTGATCATCTTTGAACACTAAATTACAACTTACGTTTGAAACAGGTTTCGAATGTGTTGTAAAATATTAATGTGTTGCAGGTACATATAAACCACAAGTCATTTATTGAATTTGGTTCATCAATTAAAGCATCTGAACTAAACAAAATAAAAAAATTTGGCCCATCACAATTAAGCTGAGTTATACCGAATTAACCGAACTATATCGAATTAACCAAAGTTTATTGAATTAACCGAAGTTTACCGAACTAACCGAAGTTTACCGAAATCATAGAGAAAGTAAACTGAAATTACAATGAATTTTAATAATTTCGGTAACAAATTTAAGAAACCGAACTAACCGAAACCAAACCGATCCGAACTATTAATTTCTTCAGTTCAATTCGGCAATTTTATTTTATTTCGAAATAACCAAAGAACCGAAGTACCTGACCCTTAGACCATCCGCATTGAAGTATCATGAGTAAAGTTCACACGATTTTCGAGGCGAAAAATATTAAAATAATCAGATTTTAATGAACCCGGCTTGTGCAGGTTCACCGGAGTGATACCGTCTCGTTACTGTTTCACGGGCCTCATAACACGTGGCGGCCCGCGATAGGTTCGTTTATGTTATTATTATTATTATTTTTTTTTTTTAAGTCAAACGAAAAAAAAAATTAAAATAATAAAAAAAAACATTGGAAATCGGGAATCATCAGTTCGCTGCTGCTCATGCTCTTAGTACTCGAACGAACCGAACTCGCAGGCCTACTAGTATTTACGACTTCTCTCATCCTCTTTCAATTAATCATCCTTTAAACACAGTAACATCTCCATGATCACTCACGCTTCAGCTTCTCATATATTGCTATATACTGTATTCTTTTATTCTTGGTTTCGCCTCTATATATTCCTTGCTCACCACTTCCATGGTGACACTATTTACGCATCAAAACCCACTTCCTGCTCAAATTTGGTCGTCTCTTCAGTTCACTTTGCTTTCTCCGAACCTTCAATTTTTGTTTTTCAATTGCAAATAAAAACACTAATCCCCTTTATGGGGTTTTGGTGTTATTTGGTGTTTTATCTATCCTTTCAGGAAAGGATTGCTAACCGTCATAAGATTATGAACTGAAATAATTGAAGCAGAAGCAAGCTAATCGCATGAGATTTATTGGTAAGCGTCAATGCCTATGGAAAGATCCAGCCATAGAGACCTCTGAAGATTTTGATTTGAGCCGTTTACATCTTAGCTCCAACAGATACGATGGTGAACCATTGCTATGAAGCCGGGAATGGAAAATTGAGGTAGGTGTACATATATTTTATAATTATTTGATACTATGAAATCTTACAAGTTTGAAGGAAAGATATGACATTTCATTTCATTTCCAATATTTTAGATCTTGAAAAGTTATGGCGGACAACCTAATTGGCAGATACGTGAAAACGAAACTGGGGATCATATTCCATACGAAGTTTAAAAGCTCCCAGTTATCATTATTACATATGGTAAATGTTTGGAGTATCTTGACCATCAACAGAACAAGGCTGGGAGCTTTTACTTATGTGGCTGCCTTGGAATTGAAAAGTCACTTTGGATGGAGAAAGTAAGATTACAAGCTGAGCACTGGCCAAAACAGGTAGTCAGTATTGTGTCTATATCTTCAGGACTTGTGATTCATGTGAGCATCTTCTATCTATCATGAAAGGTTGATTTCCATTTATAAATTCTTTCAGGAAGGCTTGCCTTGGGTAGAAACAATGTCTGTTAATTGCACGTCACTGACAGAAAACATATATATTCTCAAAGGTAAGACGTTATGCAATGGAAATACCCTCCCCAGTTCTTGGTTTCGTTTTAATAGAGATGCTTAGTGAATAGTGAATTACACCAACTTCAGATTTTGTTTTCTTTCAAAAGCAACAATCATCCAGCTCAAAAATAATGTAGGTTATTTTTCTTTCTTATGACCCGCTATACTGAAACCTGTTTCACATTTAAATTTCATTTGCAGTCTGATAATTGCACATGAGATGGATTACTTGATCACAAGAGACCGAGGTGGCCTTCATGAGCTTTTTATGCTCACAACATTGTCATTCTTAAGATGTATCCTCCTTATAGCTAACTTATAGTTTATAAAACACCAACATTATAATTTCAAATGGGTTATATAGCAAATGGGTTGTTGCCACTAAAAATGCTCTATTGCCCTTATAAAATGGTATATAATGATACAATGTTTTTTAGATGCCAATATCTAAGATTTTATTTGCCTCTTGGCCCCTGATCTTACAGTTTAACCAATATTTGAGAATGTAAATCA
This sequence comes from Brassica napus, assembly GCF_020379485.1. Taxonomy (NCBI): domain Eukaryota; kingdom Viridiplantae; phylum Streptophyta; class Magnoliopsida; order Brassicales; family Brassicaceae; genus Brassica; species Brassica napus. The sequence continues at coordinate 8,058,227 of NC_063450.1, read as the reverse complement.
GGTAGGAAGGCATTGCTACAGCTCAACGAGGAGAAATCCATTGTCCTTTATGAGGTTACATAGAACCAAAATGGTTTCTATAACTAAAAGGATTTTCTTCTCATTTTTTCCTCTCTTGAGAAAAAAAATTAATTCCATCGTCTTCTATCTTTGACAGCCTGATTCACACCTCTAGCAAGCAAACTGTTGTTCGACCGCATCTCATGAAAAGTATACCGTTTGCTTGAAAGATATTTCTTTTATGTTTGTTTAAAAAAAGAGACTACAGTGTTGCAGTGTTGGAATTGTTTATCAGGTAAGTATCTGATTGGTAGTGTGGAATTGTTTATCAGGGTTCAACTCATGATAGTTCTGTAGACAAGGACTACAGTGTTGCAGAAAGTACAATAATAAAGACAGACGAATTTTGATACCTTCAGAGGGAAACAGAGCGAGAAGATGCTATAAGGTACTTTCTTAACCTATTTCCTCATTATATATCTATATATTCTAACTTAAAAAGTGAAAAAAAAATGAATTTGACTGGATTTTGGTCAATGTTATAAATACAGATGCGAGATGTATATCAGATCTGAAATCAGGACAAGATTTAGGGAAAGAGGAAGAAGAGGATCAAGAGATTGGAGCAAATAACTTGTTCAAGAAAGTGAGAGAAAAAAACTAAGAAGAGCAGGAACAGTCTTACCAAACATGGTCATAGTCATTACCATGATAATGAGCATGAAGAATAATATGACGAGCAAGGACCAAAAATGGCACAGGGAGCCAGGTTTGCCATTTACCTTAGAGAAAGACATAAGCATTAAGTTTAAGTGACATTAACGGTTTATTTTCACCTATTCTTTCATTGTTTATTTTGAAAGAATCTTTGAATAGACTTAGATATCTCGTGTTCTGCTTCATCAATGTCATAGGGATGCCTGCTTATGATTCATGGACGTGTGGAAGAAAAGCACGAATCTGGTCAGTGCTTTGAAATCAGAGCAAGATAAGGGCAACACACCCAAGCATCTCTACAATGAACGACTCAGGGTTTATTTTCGTAAATGCTGTAATCATACGATTGTGATTATAGATTTTAACTTCTTTTTCAATCTAGATAATGAAACCAAGACCTAATGTCACACCTGAAAGTAAAATATTCATTCAAGTGAATGTAGGAGCTTCGTCTAAGTTTAAGTTTATGCTTCAACCTTAGAAGTGGTTGTTATGCGTTATGAATATTCTTTTGAATCAAGAGAGTGACAAATTGTCTTTTGTTAGCAACACACAAGGAAAACCACCAATGGCTATAATCGTCTTGCTTTTTCATAAGTAATGAACACAAATTATTCCTAAGTAGTTCCAACAAACAAGAGTTGTATTGTCATTTTTACATAAAGAAGGTGAAGTAAAAGCCCAGAAAAAGGAAAAATAGCTGATGATGTTCCAAAGAAAATCTAAAGATTTCAGAAAAGATGCAGCAAAAAGATTATGGAGAAGCTGAGAAAAGCAAAGGACGAATACAAGTGGTGCTTTATCCACCCAGATACCCATATCTACATTTTATTGTTTAGGTTTCTTCCCTAAAACTTCAAATATGTTCTCCCTAATTTGCTTTTATATGCTGTTCTTTGTTTTTTTGGTTTTCTTTCTTGAACGTTAATTCAATAAAATGTGTGAGAAAATTTGTTTGCATTGTCTAATCATCGTAATTGATTCAGGGATTGTAACGTTTAAACGTTATTCTCTCTACTAAGGTGTAGTCACAGAATGAATACTACCATAATTTTCGTGATTTATTTCATATTTTACGGATATCTAATTTTTCTTATTTTTTTTGATTCTGAAAAATACATATATCCGTTTTTTTGTATAACCGGAACAATTACAGTTATTTGCAAATATTTAGAGATACTTCATTCACTTTGTTCAATAAAAATAAATCTTGAAAAAAAACTATACAAGTTTGTTTTCAGAAGTAAGATTACTGAAATTATATGTTCCATAAATTTTTAAAATTAATTATATATTTATAAAACATAGCTTTTTTTTAAAAGTGCAGTTTTAATAAAGGTTTAATATTAATTTCTTACTTTAATACTTTTATAAGTAATATTATTAATAAAATTAATTAAATCATATGTTAAATAATATTACATAAACATATATTTTAAATTGTATATTCAACTGTAGGTATACATATATTTGTACAAAATTATGAGTGGATACCCGATTCTAAATTATTTAGTATTTGTGATTTGCTTCATTTTTAACGGATATTGTTTTTTAATATTTGCTTTTCTCTAAATAATTTACGGATATCTGAATTTTTAGATCTAATCGAAACGTATAACGAATCAAATCAAAATTGATGGATTAAATGCCCAGCACTACTCCCTACTATGAGGCTGCAAACAACTTGGTCTTTAGCCAACTGTTTGGAGAAAAAAAATAAGAGCATGTGATCTTTTGGTCTGCAACGTCGTAAGATCTATTAATCCTATTAAGCTCCAAAATGACATATTAATTAAAACATTAGAGTTATTATGAAAAAATCATTAAAGCGGTAAACACCAACATAAGATAATCGTCTTTGAGACGAGGTCGAAATTCTTAATTTGGAGACTCATTATTGGTTTATATGATTTAAATATCAAGTTTTGGCGATTGTTGTTTACAAAGTTTGTTATTTAGTTTGCTTTGGTCTTTTTAAAAAAAATCTATAATGTGTTTTCATGAACTGGTTTGGAGAATAATATTATCTGAAAGTATGGATCAATTTTTGATTCAATCTAAATTAGTTGGTATTGGAACTCATTGATTCTAGGATTTTTAACGTTAAAATCACTCAACTAAGTTTGTTTTGGGCCAAAACTCTCGAAATAAGTATTTAACAAAAAAATTTCTAAACTAACTTTATTTAATGAATTAAACCCGGACAGTTCATAATTACCATTACTACCGGTAAATCTTTAGTTTAGGAGTTTATACATTAATTAAACATAATTAAGGGGTTTTACCATTAAAATAAAAAAATAAAATCAAAATCAAAATTTTATAATATTATCTAAAAGTTAGTAACTGAAATTTTCAAAATTAGCATTTTTTTTTTTTTTTAAATATATGAGTTTGAAGAATTTTTAACATCAACATTATATATGTATAATTTAAAAATGTATAAACCCAGAAAATAGAATAAATATTATCTAAATATTTACCTGTAATAAAATTACTAAAGATTAAAAATATTATAAACAATAAAATATAATAAAAAATATATTTATCTAATGAAAATGTAATAATAAATCTTTAGATAATTTTTATTATATTTTCTCGGTTGTTACATTTTAAATTTATACATATATAATGTTGATGTTAAAACACACATCAAACTCATATATTTACAAAAAAAAATTAAAATGCTAATTTTGAAAATTTAAGTTACTAATTTTTTGATAATATTATAAAATTCTGATTTTTTTATTTTTTTAATGTAAAACCCTTCAACTATGTTTAGGTAATCTAAAAACTCATAAACTAAAGATTTAGCGGTAGCAAAAGTAATTATGACCTTCTAGGTTAATTCATTAAATAAAATTAGTTTGAGAGTTTTTTTATTTAAATATTTAGTTTGAGGGTTTTTACCCTAAACAAACTTAGTTGAGGGATTGTAACGTTAAAAATCATTTATTCTAAGGTCAAAAGAAAGTTTAAATCAATTATAAATTTTACTATTGGTTATAAAATGAGATAAAAATTACTTTTAAATCATAATTAGTTGAATTAAATTTTATCCATATTACTTATCATATATATGGTTTTCAATAAATAAAAAAACAACAAATTGTAAATCCTAAATTAAATTCATTAGTCACCGGATAATGAATAAATACAAACCATTGTAAATTTGCTACCAGATTGATATTTTAAAATTGATTGCAAAATATATAAACAATTTCTAAACATATATAATAACTAAATTAAATTTTATACAAAAACACGGGTGTAGCCCGTAAAAATTCCTAGCCTATATAAAAAACATTATCCAGCAATTATAAGAGAACGTTAACTGTAAAAATTCCTAGCCTATATAAAAAACATTATCCAGCAATTATAAGAGAACGTTAGACATAGAAGTGCTTACAAATAAACTTAAATTCAGACTAGCAAGGTGATGTTCTTTTGCTTCACCCAGGTGTTCCATTTGGGTGAAGATGCAAATCAATGTTCGTTTAATGAATTATAATGCAACATTCAGATGGATCACCCAACTGAATTTTTGAAATCTCATCTCAAATTCTCATCCAAACAAGAGTGAGTTTTCATGGTGCATCTAAATGCAGATATATCTAGTTCAGTATTTGTTTTTGTCATCAACTACAGACTCATACTGACTCTGTGAACCACATCGGGAGATCTTGATCCATGTGAACGACGAAAGACGGCTGCTTCCTGACACTGCGTGCTAGGCTATCCGCTCTTGAATTTTGTGTCCTTGGTACATAGATATCTTCCAAATAATTTGCAAATGCTGGTCATTCTTCTGGTTCCGAAACCATCTTCACCAACTGAGAACAATCCGTTGCAAACGTAACCTGAAACTAGCGTAAGTTTTTCATGCATTCCATTGTCCAGAGTAGTGCTTCTATCTCCGCATGTAGAGGAGATAGACAAGCCCGAAATTTCCTTTCTCCCAATATCCCATTATATCCTCTTAAAGTACTCGGTCAACCTTGTCCGGAGAAAATCTCATTCTCCTTCCAGGAACCATCTGTAAAACACCGTCTCCCTAGGATTGATGGGAGAGTCGTAACCTCGACCTGGGCTCCTATCCTATTTATGTTCGATACATGTGCTTCCGCCCAAAGTATTGACTCCGTCTCTGCCAATTTGAGTGTGTCCCTTGGGTCCATGTCTAGATTACTAAAAAAATTATTGTTCATTCCTTTCTAAAACAAACGAACATAGTTGCATTCAGATGATTCATCCGGATACATAGACGAAATATAGAAACTAACAACACTCAAATGAAGCATCTGGATAAGACATCTAGATGGACCATCTGGATGCATCTTTCAGATGTACAGACGAACATGGCCCAAATTAAGAGCATTGGTCAATTCTTAAAATGAGTCTCTAACCATTATTATAACAATATTTTCATTTTATTAAGTTTTGTATTAATTTTTAATGTTTTGTTACAAAAAAAAAGACACATGGTACAATGATCTCTGAAGAATTGTTGAGACTATCTTCTCAAAAGGAAAAACACTCCCTCTGAGGGATGTATTTATGAGCGAATTGCACATAAATTACGTAAAGATGTGGTAATTTGCGGAGATGGAAAAAACGAGGGCCCATACGTCAGGTCCATCACCAGACACTGTTAAAAGACTACGGTGCCCATGCTCTTTGTTTCATTCACGTAAGAAGCGAGAGAATTTTCTAATGATTATATGCATTTGATCATTACTTAATATATATATACAAAGGTGTAAGCATTTGTGTAGCCTGAGCTGGTCTAATTATAACCATCCAAGGCTGACCAATACAACAACATTAAACGACGATGCCTTTTGTCTATTGCACCTAAGGATTCATTCTTTGTTGTTTTTCCACAACTGGTTCCTAGTTTTTTCCATATTTTCGCTTTTGACCCCTAACTTTTCAAATTCTTCTTGACTGCTATACAGCCTTTCACAATTTGCCATAGAAAATGTTTTAACTTTGGGGGGCACCGTATTTTCCAGCAGAACGCCTTCAAAGCATCAACTGTGGGTCCAAATATTAAGGGTGGTCTTTCCCTGTCTGGATAAACTCGTTCTATCTGATATCCTGATTTAACCGTATACCTCCCATTATTTGTGAAATGCCATTCATTCCAAAAATAATCTAAAATGATAAATGGTGAAAATAATCTTTTAAAATAAAAATATTATTTTCAAACCAAAAATCTTTTTTTTTTCTGCAGACACATTTTTCCATCAAAACTGAGAAATGCATTTTTCCCGCCAAAACTGCAAAACGCATTTTTTCACCAAAACCGCAAAATGCATTTTTCACAAAAAAAACTAAAAATGCACATTTTCGTAAAAACCCACATTTCGGCCAAACCCGTAAAATCACACCTTTTGGCCACTCCGTCAAAATCGTAAAAATGTACTTTCCCACCAAAACGGTAAAACACACTTTCCCGGCAAAACCGTAAAAACGCAAAAAAAACTGAAAAACCATGTTTTCTCGCCGAAATCACAAAAACTCATTTTTCCGCCAAAACCGTAGAAAAACAAATGTTTCCACCAAAATCGCGAACCACATTTTTCGTCAAAAACATATTTTTCCACCAAAACCGCAAAAAGACATTTCCTACCAAAACCACAAAAAGGCATTTTCCGCCAAAACCGCAAAAACACACTTTCCATCAAACACGCAAATGCACTTTTCGACCAAAACCGTAAAAATGGACTTCCCGCCAAAACAACAAAAACACACTTTTTCGTCAAAATCGCAAAAAATGCACTTTTCGGTCAAACCCGTGAAATGCAATTTTCTGTCGAAACTGTAGAAACGTGCTTTTCATTCAAAACTGCAAAACACACTTTTCGGCCAAAATCGTAAAAGCTCACTTTTCGGCCAAAACCGTAAAACGGATTTTTCCGTCAAAACCGAAAAATGTAAAAACAAGTATATTTTAGTCAGTTTATTAAGAAAACCGTCTGGGTGTAGATGCAAGTTAAAAAACCAAACGAACATAGTTGCATTCAGATGATTCATCCGGATACATAGACGAAATATAGAAACTAACAACACTCAAATGAAGCATCTGGATAAGACATCTAGATGGACCATCTGGATGCATCTTTCAGATGTACAGACGAACATGACCCAAATTAAGAGCATTGGTCAATTCTTAAAATGAGTCTCTAACCATTATTATAACAATATTTTCATTTTATAAAGTTTTGTATTAATTTTTAATGTTTTGTGACAAAAAAAAGACACATGGTACAATGATCTCTGAAGAATTGTTGAGACTATCTTCTCAAAAGGAAAAACACTCCCTCTGAGGGATGTATTTATGAGCGAATTGCACATAAATTACGTAAAGATGTGGTAATTTGCGGAGATGGAAAAAACGAGGGCCCATACGTCAGGCCCATCCCCAGACACTGTTAAAAGACTACGGTGCCCCTGCTCTTTGTTTCATTCACGTAAGAAGCGAGAGAATTTTCTAATGATTATATGCATTTGATCATTACTTAATATATATATACAAAGGTGTAAGCATTTGTGTAGCCTGAGCTGGTCTAATTATAACCATCCAAGGCTGACCAATACAACAACATTAAACGACGATGCCTTTTGTCTATTGCACCTAAGGATTCATTCTTTGTTGTTTTTCCACAACTGGTTCCTACTTTTTTCCATATTTTCGCTTTTGACCCCTAACTTTTCAAATTCTTCTTGACTGCTATACAGCCTTTCACAATTTGCCATAGAAAATGTTTTAACTTTGGGGGGCACCGTATTTTCCAGCAGAACGCCTTCAAAGCATCAACTGTGGGTCCAAACATTAAGGGTGGTCTTTCCCTGTCTGGATAAACTCGTTCTATCTGATATCCTGATTTAACCGTATACCTCCCATTATTTGTGAAATGCCATTCATTCCAAAAATAATCTAAAATGATAAATGGTGAAAATAATCTTTTAAAATAAAAATATTATTTTCAAACCAAAAATCTTTTTTTTTTCTGCAGACACATTTTTCCATCAAAACTGAGAAACACATTTTTCCCGCCAAAACTGCAAAACGCATTTTTTCACCAAAACCGCAAAATGCATTTTTCACAAAAAAAACTAAAAATGCACATTTTCGTAAAAACCCACATTTCGGCCAAACCCGTAAAATCACACCTTTTGGCCACTCCGTCAAAATCGTAAAAATGTACTTTCCCACCAAAACGGTAAAACACACTTTCCCGGCAAAACCGTAAAAACGCAAAAAAAACTGAAAAACCATGTTTTCTCGCCGAAATCACAAAAACTCATTTTTCCGCCAAAACCGTAGAAAAACAAATGTTTCCACCAAAATCGCGAACCACATTTTTCGTCAAAAACATATTTTTCCACCAAAACCGCAAAAAGACATTTCCTACCAAAACCACAAAAAGACATTTTCCGCCAAAACCGCAAAAACACACTTTCCATCAAACACGCAAATGCACTTTTCGACCAAAACCGTAAAAATGGACTTCCCGCCAAAACAACAAAAACACACTTTTTCGTCAAAATCGCAAAAAATGCACTTTTCGGTCAAACCCGTGAAATGCAATTTTCTGTCGAAACTGTAGAAACGTGCTTTTCATTCAAAACTGCAAAACGCACTTTTCGGCCAAAATCGTAAAAGCTCACTTTTCGGCCAAAACCGTAAAACGGATTTTTCCGTCAAAACCGAAAAATGTAAAAACAAGTATATTTTAGTCAGTTTATTAAGAAAACCGTCTGGGTGTAGATGCAAGTTAAAAAACCAAACGAACATAGTTGCATTCAGATGATTCATCCGGATACATAGACGAAATATAGAAACTAACAACACTCAAATGAAGCATCTGGATAAGACATCTAGATGGACCATCTGGATGCATCTTTCAGATGTACAGACGAACATGACCCAAATTAAGAGCATTGGTCAATTCTTAAAATGAGTCTCTAACCATTATTATAACAATATTTTCATTTTATAAAGTTTTGTATTAATTTTTAATGTTTTGTGACAAAAAAAAAGACACATGGTACAATGATCTCTGAAGAATTGTTGAGACTATCTTCTCAAAAGGAAAAACACTCCCTCTGAGGGATGTATTTATGAGCGAATTGCACATAAATTACGTAAAGATGTGGTAATTTGCGGAGATGGAAAAAACGAGGGCCCATACGTCAGGCCCATCCCCAGACACTGTTAAAAGACTACGGTGCCCCTGCTCTTTGTTTCATTCACGTAAGAAGCGAGAGAATTTTCTAATGATTATATGCATTTGATCATTACTTAATATATATATACAAAGGTGTAAGCATTTGTGTAGCCTGAGCTGGTCTAATTATAACCATCCAAGGCTGACCAATACAACAACATTAAACGACGATGCCTTTTGTCTATTGCACCTAAGGATTCATTCTTTGTTGTTTTTCCACAACTGGTTCCTACTTTTTTCCATATTTTCGCTTTTGACCCCTAACTTTTCAAATTCTTCTTGACTGCTATACAGCCTTTCACAATTTGCCATAGAAAATGTTTTAACTTTGGGGGGCACCGTATTTTCCAGCAGAACGCCTTCAAAGCATCAACTGTGGGTCCAAACATTAAGGGTGGTCTTTCCCTGTCTGGATAAACTCGTTCTATCTGATATCCTGATTTAACCGTATACCTCCCATTATTTGTGAAATGCCATTCATTCCAAAAATAATCTAAAATGATAAATGGTGAAAATAATCTTTTAAAATAAAAATATTATTTTCAAACCAAAAATCTTTTTTTTTCTGCAAAAAATGCATTTTTCACAAAAAAAAAACTAAAAATGCACATTTTCGTAAAAACCCACTTTTCGGCCAAACCCGTAAAATCACACCTTTTGGCCACTCCGTCAAAATCGTAAAAATGTACTTTCCCACCAAAACGGTAAAACACACTTTCCCGGCAAAACCGTAAAAACGCAAAAAAAACTGAAAAACCATGTTTTCTCGCCGAAATCACAAAAACTCATTTTTCCGCCAAAACCGTAGAAAAACAAATGTTTCCACCAAAATCGCGAACCACATTTTTCGTCAAAAACATATTTTTCCACCAAAACCGCAAAAAGACATTTCCTACCAAAACCACAAAAAGGCATTTTCCGCCAAAACCGCAAAAACACACTTTCAATCAAACACGCAAATGCACTTTTCGACCAAAACCGTAAAAATGGACTTCCCGCCAAAACAACAAAAACACACTTTTTCGTCAAAATCGCAAAAAATGCACTTTTCGGTCAAACCCGTGAAATGCAATTTTCTGTCGAAACTGTAGAAACGTGCTTTTCATTCAAAACTGCAAAACGCACTTTTCGGCCAAAATCGTAAAAGCTCACTTTTCGGCCAAAACCGTAAAATGGATTTTTCCGTCAAAACCGAAAAATGTAAAAACAAGTATATTTTAGTCAGTTTATTAAGAAAACCGTCTGGGTGTAGATGCAAGTTAAAAAAACAAACGAACATAGTTGCATTCAGATGATTCATCCGGATACATAGACGAAATATAGAAACTAACAACACTCAAATGAAGCATCTGGATAAGACATCTAGATGGACCATCTGGATGCATCTTTCAGATGTACAGACGAACATGACCTAAATTAAGAGCATTGGTCAATTCTTAAAATGAGTCTCTAACCATTATTATAACAATATTTTCATTTTATTAAGTTTTGTATTAATTTTTAATGTTTTGTTACAATAAAAAAGACACATGGTACAATGATCTCTGAAGAATTGTTGAGACTATCTTCTCAAAAGGAAAAACACTCCCTCTGAGGGATGTATTTATGAGCGAATTGCACATAAATTACGTAAAGATGTGGTAATTTGCGGAGATGGAAAAAACGAGGGCCCATACGTCAGGCCCATCCCCAGACACTGTTAAAAGACTACGGTGCCCCTGCTCTTTGTTTCATTCACGTAAGAAGCGAGGGAATTTTCTAATGATTATATGCATTTGATCATTACTTAATATATATATACAAAGGTGTAAGCATTTGTGTAGCCTGAGCTGGTCTAATTATAACCATCCAAGGCTGACCAATACAACAACATTAAACGACGATGCCTTTTGTCTATTGCACCTAAGGATTCATTCTTTGTTGTTTTTCCACAACTGGTTCCTACTTTTTTCCATATTTTCGCTTTTGACCCCTAACTTTTCAAATTCTTCTTGACTGCTATACAGCCTTTCACAATTTGCCATAGAAAATGTTTTAACTTTGGGGGGCACCGTATTTTCCAGCAGAACGCCTTCAAAGCATCAACTGTGGGTCCAAACATTAAGGGTGGTCTTTCCCTGTCTGGATAAACTCGTTCTATCTGATATCCTGATTTAACCGTATACCTCCCATTATTTGTGAAATGCCATTCATTCAAAAAATAATCTAAAATGATAAATGGTGAAAATAATCTTTTAAAATAAAAATATTATTTTCAAACCAAAAATCTTTTTTTTTTCTGCAGACACATTTTTCCATCAAAACTGAGAAACACATTTTTCCCGCCAAAACTGCAAAACGCATTTTTCCTCCAAAACCGCAAAATGCATTTTTCACAAAAAAAACCTAAAAATGCACATTTTCGTAAAAACCCACTTTTCGGCCAAACCCGTAAAATCACACCTTTTGGCCACTCCGTCAAAATCGTAAAAATGTACTTTCCCACCAAAACGGTAAAACACACTTTCCCGGCAAAACCGTAAAAACGCAAAAAAAAACTGAAAAACCATGTTTTCTCGCCGAAATCACAAAAACTCATTTTTCCGCCAAAACCGTAGAAAAACAAATGTTTCCACCAAAATCGCGAACCACATTTTTCGTCAAAAACATATTTTTCCACCAAAACCGCAAAAAGACATTTCCTACCAAAACCACAAAAAGGCATTTTCCGCCAAAACCGCAAAAGCACACTTTCCATCAAACACGCAAATGTACTTTTCGACCAAAATCGTAAAAATGGACTTCCCGCCAAAACAACAAAAAACACACTTTTTCGTCAAAATCGCAAAAAATGCACTTTTCGGTCAAACCCGTGAAATGCAATTTTCTGTCGAAACTGTAGAAACGTGCTTTTCATTCAAAACTGCAAAACGCACTTTTCGGCCAAAATCGTAAAAGCTCACTTTTCGGCCAAAACCGTAAAACGGATTTTTCCGTCAAAACCGAAAAATGTAAAAACAAGTATATTTTAGTCAGTTTATTAAGAAAACCGTCTGGGTGTAGATGCAAGTTAAAAAAAACAAACGAACATAGTTGCATTCAGATGATTCATCCGGATACATAGACGAAATATAGAAACTAACAACACTCAAATGAAGCATCTGGATAAGATATCTAGATGGACCATCTGGATGCATCTTTCAGATGTACAGACGAACATGGCCCAAATTAAGAGCATTGGTCAATTCTTAAAATGAGTCTCTAACCATTATTATAACAATATTTTCATTTTATTAAGTTTTGTATTAATTTTTAATGTTTTGTTACAAAAAAAAAGACACATGGTACAATGATCTCTGAAGAATTGTTGAGACTATCTTCTCAAAAGGAAAAACACTCCCTCTGAGGGATGTATTTATGAGCGAATTGCACATAAATTACGTAAAGATGTGGTAATTTGCGGAGATGGAAAAAACGAGGGCCCATACGTCAGGCCCATCCCCAGACACTGTTAAAAGACTACGGTGCCCCTGCTCTTTGTTTCATTCACGTAAGAAGCGAGAGAATTTTCTAATGATTATATGCATTTGATCATTACTTAATATATATATACAAAGGTGTAAGCATTTGTGTAGCCTGAGCTGGTCTAATTATAACCATCCAAGGCTGACCAATACAACAACATTAAACGACGATGCCTTTTGTCTATTGCACCTAAGGATTCATTCTTTGTTGTTTTTCCACAACTGGTTCCTACTTTTTTCCATATTTTCGCTTTTGACCCCTAACTTTTCAAATTCTTCTTGACTGCTATACAGCCTTTCACAATTTGCCATAGAAAATGTTTTAACTTTGGGGGGCACCGTATTTTCCAGCAGAACGCCTTCAAAGCATCAACTGTGGGTCCAAACATTAAGGGTGGTCTTTCCCTGTCTGGATAAACTCGTTCTATCTGATATCCTGATTTAACCGTATACCTCCCATTATTTGTGAAATGCCATTCATTCCAAAAATAATCTAAAATGATAAATGGTGAAAATAATCTTTTAAAATAAAAATATTATTTTCAAACCAAAAATCTTTTTTTTTTTCTGCAGACACATTTTTCCATCAAAACTGAGAAACGCATTTTTCCCGCCAAAACTGTAAAACGCATTTTTCCTCCAAAACCGCAAAATGCATTTTTCACAAAAAAAACCTAAAAATGCACATTTTCGTAAAAACCCACTTTTCGGCCAAACCCGTAAAATCACACCTTTTGGCCACTCTGTCAAAATCGTAAAAATGTACTTTCCCACCAAAACGGTAAAACACACTTTCCCGGCAAAACCGTAAAAACGCAAAAAAAACTGAAAAACCATGTTTTCTCGCCGAAATCACAAAAACTCATTTTTCCGCCAAAACCGTAGAAAAACAAATGTTTCCACCAAAATCGCGAACCGCATTTTTCGTCAAAAACATATTTTTCCACCAAAACCGCAAAAAAACATTTCCTACCAAAACCACAAAAAGGCATTTTCCGCCAAAACCGCAAAAACACACTTTCCATCAAACACGCAAATGCACTTTTCGACCAAAACCGTAAAAATGGACTTCCCGCCAAAACAACAAAAACACACTTTTTCGTCAAAATCGCAAAAAATGCACTTTTCGGTCAAACCCGTGAAATGCAATTTTCTGTCGAAACTGTAGAAACGTGCTTTTCATTCAAAACTGCAAAACACACTTTTCGGCCAAAATCGTAAAAGCTCACTTTTCAGCCAAAACCGTAAAACGGATTTTTCCGTCAAAACCGAAAAATGTAAAAACAAGTATATTTTAGTCAGTTTATTAAGAAAACCGTCTGGGTGTAGATGCAAGTTAAAAAAACAAACGAACATAGTTGCATTCAGATGATTCATCCGGATACATAGACGAAATATAGAAACTAACAACACTCAAATGAAGCATCTGGATAAGACATCTAGATGGACCATCTGGATGCATCTTTCAGATGTACAGACGAACATGGCCCAAATTAAGAGCATTGGTCAATTCTTAAAATGAGTCTCTAACCATTATTATAACAATATTTTCATTTTATTAAGTTTTGTATTAATTTTTAATGTTTTGTTACAAAAAAAAAAGACACATGGTACAATGATCTCTGAAGAATTGTTGAGACTATCTTCTAAAAAGGAAAAACACTCCCTCTGAGGGATATATTTATGAGCGAATTGCACATAAATTACGTAAAGATGTGGTAATTTGCGGAGATGGAAAAAACGAGGGCCCATACGTCATGCCCATCCCCAGACACTGTTAAAAGACTACGGTGCCCCTGCTCTTTGTTTCATTCACGTAAGAAGCGAGAGAATTTTCTAATGATTATATGCATTTGATCATTACTTAATATATATATACAAAGGTGTAAGCATTTGTGTAGCCTGAGCTGGTCTAATTATAACCATCCAAGGTTGACCAATACAACAACATTAAACGACGATGCCATTTGTCTATTGCACCTAAGGATTCATTCTTTGTTGTTTTTCCAAAACTGGTTCCTACTTTTTTCCATATTTTCGCTTTTGACCCCTAACTTTTCAAATTCTTCTTGACTGCTATACAGCCTTTCACAATTTGCCATAGAAAATGTTTTAACTTTGGGGGGCACCGTATTTTCCAGCAGAACGCCTTCAAAGCATCAACTGTGGGTCCAAACATTAAGGGTGGTCTTTCCCTGTCTGGATAAACTCGTTCTATCTGATATCCTGATTTAACCGTATACCTCCCATTATTTGTGAAATGCCATTCATTCCAAAAATAATCTAAAATGATAAATGGTGAAAATAATCTTTTAAAATAAAAATATTATTTTCAAACCAAAAATCTTTTTTTTTTCTGCAGACACATTTTTCCATCAAAACTGAGAAACGCATTTTTCACAAAAAAAAACTAAAAATGCACATTTTCGTAAAAACCCACTTTTCGGCCAAACCCGTAAAATCACACCTTTTGGCCACTCCGTCAAAATCGTAAAAATGTACTTTCCCACCAAAACGGTAAAACACACTTTCCCGGCAAAACCGTAAAAACGCAAAAAAAACTGAAAAACCATGTTTTCTCTCCGAAATCACAAAAACTCATTTTCCGCCAAAACCGTAGAAAAACAAATGTTTCCACCAAAATCGCGAACCACATTTTTCGTCAAAAACATATTTTTCCACCAAAACCGCAAAAAGACATTTCCTACCAAAACCACAAAAAGGCATTTTCCGCCAAAACCGCAAAAACACACTTTCCATCAAACACGCAAATGCACTTTTCGACCAAAACCGTAAAAATGGACTTCCCGCCAAAACAACAAAAACACACTTTTTCGTCAAAATCGCAAAAAATTCACTTTTCGGTCAAACCCGTGAAATGCAATTTTCTGTCGAAACTGTAGAAACGTGCTTTTCATTCAAAACTGCAAAACGCACTTTTCGGCCAAAATCGTAAAAGCTCACTTTTCGGCCAAAACCGTAAAACGGATTTTTCCGTCAAAACCGAAAAATGTAAAAACAAGTATATTTTAGTCAGTTTATTAAGAAAACCGTCTGGGTGTAGATGCAAGTTAAAAAAACAAACGAACATAGTTGCATTCAGATGATTCATCCGGATACATAGACGAAATATAGAAACTAACAACACTCAAATGAAGCATCTGGATAAGACATCTAGATGGACCATCTGGATGCATCTTTCAGATGTACAGACGAACATGACCCAAATTAAGAGCATTGGTCAATTCTTAAAATGAGTCTCTAACCATTATTATAACAATATTTTCATTTTATTAAGTTTTGTATTAATTTTTAATGTTTTGTTACAAAAAAAAAGACACATGGTACAATGATCTCTGAAGAATTGTTGAGACTATCTTCTCAAAAGGAAAAACACTCCCTCTGAGGGATGTATTTATGAGCGAATTGCACATAAATTACGTAAAGATGTGGTAATTTGCGGAGATGGAAAAAACGAGGGCCCATACGTCAGGCCCATCCCCAGACACTGTTAAAAGACTACGGTGCCCCTGCTCTTTGTTTCATTCACGTAAGAAGCGAGGGAATTTTCTAATGATTATATGCATTTGATCATTACTTAATATATATATACAAAGGTGTAAGCATTTGTGTAGCCTGAGCTGGTCTAATTATAACCATCCAAGGCTGACCAATACAACAACATTAAACGACGATGCCTTTTGTCTATTGCACCTAAGGATTCATTCTTTGTTGTTTTTCCACAACTGGTTCCTACTTTTTTCCATATTTTCGCTTTTGACCCCTAACTTTTCAAATTCTTCTTGACTGCTATACAGCCTTTCACAATTTGCCATAGAAAATGTTTTAACTTTGGGGGGGCACCGTATTTTCCAGCAGAACGCCTTCAAAGCATCAACTGTGGGTCCAAACATTAAGGGTGGTCTTTCCCTGTCTGGATAAACTCGTTCTATCTGATATCCTGATTTAACCGTATACCTCCCATTATTTGTGAAATGCCATTCATTCCAAAAATAATCTGATAAATGGTGAAAATAATCTTTTAAAATAAAAATATTACTTTCAAACCAAAAATCTTTTTTTTTTTCTGCAGACACATTTTTCCATCAAAACTGAGAAACGCATTTTTCTCGCCAAAACTGCAAAACGCATTTTTCCACCAAAACCGCAAAATGCATTTTTCACAAAAAAAAACTAAAAATGCACATTTTCGTAAAAACCCACTTTTCGGCCAAACCCGTAAAATCACACCTTTTGGCCACTCCGTCAAAATCGTAAAAATGTACTTTCCCACCAAAACGGTAAAACACACTTTCCCGGCAAAACCGTAAAAACGCAAAAAAAACTGAAAAACCATGTTTTCTCGCCGAAATCACAAAAACTCATTTTCCGCCAAAACCGTAGAAAAACAAATGTTTCCACCAAAATCGCGAACCGCATTTTTCGTCAAAAACATATTTTTCCACCAAAACCGCAAAAAGACATTTCCTACCAAAACCACAAAAAGGCATTTTCCGCCAAAACCGCAAAAACACACTTTCCATCAAACACGCAAATGCACTTTTCGACCAAAACCGTAAAAATGGACTTCCCGCCAAAACAACAAAAACACACTTTTTCGTCAAAATCGCAAAAAATGCACTTTTCGGTCAAACCCGTGAAATGCAATTTTCTGTCGAAACTGTAGAAACGTGCTTTTCATTCAAAACTGCAAAACGCACTTTTCGGCCAAAATCGTAAAAGCTCACTTTTCAGCCAAAACCGTAAAACGGATTTTTCCGTCAAAACCGAAAAATGTAAAAACAAGTATATTTTAGTCAGTTTATTAAGAAAATCGTCTGGGTGTAGATGCAAGTTAAAAAAACAAACGAACATAGTTGCATTCAGATGATTCATCCGGATACATAGACGAAATATAGAAACTAACAACACTCAAATGAAGCATCTGGATAAGACATCTAGATGGACCATCTGGATGCATCTTTCAGATGTACAGACGAACATGGCCCAAATTAAGAGCATTGGTCAATTCTTAAAATGAGTCTCTAACCATTATTATAACAATATTTTCATTTTATTAAGTTTTGTATTAATTTTTAATGTTTTGTTACAAAAAAAAAGACACATGGTACAATGATCTCTGAAGAATTGTTGAGACTATCTTCTCAAAAGGAAAAACACTCCCTCTGAGGGATATATTTATGAGCGAATTGCACATAAATTACGTAAAGATGTGGTAATTTGCGGAGATGGAAAAAACGAGGGCCCATACGTCAGGCCCATCCCCAGACACTGTTAAAAGACTACGGTGCCCCTGCTCTTTGTTTCATTCACGTAAGAAGCGAGAGAATTTTCTAATGATTATATGCATTTGATCATTACTTAATATATATATACAAAGGTGTAAGCATTTGTGTAGCCTGAGCTGGTCTAATTATAACCATCCAAGGCTGACCAATACAACAACATTAAACGACGATGCCTTTTGTCTATTGCACCTAAGGATTCATTCTTTGTTGTTTTTCCAAAACTGGTTCCTACTTTTTTCCATATTTTCGCTTTTGACCCCTAACTTTGCAATAGTGAACCCCCCCCCAAAACTTCTGGTTGTGTACTCCAAGCCCATCTGTATGCAAAATGTATATATGCAACTCCTAATGACGACTAAATGCAAGATTTAAACACTTAAATGACTAAAATAGATGCTTAATAATATACAAAACACAATATATAACTAACATTACCTATAATAAATATTGTCAAAGATAGATATAGAAATAGTCATATAATAATAATATTTTCCTGCTAACAAAATTATTATTCGGCTTCTGTAATGTTTGTTGTAGAAAATATAGGCTAAAATCTCTCAAATCATTTACACTTGCTCCTAAAATGTTTGTGAAAAAACTTTAGAAAAGATAGGCTAAGATCTCTCAAATCATTTACACTTGCTCCTAAAATGATTGTGAAAAAACTTCCATCAGATATACACTCATAATTCAAAATTGTTGGCCGGATAAAACATTATATTTTCAGCTAAGAATAATATTAGTTGTCAACAAGGTGTGATACATTTGTGTAGGCTTCTTTATAGTAATTTTTATTGTCTATTTTGATATTTCTATGGGTACAATTTCTTATGAAATTTTTTTAGAATAATCTTTTCATATTAGTTGTTCAATCTAACATGTGAAATGCAGTCTTTTCTATAGAACATATGAAATGTTTAGTGAGGCGACTAGTGTAGATTCAGTGTGAAGGATTTGGTCACAACCATTCCGCATGTACAATACTGTTATAGAGAATGTGCATTTAAAAGGAGGAAATCAACACTAATATTAGGTGTACGGATTATTGCATGTACAAACATTCATATATTCGGCTAAATTTAATATTAACTATGATTTAATTTAAATAATTGTTGGCTGGATAAAGTTTTTAAGTATAGTTAACACTTTTATTAGCTGTCGTTTAAAAAAACGTACAAATTGAAAAATCCTTGAAAACAATAATACACTAATATTTTCTATTATTATCATCTGTAATCTGGTCACATAGCTTGCTAACAACGTTATCCATCCCGTCTAACAAAATATATAGCCATCTATTATATTTGATGTTCATATAGCTTGCTAACAAAATATGTAACTGTCTAATAACCTACTTGGATAGATCGCATGATCGAAAGATTTGGGGTTGATACGCGAGGATGTTTTTTGTATATCTAAAATGTTTGGTGTTAGGAAGATAAAACCATACGAACATGACTTTAATAGGCATGCAATAAATTGAAGTAGCCACACTAAGCTTATGGTGGCTTTATTATTGGATGTAAAAATTCGCATATACGGCTAAATATAATATTAGCTTCCTAATTGCAACAACATATAATTTAAAGAATTGTTAGCCGGCTAAAAATTTCTAAGTAGAACTAATTATTTGATTAGCTGTCATTTGCAAACTGCACAAACTTAGATAACAATGTTATATGTTACTAGTTGTGTTAACATGCTAACAATATCACTAAACAGGCTAGTAGAGCGACAATATTATTCAAAGATACATAAACAGATAAATGATTATATGCTATTAAAATTGTTAGCCATCTAACATTGGATTTCTAGGCTATTACATATGTTAACAGTCTAACAGTAAATCATAGCTAAGTTAATAGCATTTGCTCGTAAAGAATCACCAAGACTAAGCACTATTTTTGCGTCCAGACGCAGCTCCTATCTACTGTTCGAAGAAGCTCACATACACTACTCTTTTGATTCCCGTATACACATAATTTGCATTGGTGCTTTTGAGGGGGTTTGCGACTGTTCAGTTCATTGGTGGTTCCAAAAAATGATATC
Source organism: Brassica napus (assembly GCF_020379485.1). Lineage (NCBI taxonomy): Eukaryota > Viridiplantae > Streptophyta > Magnoliopsida > Brassicales > Brassicaceae > Brassica > Brassica napus. The sequence continues at coordinate 8,038,412 of NC_063450.1, read as the reverse complement.
CAGCAGCCATCATCATCACGTACTCATCAAACAAAACAATAGCATCAATTAGTGACATGATCTAGTCATCAAACACAACAATAGCATCAATTAAAGCTTAGCTTGTTGCTCAAAGATCATGACGAATCTTACTAAATAAGTAAATATGCACAAATAAACTCAAAGACTGCATTTTCCATAAAAACAGAGTCATAAGAATGTATAGAGAAAAAATATGAGCTGCTATGGATATTGAACTTACAATCAATTGAATCATAATCAGCATAAATACGAAACTTTTTTAATGTAAAGATGAAATTTTAACTCTCTAAAGTAAGCCTTTTGAATCTAACAAGAATCAGAGAATAAAACCCAGAAAAAGCAAAGCTTTACCAATACTTACAATCGAATAGGAGATAATTGAATACAGTGAGATTCCGGCGAGTATGAGATTGTTTTGGAGCAACGATTCCGATGGATTTTAATAGATGATTGTAATTGATTGAAGCCGGTATCGTCGCTAAGGTATTGTAGGAAAAACTTAGAAAGAATGAGAGAGATGTAAGATTCTATGTGGACATTGGTTCTAACGGAGAAATCAAAGAGATTGAGAGAGAGTATAATCGAAACTGCGGAGAAAACAAAGAGTCTGGGAGAGATGAGAAAATAATTCTGAAATCTCGTGTATAGATTGTAATGATGACCAAAGTCTCTCTCACTTCACACGGATAAATAAAATATAGGGTTTTCAAAATGTATTAGATATTAGGTTGCGATGTAGGAATAGGGACAGTGTAGACATTAAAAAAAAACATGTCATACATAAAGACGAAAATCCATCCATGCAAATATACAGGTTATGTTTGTATACCCAGTGCAATTTCTCTATATTTATTTGGTGTATTCTTTTTTTTTGAAAATGATTTACTCAAGTGTTAAGAGATATCGAAACTTATCCGATATTTTGATCTTGAAAAATTGACACTAGACCCTAAAATAAATCTAAACGTCTATAAACATAAATTCTAATCCATAAATAATATAACATGTAATTTTTAGATTGGAATTACATATTAAGTAATTTTGTGTAACAAACGACATATATTACTTAAACCATACAATATAATATTTAACAAAAGAGTTGGGAACCTAACTGAAATTAGAGGATAACAATCCAGTGAGTTTTGATTAGAATAACCATATGATAGACTAAGACAACCCGAGATTGAGAAAATTGTAATTAAAATGGTTTAGAGAAGTCAATCATGCATTAACCTCAGCAAGTTTAGAGAGGTTTAATGACGAGTTTTGTATGACTAGACATCTTAAACCAAAATTATTCGAGTCACCAATGTGAATTAATCAGTCAATGAAATTATAATGCTTTCACTTAATCGTTTTTTTCCAGTTAATAGTATAATTATTATAAAAGTTTGGGTCATTTTGTTATACATTGGGTTCAAAAAATATTATAACGAGGATTAGACAAAAGCCTGATCTACAGAAGAAAAAATATGTTTTTGGTAAATAGGTATTTATTTGCGGATGTATAGAAATATGTGTACAGTAAATAAATACCTAGTTAGCAAAAAAAAATTACTTTTAGCAAAAACAAAAACATAATTCTAAAGCAGTGATACAACTTGTGAAGATGTTCATTCCTCTTCAGGTTAACATTTGCGCCTTGACAATTCTACACGGCTGTTTTCATCTCGCCACTTTGGTGGTTTCTTACTAACCACCTCTGAGGAGTTTCCCTTCAATTTTACAAGCACGCGAGAAATTTCCTGTCCAGAAGAGAGCAAATGGGCCATAGGAACTCCATTACTCTCAGCCTGCATCAACCTCAACGATACTCCAGCAGCAATCGGACTAGACAAATATAGCAGCGAATAAAATATTTTATTTTTATATATGTCGTTTTTAACATATGTCGCTGAATAATATAATTGAAGCTTAGTCATGACCGTATTTTGAGAAAAATTAGAAAGCTAACATAACAAAGTTTCGTTGAGATCCTAACAATTAAGGTTACAAGTTAGTACGTAGAATTAGATATTTCTCTAAGGTTTCACCATTTTTAACTGAAATTGTGAGAAAATAATAGAAGTAATTTTACTATATTCACTGAAAAATAACTAATTTCTTAGAACAAAATTAACTAATGTTGGAGAGAAAAATTCCTCTCATGTTATTTGTAGGCCTAGTTATTTGGGAGAATTGAATTGAATGAACTCATTTCTATTTCACTTAATAATATTCCCCTCATTATTTCACTAACAATAACAACTTCTATATGTAAATGGAACTGTAACGAGCACCTCTGTAAAAATTAGATTGAAAATAAAGTTGGCTTTTTTGTGAATCTACATTTCCATATCTCTTGTAATGCAATTATTAGGATACAACATTCGATAAGGTAAAGTTTCAGTTAAAAAACATAACAAGAATATAACATTCCTTAGACAGAGAAACATAAAGATCTAACGATTATGAAAACTGATGGACTTAACAAAAAAAAAGCTAACTTTCACATTTATATTGAATATTACCAAACACATATATCCTATAATGCAATTTCACCGTCAACAAATAAGTTTAAAATAGAATATTACAATACCCCCAATCGTATAAATTCATCATACAAATCGTGCGCACACATAAAATAGAGTTTCGTAAAGAGAAAGAAACCAATACCCATTATATATATTATAATGTCAGAGTCGTAACCTAAGATCCAAAGAAGACTCTGGCAATGTGTCTGAAGAAGAACCGGGCAAGTTGGTCGACGCAGGAACATTGAGATCGATACCAGTCGAAGCTTGTTTCTTCTCCTTTCGATCCTTATGCCAATGACGCCTCATGTGACCACCCAAAGCTTGACCACTAGAAAACGCTTTCGAACAGATGTCACACCGATGATTCATCCCTGACACAACCATCACACTCTTACTCTTATCATCTTCATCAACGATCTCTTGAGGAGTAGAAGGAGGAGGTGGATCTATGTTTAAGTTTAAAATGGCGGAACATAAATGTCCATCTAACGCTTGACGTGACTCAAACACTTTCTTACAACCTTCACACTCGAACCGTCCTTCAACTCCTACACTTGAACCGGTCGTGGAGGCATTAGCTAACACTTGACCTTCTTCCGCTGTAACAGAAACCGGCGGTGCTGTTGGTTGGTGGTTAGGAGGAGGGTTGATGCCACGCCATTGACGCTCAGGGTGAGATCTCATGTGTCCATGGAGTGCCTTGGAAGACCAGAACTTTTTGCCACATACTTTGCATGGTTCTGTGATTAAGGGAGCATTAGGGTCAGGTTTACGCCTTGAAGAGGATGAAGAAGTGGCTTCGTTGTTGGAGGTTCTTCTAGTGCGTTTTCTTCTCGGGGTTTGGTTGTGACTTGGGGGGGTTACATTGGAGGGAGCCGATGGGGGATTCAAATTGAGATCCAAGTCTAAATTGTTATTCATCGTCCAAAGAAAAGAGAGAAAAAATGGGGAAGAGTGGGAGTTATGTAGTAGGAGTGAAGAAGTTAGTTTGATTCGTGGAGTCGCTAATTGCTTTGCGGTTTCTTTAGCAGTTAATTGTCGAATTGTTTTTTATTTCTTTACATGCCCCCTTGTTTTGTAGGATTTACATTTTCTTTAATTTTTTGGTTGAGTTTTTGGTTATTCGAATCTATAAGTCAAAACAATTATATTGTTCTGCTTTTCAAGTCTTAGGGGAGGGTGCATTCAATTTGGATAAAATTGATTTGCATTTAAAATTATAAATCTTCGGTTATTCAAACATAAATTTTGAAAACTCTAGTGAATTTTTGTGTTTTTAAATTTGTGATTTTAAAATAAACTTTATATCTACTATATTTGAAAATATATTAAATAACGGATTTAAAAAAAGAATAATTCTCTCAAATAGTTTTTTTAAGTTTTTGTCACAAAAATATGATTTAAAGAAAGAAAATGATCAAAATAGCCTTTTTTGTTTTGAAAATTTTAATTTTTATGTTTTATTTTTTAAAATTTGAAACCCTATCCCCAAAAGCCCACCCCTTAACTCTAAACCCTAAGTATAGATTAGTTAATCATAGGGTAAAAATACATTTTTATCCTTTAATTAAACTTATTTTGGCCATTTTCTTCATTAAGGGTTATTTTTGTGACAAAAAATTAAAAGAGACTATCGTAGGGAATTTCTCTTAAAGAAATTTGTAGTGATTTTAGAGTATTTTGATGTACTATATTTGTCAAAAAATTTAATCATATTTTAAGAAAGAATTTAGAATGGTTTAACTAAATCATTGTAAAATTTTCAGCCAAAATCATCTAAAAGTTCATTCAAATCAACTTTTTTTAAATCACTTACAAATACATAATTGAATTTGTACTAAAACAAAATAGACGTCAGAGCAAAAAAAAAAAGAAGACCAAATCAAACTAAACTAAAAAGTATTTATGTATTTGGTTCAGGTCCCTTTTCTGACATCAATTATGTATATTTTTGGCTAACTTGGTTTGAACTTTGAACCGGGTACGGTCTAGTTCCAACCGGAGGTTATCAAGCCAAATCAAAACTAATTTTTGCTGTTGTTCGATTCGGTATCAACTGCATCAAAACCTCTTTGGAATCTCTTGACGATGAACAACAAATCACAACGTAAAATTAAGGATAACGTTAATGTAGTAGCAATTCCAAGTTCCCAAACCAGCTCTTACATATGTAAGTTGTAACAACTCAAATAAAATCTGAAAAGATGAAACAAAATATATAAAACAAATGTTTTGGGGGATGACGGGTAAAGAGAAAGAAGATGACCACAAATACCTATCGTGCGGCTTTTTTATCCACAAGTCACGATCCTATCATAAATATGAATTATAAGAGTTCCATAACTGAGAGATTTGATGAGAGACAATCAGTTCACGAACCTGCTGCTGCTACTGGCCAATACTTCCCAATAGTCGTTCTACAGCAGCGTTAACGTTTCCATTGGTTGCAAGTAAAGCCCTTATGTTCTCTGCTCTGTCATAGAATCCCATTTCTTGCAGCTGTTGCAACTGAGTCGCGAAGCGTTCCTCTGGAGGAACTGGAATCAAACACGAAAAATGTTTCAGCGGAACCATCGCTACATATACATAAGAATAACAAGAAAAAACAGGGAGTACAATTCCAGTGAAACCTAACCATTGGACTGGTTCGTGCCACTCAGGCCGCCAGCACCAAGACTGCCAAACATATTCATCAATAAATCCAGCCCTGCGTTGTTGCCTGTCATAAACATTGCGTTCGTACCAATTTACTCAATAAGTTGCATGTGAAAATGTATGTGCTAGAATAAAACATGCACTGATGAAGCGAATGGAACAAAAAGGTGACTGTAAGAGAAACAACTCAAGCCATTATAATTCAGATATAGATAACATATAGTTGCAACTACCTGCGGCAGCAGCACCAGTTTGTCCCGGTTCCCTACAAAGAAGATGGAATGAGAATATGAATACGGATTGATGGAAATTAAAAATTAATAAGAGATATCAACACTCTGTTAGCTTATGCCAAAAAGGCAAAAAAAAAAAAACGTTTACTTTTATGTTCAAGTGTATTTCAACAATTAAAATGCTTCACAGCCCCAAGTAAGGGTTTACCAACGATAAGCCCAGTAAAAAAAGTACAAGAGTTGCTGTGTCGCTCATGATTCAATCCTTGCTTAAGATAAAAATCATTCACCACCAATGGGATTATCTGTTTAGCTAGTCACACTACTGTCTAAACACAATATAACACAAAAGACAATCAAGATATATACAGGACATGATAAGGGTATTCAGACTTACTGGCTGCTCGTATTCCTATTCTGAGGGAAAAGTGATTGCTGTAGAGTCATCATTTGCTAAAAACCAAAAAAAACAATCAATGACTTTAGTTAATGAAACTTCATCATTTGGTAATAGCTTAGAGATACATAAATGTTTCGTTGGAGAGACAACATGTTCGAAATTCACATGCATAAACCCAACAAAGGAGGCCCAACTGACCTGCATCATCTCCGGGGAGCTAAACTGACGAAGGAAATCTGGGTTCTGCATCATTTCCCTCAACTGAGGATTCGAATCAAGCATGGTTCGGAGTTGTGGGTTTAGATTCATAAGCTGCAACCAAGAGGACACATAAAACACATGTTCATCACAATGGCAACAACCTCTTAAGCATAGGTAGTCTAGGCGTTACCTGGTTCATGTATTGTGGATTCGAGAGTAAGCTTTGCATCATCTGGGACATGGCTGGATTTTGCAATATCTGGCTCAACTGAGAAGCATCTGGAGTGGCACCAAGAGGTGAATCCGCTCCAAGTCCCCCAAGACCACCAAGGCCTCCAAGACCTCCAAGTCCACCAAGTCCAGGGCTTCTCGTATCCCCACTGGAATTTGTCCTTCCTGGGGCGTTTGTCTGGCCTGTAAAGTGTCCCCACAATAATGTTTATATCATTACAAGTAAAATTTAACATAGAAACAGGCCAAGAAACTTAATCATAACAACAAATAGTGAGAACTACGTAAACTAACTAAGCAATTTATTATAAACGATATTGCTCCTTAACCAACGTGGTAAACACAAACTTCTATTTATAACCAAGCCACTGTTACTGTTATAACATATTATGGAACACCTCCTTTAGAAGACGAGTAATCACTCAGGCAATTAAGGGAAGGGATTGAAGTTTCTTACCAGCAGTAGCACCCCAAGGATTAGGAAGTGGATTAGCATTGGGAATACCATTCCCTGTCCCCGTCTCAGCACTCGGTGTAGTAGAATTATTAGAAGCATCGCTACCCTGCGTAGTAACCCCCTGGTTTCCAAGGAGAGCAGCAAAAGGATTCGAAGCCGCATTGTTTCCAGCGTTCCCGGACATAGTGGTAGCATTCATGAGCGGCTCCTGGACATTTTCATACATGCGCCTAAGATGGTTAAACCCCTCAGGCATAGACTCAATATTACTCATGGCCCTATCAGTATTCCGCATCATCTCACGCATCAGCTCCGGGTTCCTCGCAGCTTCCATAGTCTGCCTAAGGATGCTAGGGTCATTAAGCACGTGGCCAAGCTCAGGGTTGCGGTCCACAAGGTCACGCATTTGAGGGTTACTCATAATCATACTCCTCATAAACTCAGGGTTGTTCATGAGGTTCTGAATGGCTGGTGTGTTCATCATGTCTCTAATCATGTTAGGGTTTTGAGCTAGCTGCTGCTGTGCCTGCTCAAGATCAGGAAGACCAGCTCCGAATAAGCCAGACATAGCATTCCCACCACCACCACCTAAAGGGTTAAATCCAAGCCCAGGGAACAAAGCTTCTCCTGCGTTTGAACCAACACCTCTAGTAACACTAGGAGGAGTGGGTTGGTTAACCGGAGCAGAAGGAGGAGGTGATGAGGATGGAGCAGAGCCTCGAACCATATGAACGGTGTGATCAGCCTCCAAACCTATATACACAAATCATTATTTAAGGGATTCGAACAACCATAAATCGAGGACGAAACTCTCACCGTAGCTGACAAGAGATTGATCGTCCTTGAGGATGCGACCTTTGTAAATCAAGCGCTGCTGATTCGCTGGGACTTCGCTGTTCTGCGCGACCAACTCTTTGAAGGCCCCCACCGTGGAATCGAGACTCGTTCTCACGCTAAATTTGGATCCGTTCGAGCACCTGACGTTGACGGACACCGTGGCGTCTCCTCCTCCTTCGCCACCATCAACGGCGGCAGTCAGAGGCTGACTCGAATCTCCTTCTCCACCCATTCTTAATTGTTTAGTTCGAGGAAATCGCAAGATTTATTGAGGAGAGGGATATATTGAGAGAGAGACTTTGAGAATTGTAGAGAATGACTTGGGCTTCAGAGAACGTATCGACACCAACGGGTCGAGCAGTCGGGTCAGATTCCTTTCTTGGATCCGAATCTGATGATACAGAAGGATGTGATATACTCACCAGTCACGGCGTCGTTTTAGTATAGTTTAACTTCTTTCGTAAAGGCCAACTGATCCCAATTACGACGTCTTTGATATAATTTAACTTTTTCATTGACGCTCATCAACAGAGGCGTGCCTACAGTGTATTGAAAAAGGCACTCGCCTTAGGCCCCCGATTAATATGAACTTTTTAGGGCCCCAAAATTTAAAATAATTTCTAATCTAGTTGTTTAAACTTATTTTTTTAAGAACCCTTTCCACATAGTAGACTAACTAACCTTCTGAATTCATGTGTTTTTTTCCTATATGACGTAATATAGCATAAACTTATTCTTTTACAGTGTTAAACTTGTGTATTTGGTGAAAGTGATATATCATATTGTAAAATTGTTTTCATTATAGTTGTAAATAAGTTTATTTTAAAATTTGCCTTAGACCCCTAAAACTCTTCGCACGGCACTGCTCATTAAGTGCGTGATTGGCAAAGCTGAGCAGGAATTACACTACAAGAAAACGTGTCCATAACAACAAACATTTACGACGAAAATATTTCGTCGTAAATTTACATGGTCTTTACAACGAAATTACGAGGAATCTAACTTTCGTCGTAAACGCCATATAAATTTACGACGAACTGATTTCGTCGTAAACTCCATGTAAGTTTACGACGAATGTACGTGGAATGAGAAATACGTCGTAATCATGACATCGACATTACAACGAAGCATGTTACCGTTATATTTAGGTGAAAACGTGTATTCAATGTGCTTTAACTTACCTAATTTCGTCGTAAAGTCGTTGTAAATAATATGTTAAAACCATGTAAAATCCATGTAAAATATTCCTTGTAAAATCGTTGTTATATTTCAACTACCCAACTCTAAAATTTCTCTATATATATGTCATTTTCCACAACTCTCTTCCTCACAACACACAAACGGGAGAAAAAAAAATCCGAAAAAAAAATTTCAAAAAAAAATCTAAGAAAAAAATGGCCGGTGGCGGTAGTATTTACGAGTTACGGAGTTGGATGTATTTGCACAAAGATTCTGACGGGAGGGTGACGAACGCATTTTTGAGCGGGCTAGAGACATTCATGCACCAGGCGGGCTGTACACCGATCACACAGGAAAGCGGTAAGATGTTCTGCCCCTGTCGGAAATGCAAGAATTCAAAATTTGCACGTAGTGAAACTGTATGGAAGCATTTAGTAAACAGAGGATTTACACCACAGTACTACATTTGGTATCAACATGGAGAGGGTTATGGGGGAAATGAAGCTAGTAGTAGTAATAATAATTTTGAGGATGGTCATCATAGTGAAGAACCGAATCATTTGCATAATGAATATAATTATCATCAAGACCATGAGCAGATGGTAGATCATGATAGAGTTCAAGATATGATTAGTGATGCATTTTTAGAAACAACTACAACAATAGCTGATGGAACTGGAAATGTAGAAGAACCTAATTTGGATGCAAAAAGGTTTTATGAAATGCTAGATGCTGCAAATCAACCAATCTACACTGGTTGTAGAGAAGGTCTCTCTAAATTGTCTCTAGCAGCTAGGATGATGAATATTAAAACGGATCATAATTTACCTGAGAATTGCATGGATGCATGGGCGGAGTTGTTTAAAGAGTATTTGCCAGAAGACAACGTGTCTGCTGAATCTTATTATGAGATTCAGAAATTGGTTTATAGTCTTGGGTTGCCTTCGGAGATGATTGATGTTTGCATCGACAACTGCATGATCTACTGGAAAGAAGATGACAAGTTAGAAGAGTGTCGATTCTGCAAAAAACCACGATTCAAACCGCAAGGCCGTGGGAGGAATAGGGTACCGTACCAAAGGATGTGGTACCTACCAATTACAGACAGATTGAAAAGATTATATCAATCTGAGAGGACTGCTGCATCGATGAGGTGGCATGCGGAACATGTCCAGAGAGATGGTGAGGTTGCACATCCATCAGACGCAAGAGCGTGGAAACATTTCAACAAGGTACACGCAGATTTTGCTACAAATATTCGGAATGTCTATCTTGGGTTATGCACCGATGGATTTAGTCCATTTGGAATGTCTGGTAGACAATATTCTTTGTGGCCAGTCATTCTTACGCCGTACAATTTACCGCCGGATATGTGCATGGAACAAGAATTTCTATTTTTGACCATATTAATCCCTGGGCCGAAGCATCCAAAACGGTCTCTTGATGTTTTTCTTCAACCGTTGATAGAAGAGCTAAAGCAATTGTGGTCAGAAGGGGTGAGGACGTACGATTGTTCCTTGAAAAACAATTTTACGATGCGAGCAGTTCTGCTGTGGACGATAAGTGATTTCCCTGCTTATGGGATGTTGTCTGGCTGGACAACACATGGAAGATTATCTTGTCCATATTGTCTTGGATCGACGGATGCTTTTCAACTGAAGAATGGTAGGAAGAGTTGTTGGTTTGACTGTCATCGTCGCTTTCTTCCACTTGCCCATCCGTACAGAAGAAATAAGACATTGTTTCGGCACAAAAAATTGTCAGAGACGGTCCTCCTCCATATCTCACCGGCCAGCAGATCGAAGCAGACATTGATTATTACGGAGCTCAGGAAACAGTTAAAGTTGGAGGAAATTGGCATGTTCCTGGAAATATGCCTGATGGATATGGTGTGTCTCACAATTGGCATAAGAAGAGTATATTTTGGGAGCTACCCTATTGGAAGGATCTTCTCTTACGCCACAATCTGGATGTCATGCATATTGAGAAGAACTTTTTTGAGAACATCATGAATACATTACTTAACGTCCCTGGGAAGACAAAAGATAACAAAAAGTCAAGGATGGACTTACCTGATATTTGCTCAAGAAGTGAGTTACATATCAAGAGCAATGGAAACGTTCCTGTTCCCATCTTCCGGTTGTCATCAGAAGCCAAAACAACCTTGTTTGACTGGGTTGCATCAGAAGTTAAGTTTCCTGATGGTTATGTTTCAAATCTGTCAAGATGTGTTGAACGAGGTCAAAAGTTCTCCGGAATGAAGAGTCATGATTGTCATGTGTTTATGCAACGACTACTTCCATTTGCTTTTGCCGAGCTCCTTCCAGCAAATGTCCATGAAGCACTTGCAGGTAATTATAAAACGTTAATATATATACATATGTTATGAAATGTTATTAATTTGATTACTTTTGCAATATACAGCCATCGGCGCTTTTTTCAGAGATCTCAGCACACGTACGTTCAAGGAAGAAGTCATCGAACAACTTCATCATAACATTCCGATCATATTGTGCAACCTGGAGAAGATATTTCCTCCTTCATTTTTTGACGTCATGGAGCATCTAGTTGTCCACCTACCGTATGAAGCATTGCTTCGTGGACCTGTTCACAACGGATGGATGTATCCGTATGAGCGACAGATGAAACATTTGAAGGGGAAAGCAAGAAATCTTGCAAAGGTGGAAGGTTCAATAGTTGCGGGAAGTTTGACAGCCGAAACATCTAACTTCACATCATACTACTTTGCTCCAACTGTTCGTACGAGGAAAAGAGTTCCTAGAAGATATGATGATGGTGGAGTACCGACATCATATCCAATTGATGGTGTTCCTGACATTTTCTGCGAAATTGCACGGTTTGGTGGTAAAACGAAAGAAGTATGGTGGTCATGTGAAGAGGATAAACATAGTGCCCACACTTATATTCTGCTCAACTGCGAGGATGCAGTGACCCGTTACTTTGAAAGGTAAATATTTTTGTGAATGTTAATTATATGAATTGCAGTTAATTATGTATGACTTGATTATTTGTTTAATTTGCAGCATGTTTGTATCTCAAGTTGAAGAAGCAATACCAGGAATATCTGCAACTGATGTGGACACACGTAAAGATAAGCACTTTGTCAAGTGGTTAAAATCACAGGTACGTAATATATCTCATACATTGATTAATTAAGTAAGTGTTTTGATACTTCAATATTAATTAAGAATAACTGCTTTTTGCAGGTTGATTATGACGATCCTTATTATCCCGTATGGTTTCACGAATTGGTTCAAGGTCCAGTTGCAAAGGTCACCACATCACCTATGTATTTCACACGAGGATTTACCTTTCACACATACGAGTATGGGAGACATCGGGCAACGAGTAACTACGGAATATGTGTGAAAGGTGAAACGGACTTTTACGGGATCTTGCAGGAGATTATTGAAGTGGAATTTCCGGGGTTATTGAAGCTAAAATGCGTCCTCTTCAAATGTGAATGGTTCGATCCTGTTGTGAACCGAGGGATTCGGTATAACAAATTTGGTGTTGTGGATGTCAATTTTGGGAGAAGATACAACAAATTTGAGCCTTTCATTTTAGCTTCACAAGCCGAGCAAGTAAGCTTCCTTCCTTATCCTCGGCTTCGAACTTCCGGGATAAACTGGTTAGCTGCTATCAAAATTACACCTCGTGGACGCATTGTCGCTGGAGAAGAACCGCCCTTGCAAGAAGAAGACGCTATCAATGAAGTTGAGGTACCAGAACAACCAACTGATGAAATCCTTTTGATCGACCCGCAAAACTTTCAATATGAAGATATTCCCGAAGATGCGACAGATGAAGCACGTGAAGACGAGTTCGAGAGAAGCGACGATGATGATTGTAATGATAGTGATGAGAACGAAAACGATTTAGAGTGATGTAATATTGATGAGAACGAAAACGATTTAGAGTGATGTAATATATGTCTCTGATGTTGTATTTCTCTATTGTAACGTATGTTTAAAGAAATATTGTTTTTTTACCATCCTAATGTATGTGTAACAGATGTTGTTTTATATAATATGTATTTGTGTTAATTTTAAAAAAATTATTTGGAGTTTTAGGGTTTTAGAGTTTAAGTTGGAGAAAGAGCACCAAGTAGTAGAGAAGAAGAGATATGATGTTAGATGATATGTGACTTTGGGGTTTAGGGATTTCATTCTCGGTGTTTAGGGTTAAGCGTTGTAAAATCGTCGTAAATGTTTATCTATTCCACGTAATTTCGTCGTAAATGGAAAAACGCGGGCCTGGTAACTTCGTCGTAAACGCGGGCCATGTAAATTCGTCGTAAACCGATGTTTCGACGTAATTTCGTCGTAAATCGAAAAACGCGGGCCTGGTAACTTCGTCGTAAATGAAAAAACGCGGGCCTGGTAACTTCGTCGTAATGTTACGTCGCGTTTACGAAGAAACATTTTCTATATATTGGGACGCCGAGACGAGGCTGCCTCGTCCATTCCTCCCAAACTCCTCTCCTCTCCCTAAGGTACATTCTCTTCCCTCCTTTTTTTTTTTTTTTTTAAGTTAGTTTAGGTTATTAATTAGTTAGGTAATTAGTTTAGGTGATTATTTAGATAATTAGTTTAGGTGATTAGTTAGATGACGGAATCCTATAGTTTAGGTGATTAGTTAGGTAACGGAATAATTTTTTAATTATGTTGTCATAATTGATTAAATTTATTTAATTTTTTTTAGATGGCTCCTAGAAGGAAACCAGCAGCACCTACTTATGCCCAGTTGTTTGGCGATGGTTCCGGTACATCTTCTTCCGGTCCATCGTCTTCCGATGCAGTTCCAGACTCTCAGACTTCTCAGAGAGTTTTTTCGAGTCCTCCTCTTCCACCGCAGATGCCTCCACCTCCTCCTCCAGCGGCTGCACCTGAGCCTGTCCCAGAAGGTGCAGTTCATCCGGATTTGCGTGTGCCTTCATATGCTCCCTTCGCGAGATATACGGTGGAGGATTTGCTTGCCCAGCCTGGACGGGAGGGTTTGGATGTTCTAGACCCCGATAGACCCCGAGGAACTTATTGGTAAGTTATTAATTTTTATTACTTTAAAATTTAAGTAATTTTTATTTTGTAACGGTTAAATTGTTTTTTCAGGTTTGGGGCTAACAACCGTGTTAGCCGGAGCGTTTCGGCGACGATTAAGGGTTACTACGACGGGGCATACCCGAACTGGAGCAAGACACCAAATCACGTTAAGATCACGTGGTTTAAATGTTTTACGGTAAGATTTTTAAATTTAATTAAATTTTCACTTTTAAATATATATATATGTTTTTAATATTTATTATTAATTGTAATTTTTTCAAAATTTTTATGTTTCAGCAAAAGTGGCATTGGTCTTTGGGAATCACCGAGGGGGTGAAGGCGGAATTCGTTGCAAAGGCAAAGATACGCCTCTGCAACACAGTCTCTGATTGGAAGGACAAGTGGGAGATCTACGGGTATGAGGGAAAGCCCACTGAGCTCACGACGGATGTGTGGGATGGCCTCATCGCCTATTGGGAGCACCCCTCTTCGATCAGAAAGGCCAATTCGTGCTCGGCTTCTCGAAGGACGAAGGATAAAGATGGTCATTTGCCCATGCTTCACAGAACCGGACAAAAAACTCATGCAGGAGTCCGTCTAGAAGCTGTAAGTTTTGTTTTAAATATATATTTTAAAATATTCAATTAATATAATTTATAATATTTAATTTAATTTTTTTTTGTAGTTCGAGAAGTCGGGAGTCTTACCTTCTCTGTCTGACCTATTCAAGATGACTCACGCCACATCCGACGGAGTTTTTGTGGATCCTGCATCTGAGAAACTCTTCCGGACAGTGGTTGGTCGGATTGAAGAATGGGAGACGCAACTAACCCAGGAGTCTCCCGATGGATTACCAGTCACATTGTCCACCCAAGAGGTCGACAGAATCTTCGAAGAGGTAACTTAAAATTTTAGTTTACATTATTTTAAATATTTTAACATAATTAACTATATTAATATATGTTTTGATTTTATAGGTGGCTCCTAAAAAGAAGGGACGGATAGTCGGTATAGGCTCTGTTGACGAAGTTGCTCTGTTAACAAAGTTGCAAGGGCAACTTCGTCATACACTTCGAGACGGGATGAAGAGACTGCTCAGATGAAGGCTCAAATGGATAGCCAGAAGGCTTAAATGGATAGCCAGCAGGTTCGTTTAGACTCTCTTGAGGATTTGCTAGACGTGATGGCCGTGGGAAACCCGGTTATGCAGAGAATGTTGAGTGAGAGACGAGCCGCTCTTGGAATGCCACCACGAGATCCGCAAGAGTCCGATCCAACCCGTCAACAGCCGAGCAACCCCACCAACTACTTCGACAATATTTAGTTTTTTTTTTCTGTTTGTATTATGAATTTAAATATTATTGTATGACTTTTTAAAATATGTTTTCCAATTTCATATTACGTTTTAAAATTTAAATTATTTTAAATTCTGAATATTAAATATAAATTAAAATCTATTATATACTAATTAATAATAATATAATAAGAAACGATGTAAACTCCTCGTAAACATTACATGGAGTTTACATCGAATGTTTACGAGTGATTAACATCGAAATATTTACGAGGATTTTATATCGAAATGTTTACGAGTGATTTACAACGAAAGTATTTACGTGTGCTTTACATCGAAATAATTACGTGGGCCTTACGTGGCGTTTACGACGAATCCTTTCCCTGCGCTTTACGAGGAATATATTTTGTCGTAAACGTAACGAGTCGTTTACGACGAAACCTCCGTTACGACGGACGTTTAACAACGAAACATCTTTCGACGTTAATTCGTCGTAACACTCCGTTTACGACGAATTTACAACGAATATTGCCCTAGTAAAAAATATGTTTTCTTGTAGTGGTAGCAGCTGAAAACATGAGTGAAGATGTGAGCTGCGAACGTGAGCCGAAAAATAAAATGTATTTTTAAATTTTATTAAAATAAAATATTAAATCTAAAATTTTTATAATATAAAATATTACAAGATATGAACTAGCATTAAAAGTTATTAAAAATAAGAAAATATCAAAAAATTAAAAAAAAAGAATTAAAAACTTAAATTTAAATTAATAACGTGAATAAAAAGATTTATCTTCTTCCTTTCCATATTTGTTCTGCAATGTTGTTTCTAATACCCGCCATATATGCATCCCATGTAGGAACATAACTCGTTCTTTGAGCTTCAACATCATCATCATCATCTTCAGAATCTAAACATCTCACTTTCTCTTTATTCATACTCTTGAAAATCTTCATCATTTTTTGTTGATTTTCGTATGAAGTAATGCAACGCCATTGTTGCAACGACAATCTTAAATTGTGTCTGAAGATCATACCGCGCTGGATTTCTGATAATAGCAAACTTTCTTTTCCACATCCCGAAAGTTCGCTTAATCACAAAAAGCAAAGAAGAATGAAAGTCCCCTTCGCCATTGATGCGGATGATATCGAACTCGACGGTACGGAGCAAGATATCCCTTCCTATTAGGGTGTCCTGAATCAGCGAGAAAATATTTTCTTTCAGGAGGAGTTGAAAAATATTCATGTTATATTCATTGTCAATATCTTCGAATCATGTGCACTTTCCGGTGTGTCCACATATGTATATATAAACTCCATTGATACATATTGCAAGCACGTTCATGGTAGGATGTTGCTTCCGTAAATTCAAATACTTCTTCTTTTTTTCAGATCCAACTCGCATTGACACATGTGTACCATATAGAGCTCCTATACAACCACTAAAGAAAGGATAATACCTTGTATCAGAAGAGAGGGTGATGCTTACTTGTCGAAGTTCATTTTCTCCAGGCTTTATAATATCATGAGACATGCGAACAAGTGCATCCAAAACTTCATGAAACTTTCTATTCACTGTCTCTTGATTGCGTTGATAATGTGTTGCAATTGTTCGCTGGACTTCATCATGCACAGTTTCAAGAAACATTGCAACAGCCTCTTCTAGACCACATTCTCGAGATTCTCGTAGCCCATAGTCACTCCTCAACCTATCACATAACAGTCGAAAAGTTTCTTGATGCATGTGTAAAGTTTCATAGCATTCTTGATCATGCCCATTGATCATTTGCATCGCATGGTGCCATCCTCGGCATCGATCAATTCGCATTAGTACTATGTCAGGGTTTGGATTTAAACATTCACTCTCAAGCAACAACATTATTACTTTAAATAGATTTTGGTTGTAACAAATAATTAGTTCCTACAAAAAAAATTGTTGGGTTCAAAAACGGTCATGACGAAGTTAACATCCAAATCTCCGTAAAAATCAGCATGAACGTTTTTTACGAAAGTTACTCTTCGTAAAAAAGAATCTTTACAAATAGCCTTGCGGCAAAATATTGTTCCAATCTCAATCGAACCACTAAAATACCGATTGTCTGAAGGCAACAGACACGTATCCAAATCGGCCACAGACAAGCTCAAGTATGGCCATCGGACCACGCATAAGCCAAACTCGGTCTCTACGTAGCGACCGAGCACGTACACAGCTCGGTCGCTACGTAACGACCGAGCTCAAGCCAAGCTCGGGCCTGGCAGATCTTGCTCTTTAATTGCTCTGGCAGATCTTGCTAACCGATCTAAACTCTCGCAAAAATGAGAAACGATTGCCACACATACTTAGCTCGCTTCCCAAAAAAAAGAACTAGAGACACGCACATCGTCTTAAAATCGATTCGTTCCTAGCAACTTTCTTAAAAACCGACATATTCCAAGTTGTCAACCTGAAAACCACCAAGTCGCAATCCTAGAGTCGTCTTCAAACCGACCCGGATTGTCGGTCATTCTATTCCTCAAAAAAAGGAGGGAGTAGGAATGTATACTATAGTCGCATACTCCCTTACTTCAAAAAACTTTTTGCCTCGGCATAAAAAAATATACTTTTGACAAAGTAAATTCTCGCAGCGATATGCAGAAAACACTTAGGCAATCGGATGCCTCAATGAAATCGTCCCAATAGGCAAACGACAATCTAAGATTTGTCTAAACGCCAACAACATATCTAAAACATCAGGAACATAATCTCGAGGACTATACAGCACCTCTTATCGCGATCATGCGTTTAGAAAACATGTACCAATATCAAACTAAAACTCGACGATTAGCCAAAGTCTGGAAGACCCTTTCGACTGAAACGAGTTTCGTATAAAAGTCAAAAATTATACGAGAAAATCTTCAACCACCAGCATTGCTTTCAGTTTCCGTTGAACCTGGAGTGATTCCAAGGAAATCTCACCAAAGATCGAAATGAAAGTCGAAACGCGTCTCGTAAAGTCAGCGAAAACTTCGCTACTTTGACACATCCGATTTACTATCATCGTAGAGTGCTGACTTCCACGTTTCACTTCCTTCAGATATATCCGAGCAGGAAATTACCTCGAAACTGACTCTGCACGGGTTCTGGGTCGAGACTGTTAGGCTTCGTCTCCCTCGGATGAAAAGGAAACAATTTTCATGCGACTAAAGGAAACATTATACGAAATATTCGTCGTATAACTGAAACCTAAAGCAGATCGTTTTCTACACCCATGGGCCATCTTAAAACATGAAAGCTCCGGCTTACTTGGCATATCAATCTCGACAAACGCCCTTTGGCCCTAGGCTAACTACGCCTTCCCGTAAAGCCCGAACCAGAATTCGGCATCCCTTTAAGGAAAAATCGTAAACTAACACGGCTTTGGTGTTAACGCAAAAGTGCCATGGTTTAATCCTTTACCAACAACGTCCTTGGCTATAAAGCTGAGAACAACCTTCATGCAAAGCCAAAACAACTGAGCGACCACCGCTCCAATAACTTGATGGCTAAACGGTAATCCGCAATTTGTCTTGAAACGCCAAGTAACGATTACACAAACAATTATCATATGACCCAGAAACGGGAATCATACGGTAAATTTGTCATAACAAAACTCAGTCCTAACAACCAAACAGTTAATGGAAAGGTTGAACTTGTCAAAAATCGACCAAGTTCCATATGCTACGATTCACTTTAAGCCCGCTGTGTTTTACTCGTAAAATACGGCATGTAAGGAAAACTCGTAACAGAGCTCCTATAGCTATACGAAACATCCTCAAATATACACGAAAGAAATCTCGGAAGGCCAACACCTCACAAAGCACAGTATAGGAGGATGCCTCTTTCCGGGGACAAATTTACGCGACCCCTTGGTCCTAACTCCTCGATCGCAAATCAAATCCAAACAGGAACTACAATTTTGGCTGCGAACATCCGTGGAAAAACCAAAATGTTTCTCAAATGCAGGGTTAAGACTAAACCCTTGCAATACCGCATAACACCTTCAAGCCCACGAACATTTCAAGCACGAAACGCGGCGTACGAAAGAATAACAAATCTTCAGCATCGCGAGACGTCGCAGACGCCTGAAGATTCGTTCTTCGACGAAATTTTCTTCCTCGATAAAAACACCTTCTTAGAAGACCAGACAGTCATACGCACTAACATCTTCTCAAAACATATCCTTCGCGAAGACTCAAAACAATAATTTTTACCATTAAGTTTGTTGCTGATCACAACAAACTCTTAACGTCCTAAACAGACTTAGCCATCTCGTAGAGATGACTCTCGTACATCCGACACAAGGACAATAGCGATATAAAAGAAACCCAAAATTTTTGGTCAGCACTTCTAGGAGTCTTAAAAATTGTCCTTGGAGAGATGCTCGGTTCCAACCATACAAGTCGTATAAGCCGAGAACCTATCGCGGACTTTAAATTGGTATGAAATCAGGATGAAACTGTAACGGGATACGTAAGCCGAATTAGTCATCGCACCCCCTAAAACCAGAAGTAAGCCTAGGTTTTGCCATAAACCCAACACACTGGTCTCTAACATCTCTAGGCATGATATCAAAAGATACGAGATCCCAAAATATGTCTCTTCGCTTGTATTCCAATGTTTATGAAGTTCCGAAAAGCAAAATTTTCGTACATTCTCATCTAAAACAATCAGTGAATATAACGATCTACAAAGAGTTAGATATGAGATGACAACTCATACTCTTCCCTCTACAATCGAACGAATACAAACATGTTCTTAAAACGCGAAACACAATTTATTAAAAAAGTCGCAAAGCGGCTGGGATTCGAAGCCACACGCTTTCAGTCCCGAAAACATAAATACGGCCACACTCGGCCAAAGTGAACAGCCTTCAAGGCTAATCTTGAGGCCGACAAAGGTCCACTACAAAATGCCATCAACGACAACATAACTGGACCGTAAAAGGTCTCACTGGAAAACAGGTCATAAGCATCTTAACTCCAAGACGAACTACGAAAGGCTTGATCCCTTCGACAAGGGTACGTAGGCAGCCTTCATAAGGCGCAGCCCCAATAAAAAAAACTTTTCTTTATATGCATAAGTTTTTCTTCGTCAATGTTTGTCTACGAATCTTCGGATACGAACTTCGTCCAACATGCCTATCTTGCCTAACTCGCCTAACCACACGCTAGAATCTCATCAACGATCCACGATTCTAACGGGCTGGGGGGCTAACTGTTGGGGTCAAAAATGGTCACGACGAAGTTAACATCCAAATCTCCGTAAAAATCAGCATGAACGCTTTTTACGAAAGTTACTCTTCGTACAAATAATCTTTACAAAGAGCCTTGCGCTAAAATCTTGTTCCGATCTCAATCGAACCACTAAATACCGATTGTCCGAAGGCAACATACACGTATCCAAATCGGCCACAGACAAGCTCAAGTATGGCCATCGGACCACGCACAAGCCAAGCTCGATCGCTACATAGCGACCGAGCACGTACACAGCTCGGGTGCTCGGTCGCTACGTAGCGACCGAGCTCTAGCCAAGCTTGGTCGCTACGTAGCGACCGAGCTCCAGCCAAGCTTGGTTGCTACGTAGCAACCGAGCACGCACACAGCTCGGTCGCTACTTAGCGATCTAGCTCAAGCCAAACTCGGTCGCTATGTAGCGATCGAGCACGTACACGGCTTGGTCGCTACGTAGCAACCGAGCTCTCCCAAAACGTTGATACGACACGAATCCATGCATTCTCGTCTACTCTTTAATGCTATCTTCCGTAGGCCATGGCTAAACAATTCTTTGTTTCTCATCACTCGATGTCATCAGTCAAACTTTACGATAAAAACCGCGGGAAGTTCATTTTTATCGAAGAAACCGTGATAAACGTTGTGAGTCGAAGACGGCCCAAAGAGACCTAAAACGCAGCTCGAAGCCCACTTACAATTTCTTATCCGAAAACCCATAAGCCTTATGACGGTTTATGCTTGGTTCGTAAGGCAAGATAAATGTCAAGTTTTCGCGGATAAATGTGGAGTTTCCAAAGATAATCACGAAGATCGGAAAAATCGGAATATCTCTATTTTTGAGATATGACAGCTTAAGGACAGAAGGGAAAAAGCTAAAACCAACTTTGGAGGAGTATATAAGGAGTTCTAAGCGAGAGGCACAAGATAGAACTTTTTGACAGCAAACTTAGCACTTAGAGCAGTTTAGGCAATTTTTCGTTTTGTTATTCGAGCTGCGACTCAATTAGGTTTAGCAGCTTTAGGGTTTTAGAACTAGGAATCTCGCCGACAGCCCTTGTAGCCCAGGCTCTTACCTTGTTGTAACGCTTAAACTCGAATTCGGAATAAGACCTACTTTGCTATCTTTTCGATTTATTATCTTTTCTCGTCTTTATTTCGTGTTCTGATTTCTTGGCGTGTGGTATTAGCAGATATTCGAGACTTCTGGGAAATTAGGGTTCTCCTACTTTCCTTATTTAAACGGAAATCAACAGTGCAAATTTTGGTTCCCACAAAAATATAAACAAAGATAATATTTTTTAAAAGAGTTAATATTTATTTAAAAGAGTTAATATTTATTTAATTTAAGTAAAATTTTAAACAAGTGATATAAAAATATTTAATAAAGATAGTATATCCATTACTTTTGAAAAAAAAAACATAAATAAAAACATAAGACACGGTTCATGATTATTGGAATTCCTAAAAATCCTAAGTGACCATAAAAATAATTATCCTATCTCTACACAGAAATGAAATATCAAACAACGAAGAAAGAAATGGTTTTGTAAAAAAAACTACACGAACATTAAAGGAGAAAAGTCAAATAAGAGAATCGCCTAATAAAATCCTAAGTAGCCATAAAAATATAATATTCATGATATCTCTACAGACACAAAATGAAATATGAAACAAAGATGAAAGAAATTTTGGTTTTGTAAACTAAAAAGAAACTACACGAACGAGTAAAGAGAAAAGTCAAATAAGAGAATCACCTCGACACTTAGGGTTTGCAAAGGAATTTGTGTCTGCTCTTCCACGCTATCTTCGCACACACAAAAATACTTTATAATGAAATTGAATGTTTAATTATGTATAATCAACTGTGATATACTAGTTTTACCTTTAGCGAGTGTATTGAATCTGAGATCTGAAGTGATTTGATTTTTAATGAGTTTTCAAATGATTGTAGCAGAATCTGATGATTTGGTTTAATTTTTGTTAAATAACTCTAGAATCCCATATAAAACTATGTGATTTAGATTTTTATTTTTATAATTACAGAACTCCTCTCAAACACTCTAGAAACACTTAATACACTTTAAAATCTCTAATTTAAATTTTGTTCAATAACAGTAGATTTCAGAATGTTTTATAAAATGACAAGTTCAATAACACTGGATTTCAAAGTATTTTTTAAAATCCATGTTTGAATAAAAGTGAATTTGTCATTTTAATACAAATCAGCTCAAACTCTAAATTGAATACACCCCCTTAAAGTTTCAAGGTCCAGTGAAGTGTTTTTCATAGAAAAGAGGTGTTATTATTTTTAGATTTTTTTTAAAAAGATTTTAATAAACATATTATGATAGAATAAAGGATTTAGTTGGCAAAACTTTTTTGTTTGTTTCACTTTCAAAAAATTAATTTAAATCTAAATAAGAGAATATTCCAAGCATATCCGAATATTTTTTTGTGAAAACCAAAAAATTGACACATAAAAATTACAGAACTTGAAAACATTTTATTTTTTGCGTGATTCTTGAAAACACACAAACATACCTTGCAAACTCTTTATTATTATTGAGCGTGATAACGCACCAGCTCAAATAGCCGTTCCACTTTTTCAGCACAGGTGCGCCATACAATAAAAAAATCTTGAATGGCGTTGATCCGTAGCGGACCTCTGACCGAAAGTTGTTTAATGCACAATCGTTTTTTTTTTTATCCTTGAAATAACTTCAAATGTCTCGTCTCCAAACTCATTGTTAGAGGAAAGAAAATACTGAAAACGAAAACAAATCAAAGCATACACCAATAGGTACTTGAAAGATAAATACCCTATAAAAGGTGAAATGTGTAGAAACCATGGCTTCATACTTCCTTAAGAGAGACAGTTGCAGTCTCATCTTGGGTATGTAGATGGAGAATTGGAAGCATCTTCAAGAATGGTATCATTGAGCCAACTTGGACCTCCACGAGCTATATAAGATTGAAACCGTCCATCTTTAGTAACACTGACAGCGATCAACTCAGCTACTCTATTTGTAGTAACATTCACAACTTCCACATAGCAATTTTGGAAGCAATTTAGTGCTTGTCTAGTCCGTTCAATGGTATTGGACAGACTAGGGAACCACTGAGGATTATTCAGAGCTTCCAGCGTATGAGCTGATGAGATTTCCATGATCACTCTGTTCCAATGCAGAGTATGAAAATCTTTTGCTAACCAACACAATGAAGTAAGGACTGCTTCCAGGTTTGAGCTAACCCATGTGAAGGATCTCCGACTGTGTTCCATTGCCTGGCCTCGAAAATCCCGGATCACCCAAGAAGCTCCCGTATGTTGAGAATTAGCTGACCAGGAGCATCCTACATTACATTTTACGAACCCCATGGGAGGTTTTTGCCAAGCCCGCTCATTATCCAATACTCTGGTTGCACTTTATTCTTCCTGATCTTTCTGAATGAGCTTAAACCAAATGGAAGATTCCTCAGCTGCTTTGGAGTAGATGGTAGCTGCCGAGAATCTTCTCTGTTCAAAACAGAAGCTATTCCTTGCTTTCCATAGGTGCGAGAGTATCCAAGGGAAACGTAGCCTCTCAGATTGTCTAATTCTTTGATTTTTACTAACTGAGAGCACATGGTACAAGTTCAAAAGAACCAAGTGGTGGGAGAAACCTGCAGATGGGAGTGGAATCTGAGCGCGATCCCATGTTTCCTTAGCCACATCGCAGGTAAATAGAACATGACATATGGTCTCCTGATGAAGTCCACACAGAGGGCATGTTGTATCCAAGTTGATACCCCTTGATCTCAACCTTTCTTTGACTGCGAGTGCACCAGAGAGAGCTCGCCACAGAAAGTGTCTGAGTTTTGGAGATGTTTTTGTTTTCCAGAGGTCACTCCATAGCTTTTTCTCTAGAGGAGGAAGGGGCTGCGGTGTAGGAGATTGCAACTCTTGTATGGATTCAAGGAGTTTATATCCACTCTTGGAGTCATAGAAACCACTTCTTGAGAAACCCCAGACCAAAGAATCACCAGACCGTAGATTGAAACGAGTATTAAGGACGATGCTTACATCTTCTTCTTCAAAGAGCTGTCTCACTCGAGTCTCATTCCACCTTTTTGACGCAGGGTTGATCAGATGATCCACAGTTAAGGTCAGATCCACAATGGCGTCTTGTCTATATCTCGGGGCTCTAGGAACTTTATCAATAATCCAACAATCAGTCTATACTTTTGTGTTTGCCCCATTACCAAGCTTATGAAGCAACCCCTTCTTGAGAAGCTCCCGTCCATGTTGAATGCTTCACCAAGCGTATGAAGGCCTCGTCCCAATACCACATTCCAAGAATAATGACCGAGGGAAATACCTATGCTGTAATATTCGGGCCAAAAGGGAATCATGATGTTTCCATACTCTCCAAGCTTGTTTCGCAAGTAACACTTGATTGAACTTCTCAATGTCTTTAAACCCCAGTCCTCCCAACTCCTTGTCTTTACATAACTTCTGCCAAGCAATCCATGATATCTTCTTCTTGTTGGTACCATTGCTCCACCAGAACTCAATCATTGCACTTGTCAGCTTAGCACAAAGATCTTTTGGCAATTTGAAACAAGACATTGCAAACACGGGAAGAGCGAGAGCTACTGATTTCAGAAGTATTTCTTTACCTCCTTGGGAGAGTGATTTGGAGAACCAGCCCTTTAACCTCCCTTGTAGTATCTCTCTGATGAAGCTAAGGAGTTTCCTTTTCGAACCACTAAAGCATTCCGGAAGTCCTAGATAAGAACCTTCTCCACCTTCTTGCACAATGCCTAAGACGTTCTTGACTTCCTCTTTGATATTGTCTGGTACCTTTGCTCCAAATATTATAGATGACTTCTGGAGATTAATTACCTGGCCAGAAGCTTCTCCATCATTTTTCAGACATTCTAAGATCTCAGTTGCTTCCATTGAGTTTGCTTTGCACATAAGCAAACTATCATCCGCAAACAGTAAATGGTGCACTGAGGGACAAGCCGGTGAGAGTTTGATTCCTTGAATGCGTCCAGTTGCTTCGGGAATGTTTAGAGAATTTACCAAAGCTTCTGCACAGAGGATGAACAAGAACGGAGAGAGAGGATCCCCTTGACGAATGCCCCGTTCCGGTTTGATGAAGCCATGAGAATTCCCGTTTAGTAAGACCGTAAGGTGACTGAAGAGACACAAGCCATGATCCAACAAACCCATCTTCTGTCGAAGCCAATCTTTTCCAATAGCACTTCAAGAAAGCTCCACTCAACTCGATCATAGGCCTTAGACATATCAGTTTTAACAGCCATGCATTCTTTGGAGACGTTGATATTGGTTTTCAGACCATGTACCATCTCATGGGCGATTAAGATATTGTCTGAGATTAATCTCTCTGAGACAAAGGCCCCTTGAGTCTCTGAGATGATCTGTGGCAGAACTCTCTTCAGTCGATTACAAAGGATTTTTGATATCACTTTGTACGGCACCGAGCATAAACTGATTGGCCTCATCTCTTGCATCTTTGTTGGTTTAACTTCTCTCCAGTCCAGCGGAAATATTGTCAAAGTGGGTCGCATGTAAGTTTTAAATTTGGGCTTTGGCTCCGACTTAGTTTTTATTTGCAGTTTGGGTCGCGTCACTTTTTGACCCTATACAAGTCATCCACCAAAGACGTATCGCACCCTCCTCTTCCTGAGAAATTGCGAGTTTGCCACTTCAGCCTTCGCACGTGAGAGAGACTATCACGATTCCCAAGACAGACGGCCCAGTAACCTCTTACCCGCAAACCACCGCGGTAATTAAACAGCTTTCTTCTCCTCTCTCTTTCTCTCTCTCCATCAAATTATTTTACTAAACCTAAAAGTCAAAAAGTCTTGTCTCCTTCCGAGCTCTCGTGACTAGTTTAGCAGCTTCGAGCTCTGATTCACTAAAGCAGTTCAAAATCGACTTTAATTTAGATATCTATGGTTTCCCAGACGAACGCCGCCAGAACTTCCGGTCGTCACCGTCGAAGATCCACACCGACACCCCGCAAACAGGCCCGACCTCGGACCACCAACCGATACCCAGGTACTGTGAAAGATTTTAAATATTTCTCCTTATCAGAACTCGACTCTGTCCTCTCCTCAAACTCTGCATGTCACCACTGGAATGTAGCTGCTTTTTGTGGGTCTCATTAGTTTTAGATCCGAGGTAAACAAACTTTCGTAATATGTTCCCATATTTAAATGAGCAATCATCTCCTTTTGTAGTTTCCGACTCTGACGAAGATAAAACGGCCTCCTCCATGGATTCCACGGCACCGACATCTCCACCGGTCGATGCCGTAGATGACGGTTCATCTGCACAATTGCCTAGAAGACTGTTTGGTCCAGGCTTTTTCCCAACTGGTTTGCGGCTGAACATATACTCCAAGGCCAACGTCATCGGGGCTGTTGCGTCTGTTCTAGCTGGTTTGGCGGACATTGACGTTTTAATCGGCTCTCAGTTTGGCAGATTGTTTCACCTACCTGCTGCTCGTTGCCACAACTCAACTAAGCTCATTGGAAGCCTCCTCTACCGTCAGCTTATTACGACACGAAAATACGAACTTTGGTACACCTTCAGTACTCATCCTCTTCGTTTCTCCCTAGATGAATTTCACTCGATAACTGGCTTGAACTGCGGCGCATTCGATATAGAAGATTCAGACCCTAAGGCGACTGCAGGTAGTATTATGTGGCAAAAACGTTTTGATACAACGGTGGGTGATATAAGCGTTGCTCAGGTTCTTGAGATGCTACGCAATCCATTTCTTGCCAGTTGGAAACGACTTCGTTTGGCTTTGATAGCTTTGGTAGACGGGGTTCTTTGTTGTACTAACAAAACCCTGAAGCTCACCCCCAAGTATGTCGAAATGCTCATTGACGTACCATCCTTCTTGAACTATCCATGGGGTAGACTCTCGTTTTTACACACCTTATCTCGTTTTTTGCCTCCCCCTGTCAGTAAAGACATCCCTGACCCGCTGCAAGAACTGCGGATCCGGTTATCTCAACAGACAACCGCATGCTATGGCTTTCTCCTAGCTCTCCAGTTGCTTGCTTTCGAAGTCGTGCCTCAGCTCTTGGCTAGAATTCCTGATGCAGGCAACACATCTACTTTTTTGGAGACCCTTCCGCTTGTGCGACCACTGTAGTTATCCTCACCACCAAAGACATTGTCGCTTCCTAGGTTACCGTACACTTCAGCCTCATTCCGGAAGCCGAGCGCCACCTGTGGTTGGATGAGGTCGAAGACTTGCAAGTAACTCGTTTTGTCCACCGCTTTAGTTCTGGCCGTACATTTACTACTGAAGATTTCAGAGGTGGAGACAAGTCTTTTCGTATTCGAGGGAAACAACACGAAAATGCCTTTCTTCCACCGGAAAACAAACCTGAAGTTGTACCCATCATCAAGCGTAATTTACGGCCGCGTAAACATGCGGCTGTTGTTGTTAAAGACCTAACATCGTCCGAACATAACGAACCCGAGGTCCCTCATCAATAAGGAAGTTGTCCAGACAAAGATTTGAAACTGTGGATTTTAGAGCAGCTTCAAAACATGGCCAGAGGGATCTACGAGCGCTTGGAAACAATGGAGAGAAATATATGCTCTCACTTAGGTGTGTCCCCACCTAACGTCCACCACACACGGAAAAGGAAGGCGGTTGATGATAATCATGGACTCTCTGATTCTCCGAAAACTGTTGGTATCCAAAAGCAGCGGCCACCCCGCAAGTCAAGAAGAACAAAGTCAACTGTTACTAAGCCTGCAACGAAAATACATTCCTATCCACTACGCTCTGCAGACGGCTTACAGGTTCATCCAACTAAGCATGGCTAAAAATTAATGTATTCTGATTTGTTATGTGTTTTGACCCCAAAAGAAATCTCAGGGAAATATAGGACGCACCCCACCGTGCTTTAACTAGGAGACTCGAGCCGATTACGACTGTGCCCATGATCGTACTCCACCATTCGATGAACATGTGAACTATCATGTTGAGTGAGAGAGTTTAGGTTTCTCCAAATGTTGTTGTATGTTTAGTGTACATTTCTGAAAGGTGGTGTACGGTTTTCATACAGGAACCACGTACACCATACGCTGTACCAGATGAATCGAATTCTGAAAACTCCGTCACAACGGTCACTGTTTATAATCCTCTTATATTTGTCCGTCCACGGTCCTATGTGTCACCAACCAAGGTGACTCAACCTCTTTATAGTTAGTTTCTACTTTGGTAGCATATCAGCGTTTCAATATTTTGTTTTAAAATTTTTATGTTCACAATTTTTGAAGAGTGGTATAGACCAACCCCCCTGTATAAGTGATTGGACTCCAACCAAGCGCTTCCACGATAAAAAACCTGTGACGGTCACGTGGAAAAAATCAAACCCTCATGTCTACAACTCGGGGAAAATAGTACCTGCCAGTGAGACTCCACCATCAGCTGCGTATCCGGACTCTGTCCCAAAATTTACCATCCACCCCAGCTGCAGATGACATGGAACCTCTTTCCAGAGACTTAAGTGCTACAAAAACTCAGTCAGCTGTTATTGAGGGCGCTGCACGTGATTCGGTGGCCGTTCAAAATAAAAGCTCCCCGGTTGAGGAGGAGGAGAAGTATGAAAGTTGCAAAGAAAACATCTCCATTGATTCCCAGTTGCAAGAGAAACATCCTGGAGCTGTAGAAACCTTGCCTGGTTCTGACACAGATGAGGACGACAATTCAGTGGAGAGTGGTGGTAAACGTCTGCACAAAAAATCCCAGAAAATTCGTGGAGTGTACACCCCTGATGCAAGGTTGAAAGGGTTGTTCATGAGCGAGAAGAAGACTGAGTGTAGGCCCCTACCCAAGACAAGTCGTGCTATTTTAAAGAAGTTTAGGGATATTCTTAGTGAAAACCTCGTGTAGTAAGTTTGGGATGTAATTTACTTTTAGAAACATATAGACATCTTGTTCTGGCTGATTCCAAATATCGTTCAAGCTGTTTTAATTTGCAGGCAGTTCAAAATCAAGACCTCTCGCATTCTCACGAATTCTTTCTTCCTTGACATAGCTACACCCGGGAAATGGTTGTCCGACGAGGTACGAATTTTTTTTTCAACCTTGCACAGTTATAAGTTTGTCTCATTGATTTTTGCTGCTAATAATGTAACACAGCACATGCATTTGATAATGCAAATGTTGTGGAGGCGTCGTGGGAGTGTTCTGCAGAAAGACCGGATGGTAATGTTCGATCCGTACTTTATGAAGATCATTACCTCGAACTGGCCCGCTTTCAATGAAGCTGATGATAAATTGGATTTTGATTGGGGCACAAACATAGCAGCTCATATTACAGGAAAGTGTAGGGGAAATAACCTTAAGTTGGAACTTGGTCGCGATGTCGACATGGTGTACGCTCCAATGCATTGGGGGAGGAATCATTGGGTTGGTCTTTGTATTAACTTGCGGACTTCTAACGTCACCGTCCTTGATTCGTTCATCACTGAGAATCCAACTGAAGCAGATGTTGATGTGCAGATGACTCCTATTATGAAGTCCTTACCATATATACTTGAGCAATATGTCAGGTATACAGTGTACCAAATCAGTAAAGGAGTGCGATTTTACTCGTGGAATCGGGTTGAAGGCATCTATCACAAAAAAAGGGTGGTGACTGTGCGCCTTGCGCCGCTAAGTTTATGGAGATGCATTCTAATGGTGATGGGAAAGAAGAGATGTGTTGGATAATAGACAAAATTGTGGATAAATTTCGTGAACAGTATGCAATGGACTGCTACGAGGAGTTCATTGGCGATTATCGGGTTGCAAACGAGGCCAGTATGAAGTAGAAGTAACTTGATTCTACCTTTCTACTTTTGATATCTTGCATATTTCTAATGTTTTATCCATTCACCCATGTGCATTTTGATCATATAGATTAGGATTTAGCCATATTTAGGTTGCATTTTGCATACATGAGTCCTTATCAGGTATTGGAGTACCACATGGAGTTCTTGGAGACATTTGGGTGCAATTGGAGTCCAAAAGAAGTGTTTAAAGTGATCATTGGGCGAGCACCTTACCGGAGCGACCAGTCCGGAGCGACACCATCAAGTCGCTCTGATCTCCCTATCAGAGCGACCTTACCAGAGCGACAGGAAAGAGTCGCTCGCGTTTTGATCACCCGGAGATGCGAGAACGAGTCCGGAGCGACCTCTCGCAGCGACACAACGAGGTCGCTCCCGAAGCATGGAGCGACTACTCGGAGCGACGAGCGGAGGTCGCTCGCGTTTTCATCACTCGGAAACGCGAGAACGAGTCCGGAGCGACCTCTCGCAGCGACACAGCGAGGTCGCTCCCGAAGCATGGAGCGACTACTCGGAGCGACGAGCGGAGGTCGCTCCGCGTCTTATTTCTGCTCGAACTTATGATTTCTCAAGGGCCTTTTGGTCATTTCATGATGCACGTTTTTATTTTCTAAACCTATGTTTTAATACTCTGTAAGCCACCAGGAGGCAGATCATCTTTGTTCTTAAGAAAAACCACCAAAAACCTTTGGAAAGTCATCTCTTGAATCAATTGATCAGTTTTGTTATTGAAATTCTGTGTTCTTATATCTATTTTTTTTGTGTTTCTCTACATGATTAATCTGAAATCCAACATGGGTTTAAGAGGAATCATGGAGATTAGTGAGTAATCCCCCTTTGAATTCATGGGTTAGGGAGATTAAGGGTGATTAGGTTAGAGCTAGGATGTTTTAGTGTAGATCATTCATATTTCCTTGCTAGCAGAGTGAACCTAATGCATCTTCTGAGTTGGCCACTCAGTTGTTGATCCTTAGGCATTTCTCACCCGAAAGGTGTTCGAGGAAATGCCCGAGACAACTCTTCCTAGCTTTTAGCATACTTTGCCAAAGACATTTGTTGTTAGAGGTGCTAAGATAGCCATTGGACTTGCTAGTTATGATTACTTTCATATTATTCAACCAAAGACATTTGATGCTTGGATTGTGTTAGTAAATGAACATTCATCTAGACATAGAGTTTGTTTAGGATTGTGTCTAAGCTTAAGGTTGATAGTTTGATTGATCGTTTGCCATCCTTAGTTCGAAACTTGATCACCCGAGGTCTAATCCCTATATCCATGAGTTCTCTTTTCCCATAGTTAAGAAAGTATCATTTAGTTATTCCTTTTAGTTAGTTATAGTTTAAAAAAAACCTTTTAAAAACCATTGGTTGCACTTAGATTAAGTGATTACTTGCATTCTCGGTGCTTTCATATCTCTCAGAACTGGTTCGACAATCATTTATACTACAACATTTGTCTTAGGAGCCTTGAAAACTCCTAACATCAAATTGGCGCCGTTGCCAAATTCTGAGTAGATTTAAACATTGAGATTTAGTCAATTGCTTGAGACTAAGTCATTTTTATTTTCTTTTGTTACTGACTCTTTTTCACCTCCTCTTATTCTACAGGTGTATGAACTTGCGGAGCAACGGTCCATCAAACCTAGTTCCACGAGCTGCAGACATCAGAGCTTTAGAGAGAGAGTGTGCTAGAAAGAAAAGAGAAGAAGAGCAACAGGCTCAACTGCAAAGACTGAACACTGATATGGGAGACGTTCATCAGCATGATGCAGGCGTCAATGGCGCTAATAACAATGCTCCAGCTAACCAACAGCGAGCAGCTCGACCCATTGGCACTTACGATCGCCCCAACATTCATGGTCATAGATTGGGAATCCGAGCACCCGCTGTGGCAGCCAACAACTTTGAGATCAAATCAGGACTCCTCAACGTGATCGAGAACAACAAGTATCATGGCTTGGCTCTAGAGGATCCATTTGATCACTTGGACAGGTTCGACAGCTACTGTGGGTTGTCAAAAACCAATGGTGTGTCCGAAGATGCCTTAAAGCTCAAGCTATTCCCTTTCTCTTTGGGGGATAAGGCACGTCAGTGGGAGAAGTCTCTACCCAGCGACTCTATCACCACTTGGGATGATTGCAAGAGAGCATTCTTGGAGAAGTTCTTCTCTACTTCAAGAACTGCTAAGCTGAGAAATGAGATTTCCAGCTTTCAACAGAAGGGCTTGGAAGGATTCAGTGAAGCCTGGGAGAGATTCAAGGGCTACCAAGCTCAATGCCCACACCATGGTTTCTCTAAGGAGAGTTTGCTGAGCACATTCTACCGTGGTGCTCTTCCTAAGTACAGGGCCAGACTGGATACAGCTAGCAATGGGTTCTTCTTGGGGAGAACTGAGGAGGATGCAGAGGAGCTGGTTGACAACATGGTTAAAAGTGATGCAGTCTACAGTGGAGACCACGACAGAGGTAGTAGAACAGATGATAAGCAGACGAGGAAGGAGTTGAAGGCTCTACAAGATAAGATAGACATCCTCATTGCTGACAAAGCTACCCAAGAGCAGCTGCACTTTGTTGGCAACCCAAGCCAAGAGACACCAGTTGTTGTCCATGAAGTTGAGGGTTTGGAAGGTCAGGAAGAGCTGTGTTTCATCAACAACAATGGTAGCTGGTACAAGAAAGAGCCCAACTTTCAGTACAACAACTACCAACAGAAATCCTATTCCAACAACCAACAGAGTGGTTATCAGCCTCGGAATAATCAGCAAGGCAGCTATCAACCTCAGCAAAACCCTCCTCCTGGTTTCAACAACAAGGGCAACCATTCTTCCCAACAGCAATCTAATCCCTCTACCTCAACTCCTCAGGTCAACACCACTGAAGCTCTACTGAAACAAATCCTGGAGTCTCAAACAAGAAGTGAGAAGCATGTTGGCTATGAGTTGAAGAACCTTCACTCAAAGATTGATGGGAGCTACAATGAGCTCAACAACAAGTTCAGAGCTTTGGAGAACCAGTTTGCTGCCATGAACACTCAACAAAATCGCCAACAAGGTTCTCTACCTGGAAAATCTGAGCAAAACCCAAAGGAAACCATGAAAGCTATCACTCTCAGAGTGGTAAGGAGTTACCTCAGAGAACTCTCACCAAGGATGCTGTGAAACAAAGTGAGGGGGTTGCCATCAACATAGATGATGAAGTGGTGATTGTTGATGAGAAGATCAATGACGAGATCTTAGAGAAGATAGTGGAAGCCAAAGGAAAAGGAAAGGTTGGAGAAGAGAAGAAAACAGTTAAGGATGGTGAAGTTGTCACTCCTGCCAGTGAAAGTTCTTTTGTTCCTCCTACCTATGAGCCCAAGCTCCTATTACCAGGTCGATTCAAGAGGCAGCTGCTAGAGAAGTACCAAGCTCTATTTGAAAAGCAAATGAGTGAAGATCACAATGCCCATTATTGATGCTTTCATGCTGATTCCTCAATATAGCAAGTTCCTGAAAGATGCTGTAGCTGCAAAGAAGAAAGAGATGGAGGGCATGATGATTCTCACTTATGAGTGCAGTGCTATCATTCAGAGGCTTGTCATTCCAAAGAAGCTAGAAGATCCAGGATGCTTCACATTACCTTGTGCTCTTGGACCTATGGTATTTGATAGATGTCTCTGCGATTTAGGAGCTAGTGTCAGCTTGATGCCCCTATCTGTTGCTAAGAAGCTCGGCTTCACTCAGTACAAGAAGTGTAGACTTTCTCTGGTATTGGCTGATCGTTCAGTGAAGTACCCTGTGGGTATCTTAGAGGACCTCCCAGTGATGGTTGGAAATTATGAGATCCCTACAGACTTTGTGGTGCTTGAAATGGGTGAAGAAGCTCAAGACCCTTTAATCCTTGGAAGGCCTTTCTTAGCAACAGCAGGAGCTATTGTTAATGTGAAAGAAGGCAAGATTGATCTCCATCTGGGTAAAGGGCACATTCTCCATTTTGACATCAAGGAGGTAATGAGGAGGCCAACAGTTCAAGGGCAAGTGTTCTACATTGAAGAGATGGACGCCCTTGCTGATGAACTCCTTGAAGAGTTGTCACTAGAGGACCCTCTACAGCATGCTTTGACTGTAGAGAGAGAGGCTGTGGTGATTGAGAACCTGGAGAGTACTGCCTACGGGATGATGCTGGATTCACACCAGGGGTTTGTCAGTAAGGATCAGTACGAGGAGCTTCCACAGATGGTTCACCAAGAAGTCTCAGCCACTCAGCAAGATGACACCCAGCAGAATGACTGGAGTGAGCTTAAGGCACCTAAAGTGGAGCTTAAACCTCTACCCCATGGTGTAAGGTATGCATTCCTTGGTCCTAATGAAACTTATCCTGTCATTGTGAGTAGTGAACTTACTGAAACTGAGCTATCTGAACTTTTGAAAACGCTTAAAAGATTTAGAAAGGCAATAGGTTACTCACTGGATGACATCAAGGGAATATCACCCTCTTTGTGCATGCATAGGATACATCTTGAGGATGAATCAATGACTTCTATCGAGCATCAAAGAAGGTTAAACCCTAACCTGAAGGATGTTGTAAAGAAAGAGATTCTTAAACTCTTAGATGCTGGTGTTATTTACCCTATCTCAGATTCTAAATGGGTATCACCTGTGCATGTTGTACCAAAGAAAGGTGGTATCACTGTGATTAAAAATGACAAGGATGAATTGATACCAACAAGAACCATCACAGGTCATAGAATGTGCATTGATTACCGAAAACTAAACTCCGCATCTAGAAAGGATCATTTCCCATTACCATTTATTGATCAGATGCTTGAGAGACTTGCAAATCACCCATTCTACTGCTTTCTTGATGGGTACTCAGGATTTTTCCAAATCCCCATACACCCCAATGATCAAGAGAAAACGACATTCACATGTCCCTATGGTACCTTTGCATATCGAAGGATGCCATTTGGTCTATGTAATGCTCCAGCCACCTTTCAAAGGTGTATGATGTCAATTTTCTCTGATCTGATTGAGGATGTTGTGGAGGTATTTATGGATGATTTCTCTGTCTACGGATCTTCGTTTTCTGCTTGTTTGTCAAACTTGTGCAGGGTCCTACAGAGATGTGAAGACACCAACCTTGTGCTGAATTGGGAGAAGTGTCACTTCATGGTCAAGGAAGGGATTGTGCTGGGACACAAGATTTCAGAGAAGGGGATTGAAGTGGATAAAGCCAAGATCGATGTTATGGTTGGTTTGCCCCCACCAAAGACAGTGAAAGACATCCGGAGTTTTCTTGGTCATGCTGGGTTCTACAGGAGGTTCATCAAGGACTTCTCCATGATCACTAGACCTTTGACCAGGCTGCTGTGCAAGGAAGCCACCTTCAGTTTTGATGTGGAATGTCTACAAGCTTTCAAGAAGCTGAAAGGTGAACTCATTAGTGCTCCAATTGTCCAGCCACCTGATTGGGATCTCCCTTTTGAGATCATGTGTGACGCTAGTGACTATGCTGTGGGAGCTGTTTTGGGGCAGAAGAAAGATGGCAAAACCCATGTGATCTACTATGCCAGCCAAACCCTCAATGATGCTCAGATACGGTATGCCACAACAGAGAAGGAGATGCTGGCAATTGTTTTTGCCTTTGAGAAGTTCAGGAGCTACTTGGTTGGGTCTAAAGTCATTGTCTACACAGATCATGCTGCCTTGAGACACCTTTTGGCCAAGAAGGATGCAAAACCCAGGCTTTTGAGGTGGATCCTTTTGCTTCAAGAGTTTGATATGGAGATTAAAGACAAGCCCGGAGTTGAGAATGGTGTAGCTGATCATTTGTCCAGGTTGAGGGTAGAGTCTGGTATTCCTATTGACGAAGGACTTCCTGAGGAGCAGATCATGGCTATTGAAGCAGTGATAGCAGTTTGTGAGACTGGTAGGAAGCTGGAAGAAGTCAAAGCAACAGAAGAGAAGGAACCTTGGTATGCTGATTTGGTGAACTACCTAGCCACAGGAAGAGAACCTTTGAATCTTGTGGGCTATGCCAAGAAGAAGTTCTACAAGGATGTGAAGAGATACTACTGGGATGAACCCTATCTCTACATTCTCTGCAAGGATCAGCTTTATAGAAGAGTGGTTGCAAATGAGGAGATTGATGGGATCCTTACACAGTGTCATGGATCATCTTATGGAGGCCACTTTGCCACCTTCAAGACAGTTGCGAAAGTATTACAAGCTGGATTCTGGTGGCCACATATGTTCAAGGATACACAAGACTTTGTCTCAAAGTGTGATTCTTGCCAAAGAAGAGGAAACATCACAAAGAGGAATGAGATGCCTCAGAATCCAATCCTTGAAGTTGAAGTGTTTGATGTGTGGGGTATTGACTTCATGGGACCATTTCCATCATCTTTTGGAAACAAATACATCCTTGTGGCTGTCGATTATGTCTCCAAATGGGTGGAAGCTATTGCAAGCCCCACCAATGATGCTAGAGTTGTAACCAAGATGTTCAAGAGCAACATCTTTCCAAGGTTTGGAGTCCCAAGAGTTGTGATCAGTGACGGAGGT
This sequence comes from Brassica napus, assembly GCF_020379485.1. Lineage (NCBI taxonomy): Eukaryota > Viridiplantae > Streptophyta > Magnoliopsida > Brassicales > Brassicaceae > Brassica > Brassica napus. Next base: position 8,001,660 of record NC_063450.1, on the reverse strand, counting down.
TCCCACTTCATTAACAAACTGCTTGAGGGACTTCTCAAGAAGAATGGTGTGAAGCACAAGGTGGCAACCCCTTATCACCCCCAAACAAGTGGCCAAGTTGAGATTTCTAACAGGGAGATCAAGTCTATCTTGGAGAAGATTGTGGGGATCACAAGGAAGGATTGGTCCAATAAGCTCGATGATGCACTTTGGGCTTATAGGACAGCGTACAAGACACCACTGGGCACCACACCTTTCAACCTAGTGTATGGGAAAGCTTGCCATCTGCCAGTGGAGCTTGAGTACAAGGCACTATGGGCAATAAAGTTGCTGAACTTTGACATCAAGAGTGCCAAGGAGAAAAGGATTTTTCAGCTACATGAGCTTGATGAGATAAGAATGGATGCTTTTGAGAACTCAAGGATCTACAAGGAGAAGACTAAAGCTTTCCATGACAAGAATATCCTGAAGAGAGAGTTTAAAGAAGGAGATCAAGTTCTTCTCTACAACTCTAGGCTGAAGCTATTTCCAGGAAAGCTTAAGTCAAGGTGGTCAGGTCCTTTCAAAGTCAAAGAGGTTAGGCCATATGGAGCAATAGTTTTGTGGAGTACTGATGGAAGAGACTTCACAGTCAATGGGCAAAGGGTTAAGCTCTACATGGCTACTGCACCAGAGGAAGATGGGGTTTCAACTCAACTGTCTGACCCTACCCCGGCCTAATCCAAAAAGAGGCAAAGTCAAGCTAGAGACTTAAAACAAGCTCACTTGGGAGGAAGTCCCATGCGTATCCTTGTATATATTGCATTGGTATTTTCATTTTCATCTTATTGAAAAAAAAAAAAGAAAGAGAAGTCGTGTGCAGGTGCTTGATCGATGCAGGTTCGAGCAAAAATCGTGCGTGGGAGCGACCTCTCAGAGCGATACTTCGAAGTCGCTCCAGCTGGGAGCGACGTTACGGGAGCGACACCTCGAGTCGCTCGGCTTAAAGACGTTTTGTGCTCCAAAAACGCTCTCGGAGCGACCTCTCAGAGCGAGCACATGAAGTCGCTCCAACTGGGAGCGACGTTACGGGAGCGACACCTCGAAGTCGCTCGCGTTTTCGTCGTCACGGAGCTCAAAAACTGGCTCGGAGCGACGTCCTAGAGCGACACCTCGAAGTCGCTCCAGCTCCAGAGCGAGGTTTCGAGAGCGACACTCCAGAGTCGCTCGCGTTTTCGTCGAATCACGACGCGAGAGAAGGACTCGGGAGCGACCTCTCGCAGCGACACCCTCACGTCGCTCCCGAACCGGTCCAGGTAAGTTTTCTGACTCTAAACCCCGGTTTACTTCAAGTAAACCGACCCTAACCACCCTAGACCGAACCGGACGACCCTAAACCTACCCCCAGCCCCCGCGAATCCATCTCTATCACTCTCCCCTCCTCTCACAAACTCTCAAACTCTCTCAAACTCACCCACACCAAAAATCCCAAAACTTTCTCAATTCTCACCCAAATCGACTAGTTCTTGTTTCTAAATCCAAGTTTTCGCCCCTGTAGCATATTCCTCACCACCCATTCACCATTTCTTTTCATCCAAAGCAAGGTATTGAGTTTTAAAATTCAAATTCGTGGGTCCATGAACCCTAGGATTTAAAAATCAAAATTTGGTCATTTTCTTGCTAGATTGTGGTGAAATAGACTAGGGAAAGCTTATCTATCAAGTTGGGTTGTCGAATAAACGGTGAAATTGAGTTTAATTTGCACTTTGGCAAAGTTAGGGTTCATGGATTTGGGGGTTTTCGAATTTGACCTTAATTGGTGTGTCTGTGAGTTCATTGTGTTGAACTTGAGTTTAAATTGATAATTCATTTGTTAAGTTCACTTTTGCAATTTTCACTTGCAAAGTCTTGCCCTTTTTCACTTCCATCTACTTATCCCTTTTCAAGTTTTTAATTTTTCAGGTGAAAATGGTTAAGAAGATAAAGGGAAAGTTGGAAGCTGAGAGGCAAGAAGCTGAAAGACAAGAGTTTGCACTAAGAGGAAAAGTTTTGCCCTGCGAGCCAACTGGCTCAGGGACGCAGAAGACTGTTCGACAGCAGACTTTGGCTGCAAGGAAATCGAAAGAACAGGAGAAGAGGGCAGGGAAAAGTGTAGCAGTTCCCATCCATGAGGAAAGTGAAACTGAGAGTGCTGATGAGCAGGCACCTACGAAGAAAGCCAAGATGTCCAAAGGCAAAGGGGTTGCGGTTGATCGAGATAGGGCGAAAACTCCATCTGTGGAGGAGCTGTATGATCACTTGAAGAATGAGGTCACTTGGACTCCAACCAGGTTCGCCGACCTTGATCTGCTGAAGGAGTTGGGTCTTGAATCTGACATTGAAGAGATGCTAGGACATTTGAAGATGCCAAAACTCCTCACCATGGCATATCCTTTCTACAAGGATGTCACTTGTCAGTTCTTATCTTCTCTTGCGGTCACTTACCACGACACCGCGCATGTGAGGCAAGGATGGGGCAAAATCAGTTTCAAGGTCAATGGACGAGAATACAACATGAACTTCAAGGACATTGGGAGAGTCATGGGGTTCCAAGACCTAGAAGACCACTCCCTACCCAAGTGTGAGAACCTTCCCACGGAGCTTTGGAAGTTGATCACTGGAAACAAACACACTACCGGGGCTGACAAGAATTCACACATCCGACACCCGTCCGTACGTTACCTCCACAGGATGCTAGTCCATGCATTCTACCCACGGAAGCAAGCTGGTACGGTTACTGAGGAAGACATGCGACTGCTCTGTCCGGCTATCCGTCCCTACGCCCAACCTGGAGTTTTACCCCTTCCCAGCACCGACATCTATGCTACCTTCGGGATGGTCAGTTTCTTTGTGGGTCGTCTCCAGCACTACAGAGACTGGGCGTGGTACACCACTGATTCGCGCCCAAAGATGGGGATAGGTGGAATGATCACACCACTGCTCCAATTTCTGAATGTTCCCTTGGGAAAGGACGCAGTGGGACCGAAGTTCATTGATGGCACCTACTTGAGGATTGCTACCTATTTTAGTGGGATGTATGGGAAGGACTACGTCTACCACTACTATTTGCAGGGCAAGCCAGTCGAAGTGGTTCTTCCAAACCGGAACCTGACGAGTTTAGAGATACCTGGAGCTATTAGCTTCAACATACCCCAGGAGTACTTTCTTGGAGAACACGGGCCTCTCGATCCAGTTAATGCTGCTCCATCAAGGAGAAGAAGTGTTCCTACGCGACATGACTCGCCTGTTGCAGACCCTTCTGAGCATATCTATGGACCTCCGCGCTACTACTTCAAGCCACATGACGGAGTTCTTCCCCCTGGAGCTCTTCGTGATGCTCATGACCACATTAGTCGCCTTCAGAGGTGGAACAAGGCTCAGGACAGAACGATAGAAAAGCTGAAGGATAAGTGCAAGGCGCTAAGCAAGACGGTAAAGAAGCAGGCAAAGACCTCAGCCAAATTCATGAAGAAAGTAGCTGATGTCTTAACCAGGGGGGGGATAGCTGGATGTAGCTCAGCAGACTTCGCTTTCGCGAACACCTCGAACCCCCAGCCTCCACCTCCGCCTGATGCTCTTGGCTTCCCCCTCACTGCTGCGCAGCTTCAGCGTAAGTGGAGGAACCCACCCACTCAACCTTCCACTTCCGGTAACAAGTCCCCATCCCTCGCTTCTTCTGATAGTGAGGACGAGATTGACGAGGTTGAGAGCCAGCCATGGTATGGAGGCTCCGGTTCAGCATCCGGTGGTTACTATACCACCTTCCCACCTGACGACGACGATGCTGGGGCATCAGCCCCCACCTACTATCCATAGGAGGTACTTCTTTCTCTCCCTTGTATATACCATTCCCTTTTTGCATATTAGTTTTCATTTCGGTATCTCTCTCTTTACTTGACAACACAGAGACTGTGTAACTCAAGTTTGGGGGAGGTACCAAGCATTTGATCATGTTTGCTTTGATGTTGTTTCATGAGTCATGCATTGCATACCTATTTGCATATAAAAAAAAAACAAATTCATTTAGTTTGCATCATTTTGCATTTCTAGGAGAGTCTAGGGCATATAGGTTGCATTCACTTGCACTGGGAGCAATGATTTTAAATGCCTTATAAAGAACACTACGTTTCACCTGAAAAGCTATGCACCTCTCGAAAAGACTTGTATGTTTCGTGCCTTGAAAACTCTTCTTGAAACTTGTTGATTGCTGAAACCTACTCTTTGAAGCCAACTACAACCCTATTTGAACTAAACGAACTTAATGCTTCTTGCTTAGGGTCCCTTGTGTACTGAGTCATGGCTATACACACTTGAGTTGTCACATCTTTTATGCCAATCTTTTTTGACAAACTCTAGTGGTAGACCACTCCCAAAAAACCTTTCCCTCCTTTTAAGCTTTCATTGTTTGATGAGTGAGGCCTTCTTAGGAAAGTCTTACATGTGCATAATGTTGAGAGTATCGGGAACGACAATGCTTGATCTTCATTCTTGCTAGATTAGGCACATCATTGTCTAGCCATAGATGGGGGTGAGTGTTGTAAAGTTTGATTTGGGAGTTTGAGAAAATGGAAGGAAAAGAGTGAACTCTTGTGCTTAATTGGCTAGTCTTTATGGGATAAGTAGAGAAACTTCTAGCTCAGTTTATGAAAAGTCTTGGCCCCCGAAAAAAAAAAAAGAAAAAAAAAAGAAAAAGAGAAAGAAAAAGAAAAGAAAAAAAAAAGAGAAAGAAAGGGGGCTAGCAAAACTGTTTAGAGCTAAGTTTTGTTTTGAAGTTGAGAAAAATCCTTATGAGATTTCAAAGAAAAGAGTTTTGTCGTGCAAGGTGTTCTTGAGATCTTTTGGTGAGAGATGTGAGTTGGGCTTGACATTTGGGAAAAATTGTGTAATTGTATGTTTGGGAAAAAGGTAGAACAATGGAGATTGAGCATTGTATGCATGAGTTGGTCCCTTTCTTAGATATATTATGTGCAATGTCAAGGCTACTTGTTTCGAGAGTAAACCACCGTAAAGATTTTATGTTTCGAACCTTTTGAATCACTTGAATAAAAGCCTTCCCTTACCCAAATGACTTGGACCGACTGACCATTTGCAAGAATTCACTAGATGTTTTGTGCTTAATGAATGTGAGAGTTGGTTGATTTGAATGTGTGGATGCTTGATGATGAGTGTAGGGACAAAAGGAGTTGAGATAGGCCTAGAGAAGCTAGAGTGTAATAAGAGAGTGTGCTAATCGTGTTTGCTAGTTGTGTTTCTTTTGGCTATGAGCTCCCACCTTCAAACCTCTCTCCCTATGAGTTCTAGAAAGTTCACTTGTGGACAAGTAAAGAACGAGTTTGGGGGAGTTGATATCTTGCATATTTCTAATGTTTTATCCATTCACCCATGTGCATTTTGATCATATAGATTAGGATTTAGCCATGTTTAGGTTGCATTTTGCATACATGAGTCCTTATCAGGTATTGGAGTACCACATGGAGTTCTTGGAGACATTTGGGTGCAATTGGAGTCCAAAAGAAGTGTTTAAAGTGATCATTGGGCGAGCACCTTACCGGAGCGACCAGTCCGGAGCGACACCGTCAAGTCGCTCTGATCTCCCTATCAGAGCGACCCTACCAGAGCGACAGGGAAGAGTCGCTCGCGTTTTGATCACCCGGAGATGCGAGAACGATTCCGGAGCGACCTCTCGCAGCGACACAGCGAGGTCGCACCCGAAGCATGGAGCGACTACTCGGAGCGACGAGCGGAGGTCGCTCGCGTTTTCATCACTCGGAAACGCGAGAACGAGTCCGGAGCGACCTCTCGCAGCGACACAGCGAGGTCGCTCCCGAAGCATGGAGCGACTACTCGGAGCGACGAGCAGAGGTCGCTCCGCGTCTTATTTCTGCTCGAACTTATGATTTCTCAAGGGCCTTTTGGTCATTTCATGATGCACGTTTTTATTTTCTAAACCTATGTTTTAATACTCTGTAAGCCACCACGAGGCAGATCATCTTTGTTCTTAAGAAAAACCTCCAAAAACCTTTGGAAAGTCATCTCTTGAATCAATTGATCAGTTTTGTTATTGAAATTATGTGTTCTTATATCTATTTTTTTGTGTTTCTCTACATGATTAATCTGAAAGACAACATGGGTTTAAGAGAATTCATGGAGATTAGTGAGTAATCCCCCTTTGAATTCATGGGTTAGGGAGATTAAGGGTGATTAGGTTAGAGCTAGGATGTTTTAGTGTAGATCATTCATATTTCCTTGCTAGCAGAGTGAACCTAATGCATCTTCTGAGTTGGCCACTCAGTTGTTGATCCTTAGGCATTTCTCACCCGAAAGGTGTTCGAGGAAATGCCCGAGACAACTCTTCCTAGCTTTTAGCATACTTTGCCAAAGACATTTGTTGTTAGAGGTGCTAAGATAGCCATTGGACTTGCTAGTTATGATTACTTTCATATTATTCAACCAAAGAAATTTGATTCTTGGATTGTGTTAGTAAATGAACATTCATCTAGACATAGAGTTTGTTTAGGAGTGTATAAGCTTAAGGTTGATAGTTTGATTGATCGTTTGCCATCCTTAGTTCGAAACTTGATCACCCGAGGTCTAATCCCTATATCCATGAGTTCTCTTTTCCCATAGTTAAGAAAGTATCATTTAGTTATTCCTTTTAGTTAGTTATAGTTTAAAAAAAACCTTTTAAAAACCATTGGTTGCACTTAGATTAAGTGATTACTTGCATTCTCGGTGCTTTCATATCTCTCAGAACTGGTTCGACAATCATTTATACTACAACATTTGTCTTAGGAGCCTTGAAAACTCCTAACATCAACTTTGCGAATACATTTTCCCCATGTATAATTATTGAAGGCGTGTTTCTATTTCTTGTCTGAACTTAATATCTACGTTTTTTTAAAAGTGTGGAAGAACTTTTCATTGTAAAATAACGAACGTATACCTTCAATATTAAGGTCGAGACCCACTCTTTATGTAATCTATTTTACATATTGAAACACAAGTTCATATTGACTATAAAGTATTTAATTAGCATTGTAATAATAATTCATTGCATAGTTCATATACGTACACTTAAATTAATAAGCTGCATACCATCTCCATTTGCCAACCTTTTACTGTGAACCAAAACGTTACATGTTTTACTCTTTCAGAAATTTCGTTATATTGGTAGAAACGCTTTATTTAAAGGATAACCGTACACTCAACCTAGAAAAGGCTTGTCGCCGTACACTTATACATTTAAAGCGTACACCACAGTTTACAGCTAGTAGAAATCATTGGGGTAACTTTACAGCTAGTAGAAATCATTGGGGTAACGGGTTTTAAGAAAATACTTAATTTCCTCAATCTCAGTAGCGGTATTCTTCTCGTTTTCTTCTATTATATCAATACGATTTTCCATCGAATTTAAGCTTCAAATTCTGCGTTCGTGGCCATCAACTTTCTTCCTTAGCATCTCGGTTTCCTCTTCAATAGCCTCATCCCATTATTTCTTTCTGTGCAAGCCGTCATCCGTCAAATTAGGCTGAAATATTAAAATTTCAGAAAATAATAAACAATATGTTATATGTTTGTTACCTCAAAGGCTTTGCAAATGAAGTACTTCTTTCCAATGTCTGCTTGTGCGTTACAGATCTGTATGACAATCTGGCCACCGCATGGATAGCGACGCGGAATTCCATAGTCAGAGTCGGCAACGAATTGCAGCATGTCCATATACCTCTTTGCCCTTTTATCGTCACTGTAGTTTGGATCCGTCATTCTAAAAATTTGCGATAAAGATTACAAAGGAAGGACAGGTTTTAAACAGGATTCGTAGTGTAGATGTGAGTTTAAATGTTCAATCTGACATTCCAACCCCCAAACATTGATTCGTCACCAACCAAACAACATTCATTTATTTCCACCAACAAACCTCGTTAAATCTTAAACGTATGGGGATAATATTATTTAAATATTTTGTTTCCTTTCGAATTTTAAATTAATGACGAGCCGTTAGGATATAATAAACATAGTGTCGGAACTGAGATGCCAAAAATTTAGCCGTTAGGAGAGAATAAACCTGCAAAAAATATAGCCGTTAAGGAAAGATAAAGTCAGCCTGGTTTCCTTATATAAGGAGATTGAACTGAGATGTTTTGTATTCACACCAAAGACCTTTGCTTTCCTCAAAATACACTGATCCAATATTTTCAGCATATGACGAATCCTTACTATGCAGATGTGAAGCAATGGAAAAGGGATTACGATCGGCGTGAGATGGTTCTCTTTGCTAACCATTGCATACCCAAAACATGTGTGTGCGGTGGTCCTATTACATTGGCAACTGACGACAAAGGAATGAGTTACTACGAATGCAAAGAGTATGAGGTGAGTAATGAAGTTCATAATTGTAAATAAATTCAATATTTTGAGTTAAAACATGAGGATCACTATATTCTATCCTTTAGGATGATGGGTTACACATTCGACATCGCTGTTTTGATGCTATTAAAGAAGAGCTGGAGGAGTTAAAGAAGAAAGTTTCTGAGGAGGCCAGCAGCCGAATGAATGTGGAAGATGAGATGAGGAAAATGCGTGAAGATATCAAACTTCTTAAGGAATTATGTATCGAGGTGAGAAATGAAGTTTATAATCGTAACTTCTTAAGGAATTATGTACCGAGGTGAGAAATTCGAGTTTTGACATGAGGATTACTATCTTATATCCTTCAGGATGATGGGTTACACAGCCGGCATCGCTGTTTTGATGCTATTGAAGAAGAGCTGGTGGAGTTAAAGAAGGAAGTTGCTGAGGAGTCAAACAGCCGAATGAAGATGGAAGATGAGTTGAAGGAAATGCGTGAAGATATCAGACTGCTAAAGGAATTATGTATGTAGGGGGATGTTGACTCACGCTAATAACTCTAAGTAGTTATGTTTTATGTTGTCATTGCTGTTATTGTCCCTCAAAATAATGTTGTTGTTTTCAATTAACGTTGTTCTGTATTTTTATAAACGTACCAGTTTGTAGAATTCTATTACAGCTTCACGTTTCCCAATGGTCTTAACGGTACATATGAACTTTTATTCATAGCGGTGTATTTACCAAACGCCGCAAAATTACAGCTTCACGTTTCCCAATGGTTGCTTATCTTGACAATCGGGTTGTTTAAATAGACCGTGAGAGAATGAAACATGTGTTTTCTGTGAGACAATAGTGTCCGTAGGCAAAATGAACCAAGGAGATTATTCTGTGAGAGAATACAATACAAAGTTCTTGGCAGGAGGTCTGCTTGACATTCACGACGAAGGAACATTGGTAAAGATGTATCGAGAAGGCTTACGAGAAGACATACGGTCAGAGATCGGAACAATAGTCTTCTCTACATTAAACGAAATCATGCAGGAAGCTTTGGATGTTGATGAAGGTGGTAGGCCGTGTGACAGATCTGTCTCTCCCACATAATGAGATGACTCGGTTTCAGATGACTCGGTATATGCACATTCGGGAAAGCGCCCAAAGAAGAAGGCTGGAACGGAAAACCATCGTAACGACGACATAGAAGACGAAGACCATGATGGTGACCAACAATATGAGACTGATGCTGAGTACGAAAGTGCGTTGTCTCTTCCAAATCCGGTCGAAGGGAGTGATGATGAGTGTGACAGTAAGGTTGATCTTGAAGACTATAAAGAATACATTGAGGAACACCACAAGTCCGATTCTGAGTCGAGTGAAGACTCCAAATGATGTTAATGATCGAAAACCACAATATTTTTTTGTAATTGTTTTGTTCGCTAATGTTGCACACGATTTTCCTACTCTGTACGTGCACACCAAATGATGTTGATGATCAGAAAACCACATTTTCTTTTGTTATTGTTTTGTTCGCTAATGTTGCACACCAATATGTTATGCACACCATTTGCATGCACACAAATATCAATACAGAGCAGACGTGGTGGACACAAACCACAATTTACGCATATAACAGCTTAAACCATTTAAAGGAATTAAGGGCAATCAACCAACATCGTTGTACATCAATAAGTTGCGTACACCATATAGACGGTGCACACCAATAACGATATAGATCATGAGCGGTTTACAGAAATATAAATTTAAACAAATAACCGCTTAAACCATTTACCGGAATTAAGATGAATCAGCAAACATCGGGTGTACATCAATAAAAATGCGTACACCATATAGGCACGTACACCTATATACAGAATAGTCCACCCGATGTCCCGTGTATGAACATCTACTTCCACTAATACCCGTCATGACCAGGAGTACCAGGCGGTTAACCTATAGAATGTTATAAAAGAAGATAAGAGTGAAAAATTACGAATTTTGAGAAATAATTACAACGTCATGACCAGTAGTACCAGGCGGTTAACCTATAGAATGTTATAAAAGAAGATAAGAGTGAAAAATTGCGAATTTTGAGAAATAATTACAACGGCTATAATTGTTCTCCTATATTTTTTCTTAACGGATAGATTTTTCAAACGTCGTAACTTTAAGTCAATTGGAAACCGTTATTTACAAAGAGAACCGGTTATTGTCGGTTGGACTTATAGCATCTCTTGGTTCGTGTCGGTTACAAACGGTTACACTCCTTATAAATACGGATATTAGGAAACAATTCACAGCAGACATAAATCATTCTCTTGCTATAATGACACAATTCCCTATCCTCGATCTCCCTTCAGTGGTCCAACCATTGGTGGTCGAACGCGAAGCAAAGAACTCTTTCGCAGATCTCTATAGACTCCGATCTACTTGCAAGTCTATGCGTGCGTTGGCAGACGACGGTGGGGTGTATGCTTCCTTTGATTTATATAACTACCCTTGGTACCTTGGCACGCCGCATTTATTGTTAAGAAGATGCTATGAGGAGGGTAACCCAAGTACTCTTTACGTCAAGGGTGTGGAGTATTTCTATGGGTTATACCGTCTAGATGAAGGACTTCGTTTGTTAAAGAGGGCAGCGGATGCAGGATACGAGCGAGCGTTGTATACGTATGCAATGACTTGCAAAATTTTCTTGGAGGATGAGGAGTACTTTTCTCGTTTCACAAGAGAATCCGTTGGTAGAATGGGAATGGTGGTTAGAAATGAAGATCTGGTATGGTTCAACAACGTGAACGACCGGTTCATAACAAAGAGGCATTTGTTCATGTCAACAGTCGTCCCCTTGTTTTATAGTTGCCAGTGTTCACCATGCTTGGACCGGGATTGGGTTCTTTGGTACATTGAGCACAGAAAGGCTGGAGACATGTGTAATCGCTGCTTCTGGATTAAAGTAGTTGCTCTGTTTCTACGGGATTTTCGGTGTTGCACTGGTTTTTCTGATTTCGATACATGGCAGTAATTCTTCATTGTTGTATTACCTTTGCACTACATAAATAAATATAAACTTTATGAAACCTCATGCGCTGTATGGTCATTTGCAGAGTATTTTCAAACAAATTCAAATTCAAATAGGTCATATTGTCCAAAATAACTTAGACATATCCATTCAAATCGTTTTATTCTTCAAAGCTTTTATTGCTGACATCGACGAGACTGAATACTACTTTGTAACGAATATTATTAAACAATTACTGACCGTTTAACTGTTCGCTATTATGATAGCTATTAAAAAGATGAGAAATTCTTTAAATTCTGACTTCCCCGAAACAAATTTATACTAAACAATCATTTTGCTTAAACGTTGAGGTTACCTACAATCGAGAAGTGGTTTTTCGTTTAGGTCATTTTGCTTAAACAATTACTGACCGTTTAACCAAGTTTTTTTTAAATTACAAAATATGGTGTACACCTAAGTAGACTACAAAGGTGTACATACACCATATTAAGTACACCCATACATAAGATGGACATATACTTAACGTACACCATAGACGTAATAACGTATATAAGGTGGACATATGCTTAACGTAATAACGTACACCCAAGAAAGTACACCCATATATAAGGTGGACATATACATATAAGGTTCAATAGATAATAATTCGGTCCACACTTTGGGGAAAACTAAAGATCCGATCCGTACAGAAATGTAACATATTGAAGGACGTACACCGAGTTGACAATAGAAGCAAACATATTAAAAATACGAAACGGAGATAGAGACATCTTATTTATCAGCGCCGGAGACTGCACCGGACTTTGAGTTGGCACCGGAGGCAGCGACAGAGGGGCTGGAGCCAGAGACATAGATGGAGCTGGAACCAGAGACGGAGCCTTGTGCAGCGCTGGAACCTTGGGCAGCGCTGGAGCCAGAAATGGAGCCTTGTGCAGCGCTGGAGCCTTGTGCAGAGTTGGAGCCAGAGACGGTGGTGGAGTCAGCGACGGAACCACCTCTGGCCATGACGTTGGACCCACAGACGAAGCCTTGTGCAGCGCTAGACTCGGAGCTGGTACCAGAGACGGAGACCTGTTCGGCGACGGAAACAGAACCTTGTTCACCGTGGTGAATATACTCGTCGGTCTCCTCGTCAATCATGTCATCATCGGAGACGTCAACACGCGTATCTCCTTCATACGACCAGTCGTCGGTATCCTCTTCCTCCTCTTCACTCTCTTCCTCGTCTTCCTGTTCCGGTTTGTCCCAAGGGTACTCGTCTTCCGGGTCCCCGAATCTCATCGTCTTCCTCTTACGTCTTCGAGGGCTTGTTGGTGGAGTTTTCTCCATCTCCAGTATCTCCTCGACTTCTGATGCTTCTTGAAAGAGTGCTTCAAGCGTTCCAAACTCTGTTGACTCCAAACCCTCACAGATATCTTCCTTTAATCCGTCGCGAGCGAGTTGTATCAAATACTGCTCGTTTTTTTTTATTAACGATCTCATGACTGAGGAAAATTCCCTCGTATTCCGCTACGCTCATGAATCCTTGGTTGATGTCTAGAACCATGTTTAGATTTGGAATGTTTTGTGGAGATGTCGATGAAATGTTTTGTGGAGATGTCGATGGAGATGTCGATGAAATGATTTAAAGAACCGTAGAGGTTGTCTATGTAATTATACGCCTTCTCCAACTAAATGGTACTTAACTATCATCTTGGTGTACGCGTTTTCCAAGTAGGTATACGTTACTTAGACCAAGGTGTACGAAGGAGAAGATAACATTAAAGAACAGACGCACTTATAAAAATTAAAGAAAGCAGAAAACATGAAAGATAACATTATATTACAATTCTGGCCCAATACTAAAGTAAATGGGCCAATTATGTTTCAAGCGTTAAAAATTACCGTCCCAAACTCTTATCTTTAATGGAGATTAAGTAGTTGTATGTCCAAATCTTTTTGCATTTACTTGTAATAGAATAACTGACGTGACGGTTGAGATGACCTCTTCATCTTTTTACAAAACTCTATTTTCTTTAGTGATCATCTTCTAGATCCAAAAAAATCCAACGATGACCTCTTCATCGTCTCAATCGAACCGGCGCCGTAACCGTGATGCTCAAAGCGCAAGTCCTCATCGCCGCGAAGCAAATCCTGTAATGGATTGTCAATCTCGCCTCGAAGCAACTCGGTTGTTCTTTCTCTCCAACGATCCAGTACCAAACCCCTGGTCTCTTCGTCATGTAAGTGAAGATAGCTTTAGTAAGTATCAGGAGCTATGCATACGTGGGTTTTTAGTCCAGGGGAATCTAGATGATCCGGCTGTTGCTGAAGCTCGTCGAATAATAGAAAAAATTGGGTTGATTTACACTTGTTTGCATGTTCGGCCTTTCTGTCCAAGAGTAGTTAGGGAATGCATTTCCAACCTATACAGTGCCGATGACGGAGTCTATATCAGGGGATGCCGGTTTGATTTCGACCCCGGCGTGATAAATCAACTTTTTATGACTCCATTTGTCGAACACTCTCACGTTTGGGAGGGTGATGATCTGTCGGAGGCAATTATATTCTTGACCGATGGACGCTGTCATCGCTGGGAGACATTCTCGTTAACTTATCTCCTCCCACAGTATCATTCCCTCTACAAACTGTGTTCGCTTAACTGGCTGCCTGGTTTTCATGAAGATTCAATGGTCAAAAACCGTCTTCGCTTTCTCTGCGTACTCGTCAGGAAGAAGCCTATTGACTTCGGTCGTTTGGTTTATGACCAAGTCCTAGAAATGGCTCGTTCTTCTGATGCTGATAAGAAAATAATTCTCCCTAATTTCATATACTAAACTCTCATTCTTTAGAGGAAAATTACTGCTCTTCCGGGTGATGAACCCCTTATCGGACATCCACTGTGGATTAGTGGAGACGAAGTGGACAGTCACATTCCAAGCGGTAGAAGAGGTCGTACCCATGTCGGATAGGAAGTCTTCCAATTTTGGAAAATTATCACAACATCTAGCTTATTCGGTTTTATGTACTATATCGGTAAGAACCTATCATTTTACGACCAAGTCCTAGAAGCCTATTGAATTCGGTCGTTTCGTTTTCTTGAAATTCTGTGTAATATTATTTTCCTTCTAACTTTATCACTTCAATTATATATGTACACCTTTCAGCTGATAAGATAGCAAATTCTGTGGAACCAAAACCTCTTAAGGTCTAGCATTAAGTAACATGTACTGGGTTAGGTTTCGATTATTGGTGGAACAATTACTTTTGTAATAAACTCACTCAACTGCTAATAATATTTATTTCCTATTTAATTTGTTATTTTATCAATACTCTATTTAAAGCTCACTCAAACTCAGTCATTGCACATCACATTCACTTTACAATACACTCCAAAAATATTATGGCCAATCCGCAACTCCCAAATCTTCCTGCTGAAATCATGTCCAAAATTATCGAGCTTATTGGAGAGGAATCAGCATTGTACCTTGGAGCTTTCATGCGGGCTGGGATACGCGGATACGAACTAGTCCAGGAACCATCAATCTTAAAGAGGTGCAACGTCACTCATATGGTAAACGAAAGTCCCTGCCAAATCGGAAATAGTGGTAATTTTCGAAACTTCTTTCTTAAGTGCGTTAACGTTGGCAACATAGACGCGGTGTACTATGAAGGTCTACACCGATCAACAACTTTAGGGGTTGAGGAGGGAATCAATGTCTTGGAGCGAAATGTACCTACGCATGTATTATCAACGTTAGCTGTGGGCATATTTTATGTATGCCTTGGTAAAGAGATGGAAGCAATCACTGTGTTTCAGCAGTTGGCAGCGAATGGCGTTGACCTTAAATCTGAGGCAATATTTGAGATTGGAGATGAGCTAGAGACGAGATTGTTGTCGTTCCATGCGCCATTTTTAAACACATATTGTAGAACACTAAAATTTCCACAGGCTGACTTTCTCGCCCATTCGAACACTGTAAATGATGAAGACTTGTGCAAGAACTGCTGCCTTCATTGGTTTTTTCTCAAAATTTCGCATAGGTTGTAAAGGCAGCTTCTCGGAAGTTTGAATTGATTGTTTCTCTTTAACATAATAGTCCGGGATGTAGAACTTATTGAACTTCATTATCAACTTCGTGTACGCCTTACCAAACAAGGTGTACGTCATTAAGAACTTGATGTACGTTAATACAAACCTAGGTGTATACTTTATATTTGACCGACGCGTACAAGTTCTCTATGTAATTACGTGAACCTAATTTTGAAGTAATTAGAACTGACTTGATCTTATTTTAAAACGTAGTGTACGACTTTTCGAACAAGGTGTACGGGAATAACCGGGAAGATAGTAAACAAGAAAACAAAGATAACATTAAACGGAGCATAGAGCTTAAAGATTGAGCTGAATCTATTTAGGAATTTGTAGGAGAAGATAACATTTAAGTACAGGCGCACTTATAAATATTAAACATAGATAATCGAATCTGCTGGTTAAGTGGTTCTTTTCTTGCTAATCACTCCTTTTACAACAATTTCGAAATATTGAGACATATCCAAAATAGCCGACAGTTTTTGCAGCTTCCTTCTAAATCCATGGTGTGTGCATGGCGATATAGACATGAAGGAGAGACGAGAAAGTCATCTTCTGGAAATTTGAAGGTTTTCTCGTATGTGTTGGACAATGGGGGATGGAACGACGACAATATCGACTGTAACTCATCTCCCATCTCAAATATGGCGTTCGATTTAAGGTCAAGATTATGATTTTCTGCGAACTGCTCAAACACATTGGTGGCTTCAATTTCTTTACCAAGGCATACGTAGAATATGCCAACAGCTAGTGTTGATAATCCATGCTTCCGTACATTTGCCTCCAAGACTTTGATTCCCTCCTCAACCCCTAAAGATGTTGATCGATGGAGACCTTCATAGTATATCGCTTCTACGTTCCCAACCTCAACGCACTTTAGGAAGAAGGTTCGAAAATTACCAAAAGACTCGATTTCAGATGGAGTTTCGTCTACAATAGGAGTCACGTTGCACGTCTTTAAGATGGATGGTTGATGGACAAGTTCATATCCACGTTTCCCAGTCCGCATGAAAGGTCCAAGGTACCATGCTGATTCCTTTCCAAGATGCTCAATAATTTTGGACATAATTTAGTCTGGAAGATTTGTGATTTGTGGCTTAGGCATATTTTTAAGATTTGTGGTAGTAAGGTTTTTTGATGTCCAATGAGTTTATTGAAGATTTATAACAATAACTTAAATAGAGGAATTTTTATTAGTAGTTGGTCTTACTTTAATACAAAAGTAATTGTCCAACCAATATTTGAAACCTAACCGCAGTACATGAAAGTTAATGGCATCCTATAGGCATGACATAACCACTAAACTCACCCTAGAGCTGAAGAGATTTTGTTGCCAAAGAAGGAAACACAAAATTTGGTTTCATTAAATTACACGTATGGAGATCCAACTACCTTGTAAATTTCATCTTTCTACTTCACAAAAATTATAAAGTGCGTTTATATAAAAGCCAATTAAATGTAGGTTGCGTAAACTCTTTTCTTTCGTTTTCCTTAGTTCTGATAACCCTAAACCCTAAAGTCTAAACCCTAAACCTTGATCCCTAAACTGTAAACCGAAAAAACCAAACCATTTATCACACTTATATAATGGAAATAAAGTACTACTGCTTTACGACACTTATATCATGAGTTTTCAACAAACGACCGGATATACCAAAAAGAACGGGCTAATCGTAGTTCCAAAATACAATCATAATGGAAATAAAGTACTACTGCTTTATGAACTTATATCATGAGTTTTCCACAAAAGACCGGATATACCAAAAAGAACGGGTTAATCATAGTTCCAAAATACAATCATAACCAAAATAATGGGTTCGTCCTACCACCAAAATACAATGATATCCTAAATGAAAATAAAGGTTCCTCCTAGTTCCAAAAAACGGGATCCTCGTTACTAAGATCAGGGCACTGGTTCCATGCATGTAGTCTTCTTGTGACCTTCTTTAAAACACTTGGAACACTTATTCGCCTTCCTCTTTTTCCTCGGCCCCTCCTATAAACGGAAAGTAGTTAGAAATGGAAGGCGAACAATGTGTTTCCATAAATATTTGTTTTTGTAAGTTATAAACGAATGTTTTACTGGAGCCTCTCCGGCTGACAGTTTCCTTTTAATACATGGCCTTCCTTCGTTCTTTTGGTCATTGGTAGAAAAAGCAGGAGCTTTAGAATATCTGCTGGAATATGGATATCCTCTGGATTTGGAACCGGTAGTATAATACCCTTAACTGTTTCAGACCAAGTATCTTTCACATGGTATTGTGAAACAAAAAAGTTGTACTCCATGTTTCGATAAGAAGCAGCGGCAATAGCGTGTCGGCATGGCAGTCCAAACATCTGGAATTTAATGCATAAGCAAGTTCGTTTTTCCAAATCAACAGAAAAACCAAAACCAGTTGCCTTGTGTGTAATTTCAAATTCCCACGTGGAACAGGGGAAAACAAGAAGGCCAATACACAACACTAACTGTTCGACCAGTATTTGCTCGATTAATTTAGGAACAATTCCAGTCATTTTACTGATCTTGCAGCGCCTGCTCTCAAACCATCGAGTCAACATCCGTCTAATAAACTCCATCAGTGCCACTATAGGACTATCACGGCCTGGCAGCCGCGCATGATTCAACGATTCAGCTATATTTGAAGTCATCATGTTATATCTCTTTCCTTCGAAATGTGAACGTGTCCATAACTTGCGGTCGATTTTTTCCAAATAATCCCAACATCTCCAATCCGTAAGCTGTATAAGCTCATAGAGCTTTTCAAACTCGGAAACTTTGAATGCCTCTCCGGCGCTGGCGACCATATCCTTCTGCTGCAGTCCTTTGTACTTTTCTACCACGTTACGCTTAAGGTGTTCAAGACAAATACCATGGTGTGCACGCGGATACCATCTATCTTTAGCTACAAATGTTGCAGCGCATCTGTCATTTTGTTAATTCACAACTATCTTCTACAATTGTAGACAACCTTTCAAAGAACCACTTCCAAGAGTCCGAGTTCTCGCTCTCACCTACTGCGAAAGCAATAGGGAATGCGCGGCAGTCTGCGTCTTGCCCGCTAGCACTAAGCAAAACCCCTTTGTATTTCCCAAACATGTGGGTTCCGTCCACCACAAGGACTTTCCGTAAATGCTTCCACCCATCGATACAAGCCTCCAGTGACATGAATGCATACTTGAACCTCGTTTTCCCTTCTTTATCTAGTTCGGTTTTAATATCAGTGATTGTTCCAGGATTTGCGTACTTCAGTACGTGAAAGTACTGTGGTAGTATTTTTTAAGACATCTCCTCTGTTCCTTGGGCAGACGCAATAGCTAGTTCTTTAGCATTCCAAGCTTTCCAGTACATGCATGTATAGTTGAATTCAGTTTGCAGTACTTCCGGCAGTTCCATAGCACGAGGTACACATTGGAGTCTTTCGTATTTTGAGCGCAAAAGAGCTGCAAGCACTCTAGATGTTCCATGTTTTTTGTACTGCCCTCGAACTTCAGATGTGCATACATGTCCCAAAATTGCCTTCTTCACAACATACGTAGGAGTTGATGTTGCGTATTCTCTGCTATATTGACTTGCGACTAGCTGAGAATCACAGTAGGCGTGGATGTTGCGTATCTTCAATATGTGAGCTAATCGTAGCCCTGCAATGAACGCTTCGTACTCGGCCTCGTTGTTGGACGCGTGGAATTCTAGCCTAAATGATTGTTCTAGGATTTCACTGGTCGGTGACGTGATGCGAATTCCGATGCCCGATCCTTGCTTAGATGACGATCCGTCGACGTGAAGGACCCATGTTGAATTTGGTTCCTTGTTAGTCAAGGTTCCCGTCGGTAGCTCTACCAAAAATTCTGTGAGTACTTGGGATTTTGCACTCGTTCTTGGTCGGTATTCTATATCGTACTCACTTAACTCGACTGCCCATTTGGCTAGTCTTCCCGACTTGCTTGGACTATGCAAAATTGTCCGCAGAGGGAAGGTCGTGAGGATGACGATCGTATGAGACTGGAAATACGGTCGGAGCTTTTGTGTCGATGTTACGACTGCGTATGCTAATTTTTCCATTAGCGGATACCGTGACTCAGCGTCTAGCAAAGTTTTGCTTACGTAGAAAATAGGTTTTTATTCACCGCGCTCCTCTCTGATCAGGTCGCCGCTTACAGCCGTTGCCAATACTGCGATATATAAGAACAAGGGTTCTCCTTCGACAGGTTTTGCGAGAACCGGAGGAGTGGCCAAGTAGTGTTTCAGCTGTTGAAAAGCGTTTTCGCACTCTTCTGACCACTCGATTTTTTTGTTCCCTCGTAGGATATCGTAGGAAGGTAAGCATTTTTCCGTTGATCGCGAGATGAATCAGTTAAGTGTTGTGACTCTCCCGGTTAATCTCTGTACTTTCCGCTTATTTTTGGGTGAAGCCATGTCGATCAATGCACCGATCTGTTTTGGATTAGCTTCGATACTGCAGTACATAACAAGGTAACCGAGGAATTCCCCCGATGCTATGGCGAATCTGCATTTCGCCGGGTTAAGCTTCATGTTGTGCAAGTTTAATTGCGTGGTCGACCCGCGAAGAACGCTACGTAGCGACCGGATCGTTCGCGGGTCGGTTGCTACGTGGCGACCTTGGTCGGAACCTTTTCTGATGTTCCATGAACGTGTTCTTGGGCTACGAGTGTTTAATTTCGATGAATGAACCGATATTGGTGCAATATTTTACCGCAAGATTCTTCGTAAAAGTAATCTTTACGAAGAACACTTTTCGTAAAAACGTTCATGCTGAATTTTACGGATATTTTGATGTTAACTTCGTCACGTCCATTTTTGGCCCCAACAAGGATCAACAAACTCATCATCATCTTCAATCACGCGGTTGTGTTTCTTGTTATATTGTGGTGTTGTAACCAGAACAACATCGACACTTTCGATGGTACCGGTTTCAAAGGTCAGTGCACACCTTACTGTTCCAGAGGTAGATTCGGTCAAACGACGATTAACAGAATCTTCGTTGTCGTTTTGTTGGTTCCTATCTTTTGCTGGAGTTGCATGAACAACATCGACGCCGAAGCTGATATCAGTTTTTTCGGTGTACGCTACGTCAACGATTCGGTAGGTACATAGAAAATCTCTTTGATCATATGTCATGTCTTCCTAACATCTCATATTGCTACGTTTTTGCAAGATAAAGATCCACCAGTAGCCCTTGATTGTTGGCCTCTACCAGACGCCGATTTTCCAGACCCTTGACCTCTACCACCCCTCGCCCCCAGAACGCTCATAACCGTTAAGACCAGACCGTCCACCACGCCATCCTTTTGGTGGACATCCATTGAAATCGTCATCTTCGTCTGTCTCACATTCTTTTCGAACAAATTCATGCCAGTAATTATAATCATAGTCGTCGTCATCTTCATCTTCGAGTTCATCCTCTCCAACATTATAATCCTTACTCTTTCCCTTGTCAACATCCAATTCTGCGCAACCAGCTTCATTTCCAATGTCATCTCCTTTGTTTCCTCCTTTGTCACCTTCAATTTTTCCAGACGCCGCTTCAACGTTTGCCTGCTTGTTTTTTCCACGCTCCACTACTATCTGTTCTCCACAGCTATGTTGACGCATATTCTCCGAAGCCAGATTAGGCCCACAAACGGCATCTACAGCTGCTCTACTCTCCTTGGCACCTTCCACCAGTTCAGACGCCTCTGAGTTTAATCCAATAGCTGCTTCAATAGCTTCTACTTGCCTTATTAAGTTTTCATCATCGTCAACAATTCCGGCCGTTGCATTTATTTGCGTGAAAATATCTCGTTCAGACCTTAAAAATACCATTTCTCCTCCAACAATCTCTCTAAATGTGACGAAAACATTAAAAGATTTGTCTGTCCGGTGAAGTGCCTTGAATATTTTATAATCAGTGTCGGTTGCTATCTCCACAGGTGCGGCCCCTTTACCAACCATTTCACTGTCTCCATCAATAAGCCAATACCACATTTCAACCTCTATTTCTCTTCCCAACAAACCATAGGCAGCAAGAATACTATCTTTCAACCCGTAAACGCCTTTGATTGTAGAGCAGTCAACCGCTTTACCCATTCTATCATTATCTATCTTGAAATCCCAAGCACCATTATCATGCATTGTCCACCGACCAGTCATAACGACAATGTGTGAAGTTGAGATTCCTATACCCCCAACAAACAAGCAAAATTAAATTTGAACAATCAAAAACGCAGAGATTCGGTTATGTGGAAGCGAGATAACAGTGTACCTAAGGTGCTGTTGCTACTGGTTGCCTGAGCTTTACTACCAAAACTTCCATCAGAGCCGCGCAAACCGCTATTAGTTTCCAACATTTTCATATCTGGTGGATGCATTTCGGCGAAATGTTGTTCTTGTACTAGGGTTTCTTTATATTATCCACCAGTCTTGATTATGTCTCACAATTATCAATTAACCCATCCACAACTTATTTATTACTATAATCACTTAACACTTAACGTTGTACGAAAAAATTTTGGCGCGAAAAAAGGGGTAAAAGTACCAAGATTTACCCAGGTGAAAAAAATTGTTTCACAACTACCGTCGAAATTAAAAAAAAAGGTCACGCCCCCAATCGGAGCCGCCGAGTTTCGCACGTGTGGGAGAGTCTTTGGGTCGACTTTCATGAGCCGATAAGGTAAAGTTTTGTGGGTCAAATACATAAAGTTCATGGGTCAAAAGGTTAAAAGTGGCTTCAATTATTTATCTCTCCACTATGTGTCCAAAACGCAAATAAAAACTTGGGCCGACCCATTTCTACAATTAAAAACTAATCGCGACCCACTCCTAAAACACACCCCCAGTCCAGCCATGGTAACCGTTAAGAGCCAAACCACATTATATTATGGATGCAATAATAATATTTATGTTTCAATTTTTGTGAGATATTTTGTTTTAAAAACTAACTAAAATATTAAAGTATTTAATAAAATAAGAAAATATTTTTTAAATTCAGCAACCAAAATAAATTTCATAGAAAAGTCTTATATAGTCATCTCAAAACACCAAGCAATCCATATATCCAACTATTTGTCATGTTCACCTGCAAAGAAGAAGAAAGAGGGTGAGTAATATAAGTCACTCTATGAGGATTCCGGTTAGGGCTGTTCAATATGGCAAAACCGAACCGTACCGAACCGAACCGAACCGAAATAGATAATATGGTTTGGATTTGGTATATACCATACAAACCGAATGGATATGATTTTAAAAAAACCGTAGGATTTGGATATGGTTCGGTATATAACCGATAAAACCGAATAAACCGAATAAAACCGATAAAAAAATAGAAACATGTAAATATGTATATATTTTATAACAACGTATGAAAATCATAAGTTAATTTTTTTGCTAATAACTATTACCATATTTTTTACAGTAATAAAATAGTCATGATTTGTAAAACACTTGAACTATAATTAAATAACAATTCATCGCAAACATGCTTCTTATTTTCTTAGTCTTCTTTTGATCTTTTTGCTTTAATTTAGCATTGACTAAATTGAAATAAAGATTATAAATTTGATGATAACAATTAGGGGAAATTCTTCACAATTTTTTATTATCTATAGACGAATAGAGTTTCGTGTTTAATAGAAGAAACATGACTTTGATAAACGCTAAATATGAAAGAATATAATAACTTATTTTTTGTGCTTCGTGTTTCTGTTTTATTTTTTGTTTTTTATTTTTATTATCAAAATTTTGAGATTTGAATTTAATTATAGATTTGATTATTTTATTAGATGATAGAAACATTTTTTATTTTTGTTCTTTTATTTAAACTTATAATATTTTTTAATAAATG
The DNA here is from genome assembly GCF_020379485.1 of Brassica napus. Classification (NCBI taxonomy): domain Eukaryota; kingdom Viridiplantae; phylum Streptophyta; class Magnoliopsida; order Brassicales; family Brassicaceae; genus Brassica; species Brassica napus. Next base: position 7,978,391 of record NC_063450.1, on the reverse strand, counting down.
AATGTGTTGACAACAAGACTCTAAAATTCATATAATATGATCCCAAAATAAATAATTATGTTTTTTGGTATAAAACCGAATAAACCGAAAACCGACGGTATATAAACCGAACCGAACCGAAGTAAATATGGATTTAGAATGGTAGTTATATTTTACTAACCGAAATACCAAAAACCGAAAAAACCGAACCGATATCCGGATTGAACACCCCTAGTTCCGGTCCAAGAGTCCAGTACAATGTCGCCAAGGTCTAATAATAGAAATGGGCCCACGTAGGTCAAAGGCACATATCAAGCTAACAAAGTGATCCCGCCAAGCTGACCAGCTCAAACCAAAACGTAAAAGAGATAAGACATTAAAGACGATCATAAAGGCCACCCATACTCGCCATAGATCACGTCGCTTTTGATCCACACCCTCAACAACTATAAAAGGGAAGGTCGGAGAAGGAGAAACGGGATTTGAATTTCTTCACATGGTACTCATAACAAAATATCTTTGTACTCTCTTGTTCTTAGATAACCTTCGGTTTTATAGTTGTATCCAATGACATCTAATCTATTAAATTAGAGTCATATTTTTATCTACTGGAAATATATTGTTGGACCTATTCTTTATTTTGTTATTATTTTGTTAATAATAAATATAGTTGACCTTAAAATTTGGTTATATTAATACAATTTGTTTTGCACTTATAGTAATTGGTATATAAAAAATGAAATACCTTAACTAACTCCATATCTTGTGCCATTGGATTTTACATAGGATCTTGGTGACTCACGTATTTGTTTTGAATATACAAATGTCAAGAAAACAGTAACCTATACACCAATATGATCAAATAAAAATACAATAGAACTTAACCAAAAGATAAATTCATCGCATAGATTTCATATACACTTCATACTAACCGAGTCTATCCAAGGGACCCATAAATGATTGTTTACAGTATTATTTCATATATTGAATTCGTCCAATATTTTCATATAACCAAATTTTTTTTTGTCTTTCAGTTATATAAATTATTAGATTTATATATACTTGGTTATTCATTTTATCTATACTAAGCAAAAAGACGTTTTGTTTTGAAATGTAAGATTTAAAAATGTAAGCTTGTGTGCATTAATATCTGATCATTTAAAAATATGTAGACTATATAAAACAACCCTATTTATAATATAATATAATTTTTAAAAGTATTCTATGAACATCATTTCATTATATGAAATAAGTTTTTAATTTCCATTTTATTATATTTAAAATATTGTTAATTATGATTTTTCAAAATCTGGTGATTTATAATATTCATCATAGATTTTGTTTTAGAACATTATTCGGTTTTTAAAATATCTCAATCCTACTTGATTTTACCAAATCTATACAAACTAATCTTTAAAGTACGAAAATAGATTTTAACTAAGTTACCAGATCTTCTTAAAGTTATAAAATTATTCTTTTTTAAAAAAGTAAAAAAAAAATCAAGCTCATTAATAATATGTGATGTTTAATAAAATTTACATATTAATTTTATTTTCTTACAATTGTTATTATTATTTTGACAACAATTATTATTTTCTTACAATTTGTTTCTTACAGTATACTCCCTAATGTTAATATGAAATATATAGAGCACAACTTACCATGTATATTTTTCAATAATACAATTTAACAATTATAATGCAAAAAGAATGTGGCCAAGCCTATAATAAATATTATATAAAACAAATATCTTTTAGCTAAAATTAATAGGTATTTAAATTATTTAAATTCAGTAACTTTGTTAATGCAAATTAAGCATTTCAATCTTTATGTTTATAGCTATATGTTTGTGACACCATATATATATTTGTGTTTACAATAATATTAAATTTAAACAAAGCTGTCTCATAATATAAGTAAAAACATATGATTAATAGATGGTTGGATCAAAACACCAAATTATTACATATGAAACATTACACTTAGAAAACTTACACCATCTATACATGTAAAAAAACATATTATATGGAAATAGTATATAACACAAAATATAATCTACAAATTGGAAAATTGTATAATATAAACTGAATAAGTATTATGATAAAAGTGAAAAAATATCCGCGCTTTAGCGCGGGTTCTTCTCTAGTTATCACTAAAACATGCACTTTTCATACTTAACTACTAGTCTACATACTTCTCCTGAAATTACGTCGTATACACGTTATCGCAAATTATGTACCCTAATTCTAAGTGAATCTATATTCTTCACTCATGGCCAAGGAAATCATACCAAGAAGTATCAAAAGGAGATTGATGAGGCCATTTTGCAAAATGATGTACCTTTCTTAAAAAACCTTTGTCTATCCTGCAGTGGTATCTTTGTATGAAATGGTTTAGAGTATCTGCTCATTATATTTCCAGATCTTATTGGCAAATCCCAGGAAGTATATGCGGCCCTCCATGAAGTTGAGAAATATGTAACCGCAGGTTCTCCAGTTTATGAAGGCGAGTCAATTCGTGTGAAAATATCAGTGGATGTAAGTGATACAAGTTGACCAAAAAAAAAGTTGACCAAAAAAAAAAAAATGTAAGTGATACAATTTAACTCACACCAGAATATGGTATGTTCATCCACACATATTCTATTTTATACTGAGACAACTTCATACGTTTCTAAATTTTTCCTAAGAAAACCTCGCATGGTTAAATTTTTTAGGCGAAGTGATCAAAAAGTTCTTGGAAAATAATGGTAGCATCACTTGTGACTTAATCAACTTCTCTCGCTAACTATTTAAGATAAATTTCCTAAAGGTTAATGTTGACTAACTGAAAATGACTTACAACTAGTCTTTGTAAGAAATTTCTGCAAGAAAAAATTGGAATACCTATTATCTAAATTGAATGGTATACCATGTTTTATAGTGTATTATTTGTTAGCATGATAAACAAGTTTGATTTCTCGAATATCACTCTTTCTCCTTTCTTCTTTTCACAGTAAATTCGTCATCCTAAAAGGAAAAAAGGAAGTCAAGACAAAGTAATCATATATGTCCTATATTGACAAAAAACGATAAAGAAGATTGAGAACACATAAAACTATATTTTAAGTGAAGAAGACTTACTGAAATATATACAGTTTGTGGATCAACAATGAAATAATTTGAGTGATTTCGGTGGTGAGTGACCTGAAAAACAAAAATATGAATCAAAAATGTTAGTTAGTGAACACAAAACACAAATGAGATTAGAGTACCTACCCCAATACATGATTACAGATCCGTGTTGTATAATGAACCTCTCATGTCCAACCCATCGCCACTTGTTTAAGATAACCATATAAACTCACAAAAAAGTAAAGGATGCACATACCTAAATCAAAACTTTTAAAGAGAGAACAAATTCCGCATCTCCCATAAAATCATTATGCAAAACACTATTCATTTCTTTAATTTGAATCTGAGAAGACATTCAAGTGATCTCACTTGTATCTGAGAGGACATCCAAGGAGTGGCTGTTTGTATCTTCGTTCTTCAATATTTTAGGTTTTCGGTGTTGATTAATCGATGGAAGAAAAAGTGTGATTAGAGAGCTGTTCGTTTTCATCGCCATGTTCAAATTGGATTTATATGCATGTTAAATTGATATTGTAAATTATTTGTTGTATGCAACATGCAACGTTTTTATATTGAAAGGCCGCCTGAAGCTTGATCGTGATCTAATTACTTAAGAGGTAGTACTAAACCTTGTGGCCAAAAAACTGCGTAAGATAGCGTCAAAGTGAATTCTTCTTCATTATCTTATTGTCGATGATGGTGATTTGACGTGAATCTATATTCTTCACTCAAGGCAGTGCAAGGATACCAAGGAGCAGCAAAAGTATGTTAATAAGGTCATTAACTAAATATCTTTCATGTCCATGGCCTTTACCTTAATCATGAGGTTAATCTACTCCTTTTGCTAATTTGTTTTCCGTTTTGGTACGCACATAGAAATATTATATATTGTGCGCTAACCCAAAATGTTTACTTTCTTACAACATTGTTGACTTTATGTCTACTCTTTGGTTAAAAATACTTAGTTTACTATGGATTCCCATGGTGGTTTTATAATCCCTTGGTAATTCTTTTGTGGATTTTTTTTTATTTTTTTTCTCAATTCTAAGAATGTTAAGAGCATCATGCAACTTATTATCATGTTTTTTTAAGAAAGAAAGAGCATATTCTATATTTCCCACAAAATTATTCTGCAAAAGTCCAATTCATTTCTGTTATCCGAAATATGAGAGGACAACCAAATGATCTCACTTATGACCCATTTAATATACAATCTAAAATTAAAATGTCAAGTTTGAAATAAACTTTTAGGTTGCAACTGAAATGGCATTTTTTTGGAATGAACATTCCATAGGGATTCCATAAAATAGTTACTAGTTTTAATGAAATCTTTTAAAACATAATTCCACATATTCTATTTTTAATGAAACAAAAATAATAAATCTTTTGTAAACTCTATGATAAAATGAATGAATGGAATGTATATAATTCTTTATTCCATTTAATTTAAGTTTTTTAATTTGATTTCACACATTCCATATTCCACAAATAATCATTTTTTATTCATAATATTCCTTTTAGGAATGGCCAGTTCCCTTGCACTTTTCTCAAATATATGAATCGCTTCTTTGGTATTCCCGTGTACTGCATATCCAGCGACCTTAGCTGGTGAAAGAAACAATATCAGATATATATGTTTCATCAAATATCTCTGAAGCTTCTATCATACTTCCGTGTTTAAGAGTACATATTAATCAGAGAGCTACGAACAGTAACCAAGATGAAGAGAAAGTGCATGAACTTGCTTTAGCCCTGATCAAGAACTGACATGCATCTTGAAACACTCAGCAAACTAGCAAGAGCCAAATACTTAAAACCTTCTTCTCCTAAAAAACTTTCGTTGAGATCCATTCCATTGAATTTTCTGATGTCAAGCATCTATGAAGACTCTGAACGACGGTATTTATCTCACAGTCACTTTGGTTTAGCTTCTCTCCCGCCAAGAACCTCCTAGACATGGTTCCTTCAAGAACCGTGCTATAACCTGCAACGACCCGAACTTTTCTCTCCTTCACCAACCTCCTCATTGACGCTACATCTTCCCACGATTTCTCTGCAGCGAACACGCTGGACGCTAGCAAATACCCTGAAGAACACAAGGGTTCAAGCTCAAGAACCTCAGCTATTGCCTCTGTGGTAATGATCCCACTTTTCAAACGGTTCCTGCAGCCGCTAAGAATTGATCCCCAAGCACTAGCCCCGGGTTTTACGTCTTCAGGAAGGTTCTTGATTAGTTCCATGGCTGTTTCAATCTCTCCAGCTCGGCTAAGCAAGTCAACAAGACAAGAGTAATGCTGCAACGAAGGTTTGTTGTGATATTTAAACATTGATTTGAAGATCATGAGACCTTGCTTGATCAGTCCTCCATGATTACAAGCTGATAAAACCGCCAGATAAGTCACAGCGTTTGGTGCGTAACCTTCTCGTTTCATTTCCTCAAACGATGCTAATGCTCTCTCCGGTAAACCATTTATAGCGTACGCTGATATGATCACTGTCCAAGAGACGACGTTTTTCCTAGGGACTAGATTGAATGCTCTCCTCGCCATTTCTATGGCGCCACATTTTGCGTATGCGTCAACAATGGAGGTATCAACTGAGATGTCAGCTGTGGCTAAGCCTCTCCGGATAGCTATTCCATGTGCCCATTTGGATTTTCTCAAGTCTGCTGAAACAGAGCATGCGTCAAGAAGATTAACCACGGTGACGGCGTTGGGCTTATCCTTCATCTGACAGAAGATTGAAATGGCTTCATCTGGTCTTCCAGAACGAGCTACTCCAGAGATCATTGTGCTACATGACACCACATCCTTGTACGCCATCGACTCAAACACGGCTCTTGCATCATCAACAAGACTGCAGCTTGTATATGCATCAATCAAAGAGCTCAAGGCAACTTCGTTAGACTCATATCCAAACCGGATCATCACGCAGTGTACTGACTTGCAGGGCAATGGCTGCTCAAAGAACTTGCAAACCTGAAGAAGACTCACGAGAGTAACTTCATCAGCTTCAACCGCCTCTTTTCTCATCAAACCAAACATCTTAAGAGCCTCTTCATACCTTTGGTTGTGTACAAACCCGGCCAAAATCGAATTCCATGACACACTGTTTCTACAAGTCGTCTCATCAAATACTCTAAACGCTGAATCAACATCAAACCCTTTGGAATACATATCGATGAGTGAATTGCGCACAAACAAGTCCCCCAAATCAAACCCTTTACGTATAGAAAACCCATGAACTGATCTTCCCATATTAACATCCTCAAGAACAGCACATGCCTTGAGAACACTTGTCACGGTTACACTATCAGGCTCTGTTTTCCCCTCATTAACCATCTCTTGGAACAACATCAACCCACAAACAGGTTCTTGGCTTTGCACATAACTTCTGATCACAACACTCCATGAAATAACATCTCTTTCAGACATTTCGTCGAACAGTTTGCGTGCGTTTGATGAATCACATTCTGCATACAAGGACGAGATCGAATTTTGAACAGAGGAAACCCCATAAAATCCACTACGGATCACGTAGCTGTGAATCTTCTCTCCATCAGCGTACCATCGCAAACTACGATACGCGTGAATCACAAGAACCAATGTCGAAACATTAGGCTCAAAGCCCCAAACTCTCGACTTCGAAAACCACCGTAGCCCTTCTTCATCGAAACCATGATCGAGAAACCCGAAAACGACGACGTTCCAAGAAACAGAGTCTCTCGAGGTCATACAGTCAAACGCTCGCGTGGCGGAACACAAGTCTCCGCATTTCATGTAGAAGTCAGCGATGGAGTTCCCGACGGAGACAAAAGACTCAAACCCTCTCTTGTACAGACTCGCGTGGATGCATCTGCCTCGTGACAGCCATGAGAGCTTACCACAAGCTTTGAAAACGATGGGGAAGAGGAAAGGGTCGTCAAGTTGAGTTCCAGATGTCGTCTCTATCTCTGAATAACTAGAGAGCACTTCCCGCCATTTTCCATTGGAGGAAGCTTGCTTGATCCTCGAGGACAAAGCTTGTAGCTTTGAACACATGTGCGTTCCTGTTTCTTCAGTCTCGTGAGAGCAAGCTCATTTCAATTGCAACTTATTTAGATTTTAAGCAATTACAAAACATTATTACACATGTACTAGTTACAACATATGCTTTGCCTCGTCTTTTATTTACATGTAGTAAACATATGAATAGTGTTCTAATCATCTTTAATGAAAACAAAACCAGAGATGGAAAAAAATCTCGATATTTGAGTTTAGCTTATCTTGTTGAAGAGAAAGAGTTGAGCTAGTTGTTCAAAAAAAAAAGAAAGAGTTGAACTATTGGTTTGGTGGGTTGAGCCAGTCCCGTGCACTAGTGCAACGCATGAACGATTCACAGAAACCCAAATAGCAAGCTATCTTGACGAGTTTTCCTCCCTAAAAAAATAGAGTTAATATCCCCACATATCAGATATTAAACTGATAAGAACAGATACTACACTTGATCTTAGCCAAAAGGCCGAGAAAGGTATTAGTTGAATGCATGCTCCTGTTTCCTGTTTTATAGTGCAAAGCTTATGACTAACTTTCTGTACCTAACCGATGTGGGACGGTTTGAAATAGCATCTCTTTAGTTTTCTTCAACAAAACAAAGTACAGGATTTAGCAAAAATAAAGAAGTGCAGTTACCCAAAACTCATGAATAAAGATCGAGGTGGTGGTGTTTAATTGAATCTCAGCGATCTATGTGAGGAATATATCTTATATGGAGAAAGGTTTTGTTTATTTGAGAACTTGAGCAAAAAAGATGGTGTGTCTGTACAGAATTTCCCAATTATTATCGTCTTTGGGAAGGTGCTGTTAAATATATACACGAATAGTTACAACAGTTTCTCTATGTTCCTGACTTCTAATTAAGCTCATATATTGGCTTCTGCTGCCAAGGCTGACTATATTTGAAAAAAAAAGATTGGACTCTTCATCTAGATAACTAATATTTCAAAACTTTCTTAATCTCTTATAAGCATCTACAAACACACACAACAACAACACATTTACTAGTTACAACATATGCTTATGTCTTGTCTTTTGGTTCCATATAGTATACATATGAATGGTTTTCTAATCATCTTTTTAACGAATACAAAACCAGACAGAGAGAGAGAGAGAGGAAAAAAGAATATCTAGTGTTCAAAAACAACCAACACTAGTGACCTCTAGCCACGGTATGCCTCGGTTGAAATGTAGACAGATGTTCCCGGCGATAATGGCTTTGTTGGTTACTTACGGTTGGGGAAGCTCTAGTGGTCCTTCGTTGCAACGGTTTCTCATTGGCAGCCACAATGAGTTCTAGCGATTCCACCACTTCTGTCATCGATGGACGGTTCTTTGGCTCGGGTTCAAGGCATTTCAGAGACAGTTGAGCAACTCGGAAAGCCGATTTGAAAGGGTACTTTCCTTCTAGACGAGGGTCCATTATCCTCCTCAGCTTTCTTCTTTCAGAGAGATGAGGCTTGATCCAGTCCGTTAGATTGTGTTGCCCGGTGGGCCGGGTAGGATCAAGTGCGTGTAAACCAGTCAAGATCTCAGCTAACACGACTCCAAACCCGTAGTTATCACTCTTTACATACAAGTGACCTATCAAGAACCAACCAACATAAGCACACAGTTTGTACAGAACCAAAGAAGACAAAAGACATTGTATTTGTAGTACCTGTAGCAACATACTCTGGAGCTGCATAACCATGTGTGCCCATAACCCTTGTTGTGATGTGAGACTGACTCGCGGAAGGACCTAACTTAGCCAATCCAAAATCTGATAGCTTTGCGTTATATGACTGCAACAAAGATCAAACAAGTTGAACTCACTCCACACTTATATATCCAAACCCATAAAGCCATATGTAGTTTACTTACACTATCAAGTAGAATGTTTGAAGCTTTGAAGTCTCTATAAATGACTTGCTTCTCTGAAGCGTGAAGAAACGCTAAGCCTTTAGCTGCTCCTATTGCAATCCTAAGCCTTATTTCCCATGAGAGTGGCTGAACAACAGAACCCTCTAGAGAAACAGAAGCAGATACAAATCAGTGGGGAAACATCCAACCATAATAACATCTAAAATGACTTAAATAAGAAGATGGTTCTTACTTCGAAAAAGATGATTCTCTAAGCTTCCTTTCTGCATGTACTCATACACCAAAAGCAACTCGTCACCTTCCAAGCAGTATCCCAACAGCTTCACCAGGTTCGGATGAGAAACCCTCCCAAGAAAGTTCACCTCACACTACACAGAAAAAAAAGAAAAAAAAAAAACCATCAAATAAGCAAACAAAACTCTGCATTGCATATATCATTGATATAAGTTGGAGTACTCTACTCACTTGCCATTCCTCAAATCCTTGGAAGCTTTCGGAGTTGAGTTTCTTGACAGCAATCACAGTTCCAGTGCTGTGACTCCCAGGCCCTTTCTCTTCAAGCCAGCCTTTGAAGACTTTCCCAAACCCTCCTTCTCCCAGAACATTCTCAGACTTGAAATTCCTGGTTGTAGCTCTAAGTTCTGCAAGGCTGAATATCCTTAGATTGGGAATGGGAAGTATCTGACCCTCGGGGCAAGCATCTCCACCACTTCCCGCAGAGAATCCACTAGTGCTAGATATGTTACTTCTTGATGTTTCTGTAGTCGTTGACTTAAACGGACCTGTTTCCATTAGAAATCATTCCCAAAAAAAAAAATGAAGTCACATAACATTCAGTCAATAACAGATCAGACAACAAGAAGATGCGATCAGCACTTGATCTTACAGAACTATAAGCACAACAAACCCAAGAACCTCGGAACAAACAAGTACATAAATGATACGCAACGTATTACACAAGTTGAAGTGAAACTTATTTTAGGAAACTGAACAGATTACTCCTTAGAAAGAAAGAAAAGCAGAGAAATTGAGAAAACGAACCTGAACTGATATTACCAGTAGTGGTAGGTGTTGTTGTTGCAGTTGAAGGAGATTTAGATGAAGAAGACCAGCAAAGCCCCATACCGACAGACAATATTTAAAAGCCGAACTCTTTTTTTTCTCAATTATATTAGACAAGTACCTCTGTTTATACACTTCTTGTTTTCAGGGTTTTTACACAAGTCAAAGAGAAAGAACAAAAAAAAAGAGGGTGTGAATCTAAAAACAGAGAGTGCTTTACAAGAAAAGACACAGTAGAGGATGATGGATAGAGATCGGACAACAGGTACCGTTTAAAACCGGGTGTGAATGAGTAGAGAGACAACAACAAAAAAAAGATGTGTGTTTTCTCCAATTCGACGAAATTGCTTTTCTTTGACATGGAGAGAGAAGAGAAGGATAAGGACGTGGTTACTTTGTTACCATGTCACTGAGAGACGAAAGCGAAGACTAAGTCTTTGAAAGAATGATGGTCCAAGGACGCAAGAGGGAGGAGCAAATGAGAGGTTTATGGTCAAGTCAACTTAATAGAAAAATTGTTTCCTTAGCCACCTGTTATGAGAACTCAATCAAATACACCCAGACAATTCTCAGCATTTTCTTCATCATTTTACTTTTCAATACGTCACTATCTCTCTGTTTGAAATAGTTGGGATTTTTTCTATATAAGAAAAATAAAAATCTAATAGAGTTTAAATCAGAAAACCCTAATAATGTTATTCAATTAATAGAGTTTAAATCTAAGCAAAACCTACGGTTATTCGAATGACGATTTTAAATTCTATTTTAAAATCTAGTTTTACTAGATATGATATTTTACTAATCTAATTTTTTTTTTGTTATTCAATGAATGATTTAAATCTAATTTTTAAAATCTAATATTACTAGATATGATATTTAAAAATTGTTGTTATTTAATGAATGATTTAAATCTAATTTTTAAAATCTAGTATTATTCAACTTCAAATGATTTTAAAGTTTTTTTGTATTTAAAACTGATTTTAAATCATTTGTTAACGAGACTGCAAAACAAATGATTTGAAATCATTTTTAGAATTTAACCATCTAAAATAATCTTTAAATTTAAATTTTTATTAATAAAACATTGACAACTGATTTTAAATCATTGATTGAATAACATTCAATAAAATGTTTCTATAAATATATCACTTATGGAAATGGAAATATAAACAAGTTGTTTTACTATATGACCAAGTAAAACCTGATAAAGAACATCATCCACAACAACTTTACTATAGCCCTAGTAACCTTCAGATCTTTGTATAGTAGCTCCTACTATCGATCTGCAACACCAACCCCTTGTACAGTTTACCGGTGAGTTGAGAAAGACGTCGGCAAAGAAATCGATTTGTGTTGCATTTGTTACTATCATTGGATATTTGCTTACATAAAAGAGGATTTGAGAGAGTGACCGATACATATACTTGTATTGCATATCTTGAAGATATGCTTGCATTAAATGTTCATTGCCTATGTCTAACCCTAATTATTAGATTTAGTTACTGACATCGAAATCTAATACATTCGCCCCAATAAATTTTTTTGATACAAGCTTCCTATCCACACACCATTCGTCACGTGAGAAATGTTGATTTTGTGCATTTGGTCTACACTTCACCTACAGCACTGAAGTGACCACTTCAGAAACATGTCTTCTGCAGTATGAGGTTGTAGGGAATGTGAAGTTATCTAAAGCACTGAAGTGTCCACTTCAGAAAAGCTGCATCTTGCACTTTGATGCTCTAGGGATATGTGTTATGTTTGGGCCTTAGTGACTGAAGCCCATTAGTGTTAGGGTTTAGAGAGACACTATATAAACTCCCTAAACCTAATGACTTGCCACTCAACACATATAACACTCACTCTACACATATCTGAGATTAGAGAGAGAGGCAAGAAGCAAGAGCAAGAAGAGGAGATAAAAGGAGTATCTACAGAAGGTTGAGAAGAAGCAAAGAGAGATCCGGTCAAGAGTCTCAGACTACTTCTTCTTCTTTGGAGTGTAGATTTCATCTCTTATACACACAGGTTCAGTAAGCTCAAGTCTTAGGTTATTGTTTGTGTTGTCTCCAGGTGAATAGAAAAACACAGAGGTGGTTGTGTAAGTAATATCTTGCATACACTTGATACTAGTGAATCGTTGAGAGTACCATCCTCTCCCCAGATGTACCGGTAAAGGGAACTGGGTAACCAAATCTTGTGTGTCTTTAACTAACTCAAACAACAACAAGAAGTGTGCCAAAGTTAATTAGTCAAGTGAGATAAACCGGTTAATCGGTTTAAGAATTCTCAACAAGTGGTATCAGAGCATCAGTTTTAGCAGAGAAGGTTACAGTTTTAGTTTCTGATATGCTATTGGTGTCTGGCTGCACAGAGGTCTCAGGCTTTGTTCTGAATTTTGTGTTGTTTGAGGAAGCTCAGATTATGTGAGAAAGGCAACATCGAGAACCTGGAGAAATGAGGAAATGGTGAAGATTCTCAGGTTCAACAACTTCGCGACTTCATGAGAGAAGAAGCATATGATGTTATGAGATATGCGATGTTGAGAGTGGTTCCTGGCAAGTCTTGGAAGAAGACGCCAGTGTTGGGGAAAGGAAGATTCAAAGTTGACTCGGTTGAAAATCAAAAGAATCTGTGAAATATTTTCTCCAATGGCTTGTGAGTTCTACATCATTGTGAGTTTTACATCATTGTGAGTTCTGGTCAAAGAAATTCATAGGTGGTGGTGTTGAAGTCATAAGAAGAAGAAAGCAGAGATAAAGCAGGAAGCATTTGATAGAAGGTGAATGTTCTTGACAGTGCTAAAGAAACCGGTTAAAGGTTGGTGTAAGCTGATTGTCTTTCACAAGAATCAGCTGGTTTGTGATTCTGCAATCATGAGCTAAAGCTTATGGCTCAAGGTGGTATATTAGAATCATATCATCAATTTCAAGACTCAAGTTGAAGAAGACATAAAGTCTGTTTCCGCTGCAGTCACAAGATGGTTGTGATGTTTTGTATTGAAGTTTCAGTTTTGTTTAAGTTCTGCATATCTATTGAGATTAAAAGCTTGTTGGAACACGAGGAGCTTGTGCTGGTTTTGCATGGGATTGGCCAAGATTCAGTGATGGTTTTCATGTCTTCTTTGGTTGAATCAATTTGGTAAAATCAGTTGCAGATGGTGTTCGAAGTTTTTTGGTGATATTCCAAACCCGAAAATTTATAAGATTCATGAAATTATGGGACGCCTTAGAACCTTGAATCTTATGGGTGTTTTATCGTTGTGTGAGTACTGGTCAAGATATTCATGATTTCAGTCTACAAGAAGATGCAGAATGGTTATGGAGGAAGATATTTTTCTGTTCGCTCAAGGAAAAAAATATGTGTGGAAATTCAGTGGTTTTGAGTTTTTTGAAAAGGGTTTTTACTGCAGATTTTACTATGTTGGTAAGCTATCAGTTCTTGGTAATGTGAAAGTCTACAATTGGCTGGTCATTAGAGAACATGAAGCTACCATGATATTGTTTTTAGATGGAAATGCAATAGGATTGTGCTCTAATTGCAATCTGAAAATGTTCTGTGAAATCAGAAGGGGTAACACTCAACTTTTTTGCTATTTTCACAGGAAATGCAAGGAACTGTGTGCTCTTGCGAGCTTGGGTGTGTACTTGAAAGAGCACGAGTCTTGTTTCAAGAAGGATAAGCTCTTGACAAGATGTCAACATCAAAGATTCATAGCTTGTGCATATTTGTGTTGATTGTTACACATGAAAATTATGCTAGAATGAATATGTAGGAACTTAGAGTTCCTGTCTCAGGTGGAACATTGCTTTCTCAGAAAGTATCTTGTATTTTGAATCAGATCTTCAAGCACTAAAGAAAGTTTTGGTGATTTTTAAAGCTAAAGTTTGAGGAATGTCTCGGAATGTTACTATGCAACAGGATATACTAGGTGTTTTTTGTATCGAAAATATTCCTATTCAAGATTGTTAGGCGGCGTGTTCTGTTTGGTCTAACATCGGTACAAGAAAGTATATGTTGCATAATTGCTGTAAAAGGATACAAGGTTGAGATTTCTGAGATGGAGGCATGGTTGATGGTGTATCGGGAAAGATGGTTACACTATTTGAAGAATGCTCTAAGAGACAATGATGTTGGAAAGAAGAGAAGGTTCTTGGTGGTTTTCTAATTGCAATGGATCAGTTGAGGTGGCTGAGTGAAGAAAGGGATGTGTCATAAGTTCTGATACACTTTCTCAAGGAAGAAGCCATGGTAACTCATTATGATACATGTGAACACAAGATGGATCATCATGATATTGGAGATTGGTTTTAACTCTTGATGGTGAAGCCATGGTACAGAGGCAGAATACATTTGAGAGGTTATGGTTCTAGGTGGAGTACTGTTGTTGCTTCATTCAAGGTGGAGCTATGTTCTTGGAGGTTGTCTCAGTGGGTTAACTGTAAAAGAAGGGTTGGAAAACAATATATCTCAGGGTTTTATCTGATCTATGGAAGTTCAATGTGCAAAGAAGAAACAAAGAAAGAACATGAGGTTATCAATGGGTAAAGCTCAAACTTGATTAAAATCTGATGATAAATGGTTGATTTCAGATTTGTTTGAAGCTGATTATTGATAAGGATTCTAGAAGAGACATGATTGCAGAAAAGATACATATGCAAGTAGTTATGCATTTGTAAGACAACAATTGAGGTAAATCACTTGAGGAAGTTTGCGTCAAAAAAATCCAGCTTCTCAAGGGTAAATATGAGAAACTTGGTGTGTTTTAGAATCTAAAGCTATCCAAGAAAGGATGAGAATGCAGAGCATCAAACTGCATTTGAGAGAAATAATGAAGGAGCTTCAAGTTGTCTTAATTGCATCATGAGAAGATAATGATGTATCTACTCAGGAAAAGTCACTTGCAAGTCATTCAAGTGCAGGTTCATCAATGGCAGAGACATGAGATGCATAATTGATAGAAACAGAGACTGGTCAAAGTTTGAATGATGCAAGAAGAAATAATTTGATGGAGTTCTGTGTGTTTTACAGCAAGAGAGTGACTTTAAGGGCTTTAGAGTTAAATTCTAAAGGCTGTAATGAAGAGTCTCAAGAACTCCACAGATTTGTGGATGTGAGATAGGTCTAAGAAAACTGGCAGCGTGTTAGTGAAAGGTTCTATTTATACAGAGGAGTTTGAGCTGCAGGTGGAGCATTGGTGTTTTGTGTCGAAGGTCTTCTTAGCTAGGTGGAGTTAAGAGGCATGCTCTCTTGGTCAAAACAGTGTAAAGTGATGTTCAAGGGCAGGGTACTCAAACTGGTCTTGATAAGTCAGGCATGGTTCAAGAAAATGGAGCATGAGTAACTTGGAAGTTTCTTGCAGATTGATTCAAGAGAAATTTTTGTGCTAGTTCTATTCTGTTAGAATATGATGGTTGAATCAAGGTTGTGTCGAAAGTCTGTCCAGCGGAATTGTTGGGTGGCGTGTTATGTTAGGAGTAACAGCGGTACAAGAGGTGTTTAAGGTTGAAATGTTTTAGCAAAGAAAAGAATCAGGGATTGTTTCGGGTTTGGAGCATGTATGATTCTGATGTGGTAGCACAAAAATCAAGGAATTTTGATTCAAAACTTAAGGTGTATTAAGTGAATCAAGAAGTCGGTAATGGAATCAATTGGCAAAAGAAGCAAAAGTTAATTTCAGTCAATGTAACAGGTCTATGGTGTTTACAGAAGCCACAAAGGATATTATGTGATTGGAAGAGTTATAAGTAATGAAGCTTATAGGATTTTCTGTTGGGTTTACAAGTTGGAGGTTGTTCCTGACTTGTGATATGGAGTATTCTAAGCGGTTATACCAGGTAGTCAAATGTTGAATGTATCAAGAGGTGATCAAGGAAGAGTTGAGCTTAATACAAGTGTGTATTAGGGCTGATTTTCTCAACTCAAGCTACATAAAGACATTCTGATGGCTTAGGTTCAGCTATGTTGAAGGACAAAGCTGAAGGTGCATTGATTATAAATGATATGCAGGAATGATACATCTGATTTATGGTGATTAAATCTGAAGAGTATCATGGCTGAATGGTGTCTCAAGGTATGGAAGGCAACTAAAGCAAATTGATGAAAAATTTAAGCATTACATAAGTTGGCTGGAGCTGGTTTAATAACTTGATGGACATGAAAAGGTTAATAACTCAGGAAAGGCGGGGTGATTCACATCACAGCTAGAGTATGTTAAAATCGTCGTCCAGTTCATCAATGGTTGCTTCAAAGGAATCAAGTGTGAGAAAACTCTTATGTTTCTTACAAGAGCTGATTGAGTTGAGACAACGGAAGCGAGAGATGGTTTGTCGGTTTATCACCTCGCAGCAGCAAGAAGATCAGAGAGTCAAGTCTGGGAAATCGAAAAAAGGTTCAGATGGTCAAGTCTGAAAAGGAAGTCTGTGGCAGTTCGGTTTTTTAGAGCTGAGGGTCACCGGTAAAGGTGACAAGTATGTTTCTGGTGGTAAAGCTGGAAGGTTTGCAAGAACGGTTCACTAGTTGAGACTATGACGGAAGTCTCAGGTTCATCTTATAGTTGAGGTAAATCGACAAGGAGATGGTATTTCACTTACAGATATGGCAAGCACAAGTGACCAAATGCCCAAGGTGGAGATTTGTTGATTTTGTGCATTTGGTCTACACTTCACCTACAGCACTGAAGTGACCACTTCAGAAACCTGTCTTCTGCAGTATGAGAGGGAATGTGAAGTTATCTAAAGCATTAAAGTGTCTACTTCAGAAAAGCTGCATCTTGCACTTTGGGCCTTAGTGACTGAAGCCCATTAGTGTTAGGGTTTAGGGAGACACTATATAAACTCCCTAAACCTAATGACTTGCCACTCAACACAGATAACAGTCACTCTACACATATATGAGATTAGAGAGAGGGGCAAGAAGCAAGAGCAAGCAGAGGAGATAGAAGGAGTATCTATAGAAGGTTGAGAAGAAGCAAAGAGAGATCCGGTCAAGAGTCTCAGACTACTTCTTCTTCTTTGGAGTGTAGAGTTCATCTCTTATACACATAGGTTCAGTAAGCTCAAGTCTTAGGTTATTTTTTGTGTTGTCTCTAGGTGAATAGAGAAACACAGAGGTGGTTGTGTGAGTAAGCTCTTGTATACACTTGATACTAGTGAATCGTTGAAAGTACCGTCCTCTCCCCAGATGTACCGGTAAATGGAGCTGGATAACCAAATCTTGTGTGTCTTTAACTAACTCAAACAACAACAAGAAGTGTGCTAAGGTTAATTAGTCAAGTGAGATAAACCGGTTAATTGGTTTAAGAATTCTCAACAAGGAACATCAGAGTATCTCCAAAAACCTCATTATAATTTCAAATATACAGTTTTGAAAACTCTAAAATTAACCTTAAAATTTTAAGTTTTTAGGTTTTGTACAGTGAAACCTCAAATATAAGATTTCACGGTACAAAACCTTGTGTTGTACATTATTTATTTCTGTAGTTTTATTACTTGGGTAAATTTCAAATAATATTAGTCATTTTACTTCAAAAATATTTAATTTACACAATGGACAATATTATACAAAGATAATATTACATCACACAAATGCGAAATACAAAAAACTGAAAATACAAAGACAGTAACAAACATATTAATACTACACAAATAAAAATATTGCACAAATAAATAATACAACAATGTTAATATGCTGGTAAATTTGATCGTGAACCTCTAAAATCACCAAAATATTTTCCATATAACTCTCGTGTAACTGAAGGTTGTCGTTGTTATTTTTTTTTTATAATTCTTTCTTATTCAGATGGAATGAACTCAAGTAGTAAAATCAACAATAGAATCTAAAATTTGCTAACAATATTTTATTTTCTTCATGCCTTTCTTTAAATGGTGATTTTTTGCTTGGTTTTGTATACATAATTGAACTATTTCATAACTTTTTTGCCTATATGATATGCACTTTCTTTTAAGAAATCAAGGAGTTTTTCATTTGAAGAAACCAAATTGTCAACAGATAAACTATTACCTTCTGTAATCTTGCTTTTGAGTTTTGCTTCTTTTTTTTATCTAATCGGATGTTGTGATGAATTTGATCCGCCATTATCATTATGGAGGTCATTATAATGAATAATTATGTAACTTATTCACATTTAATGAATTAGTTTGTATGTTTTCTTTTTACATGCAATGTTTTATTATAATATACTAATATTTTACTTATTAATTTTTTTTATACAACTTTTGTTGTATATTTTATAGTTATTGTGAAAGATTTATGCTTTTAGTTAAGTTCTATTAAGTACAAGGACTATTATGTAAAATATAAAAGTTATAAAGTTTAATATAAGGTTTTATTTTTGGAGAGAGACACGCTCAAACCTTATATTTGAACGTCTACAATATCTATTTTTCGGTATATTTTTTAAAAAACGTTTTGCATTTCAACAGCTCTTAGAACATCTCCAAAGACTTTTTTATTTTATGGACTGCTACATTATTTGTGATATGTTAGATTTAACACATCAGTTTCTTATTAAAGGTAACCGAAAAGGAACAAATGTAACGAGTAAGAATAATACACCCAGATTTTAAACATATGTTTAAATAACAGAGATTTATCTGAAAATACATAAGATTCCTTTCTCAAAAAAAAAAAAAAACAGAAGATTTATCATCTTGATACAAATCATTTCAAATTCCAAATTGAATGTAATTTTTTTTAGAATTTACAAAAATATCTTAAAAGATTTTGAAACCAACTTAGAAATTATTGTATTCTAAACACACTTTTATAATAATTTTCTTATTTTTATAACCAACTTTTTGTAATAGTATATTTTAGGAAAAATTGCCAAAAACCACTTTTCATGTTTACAATAACCACTTTTACCCTCATCTTTAATGAAGGGTAAAATACATTTATAACCCTTTGATTAACTTTGACAAAAAAAACATATAGTTAAGTAATCTAAACTTAAAACATTAACTCTAAACCCTAAATCATCAACTCTAAACCCTAAACCATGAAATATCAACTCTAAACCCTAAACCGCGAAACATCAACTCTAAATCCTAAATCCTAAACCTTCAAATCTAAACCCTAAAACATCAACTCTAACCCCTAAAACGTAAGCCCTAAACCTAAGTCTAAACTTAAAACATCAACTCTAAACCCTAAATCATCAACTCTAAACCCTAAACCATGAAACATCAACTCTAAACCTAAAACCCCGAAACATCAACTCTAAACCCTAAACCAAAAACCTTTATATCTAAACTCCAAAACATCAACCCTAAACCCTAAACGTAAACCCTAAACCCTATATTTTTCTAAAATTCGAACCCTAAACCCTAAAACCCAAACCTTCAAATCTAAACCTAAAACATCAACTCTAAACCTTAAACGTAAACCCTAAACCCTAAAACCCTAAACCTTCAAATCTAAACCCTAAAACATCAACTTTAGGGTTTTGGGGTTTAGGGTTTTAGGGTTTAAAGTTTAGGGTTTAGAGTTGACGGTTTAGGGTTTAAAGTTTAGAGTTGATGTTATAGGGTTTAAGGTTAATTTTTTAGGGTTTAGGCTTTAAAGTTTACTTTTTAGGGCTTAGCGTTTAGTGTTGATAGTTTCGGGTTTAGTGTTGATGGTTTAGGGTTTAGAATTGAAGTTTAGGGTTTAGGGTTTATAGTTGATGTTTTAGAGTTTAGAGTTGAATGTTTAGGGTTTAGGGTTTAGAATTGATGTTTCGGGGTTTATGGTTTAGAGTTGATGTTAGTTTAGGGTTCGTATTTCACCCTAAACCTAGGCCCTGATTAATTCCCGCGTAATCTCTGATTTTTCGGTAACTCGATAGCCCCGGTGTTGCCGCCCGACTAGCGCCTAGTGTAGTTCCGAACATGGGTCTGTAACGGTCAATTAAACCGGTCTCTCTCTTTAGTTGGCCACATGTGTGAATGTACACGTGAGTAGAGTGAATTAGTCTAATGTATAAAGACTAAGGATCTTATGGTTAATAGGTTAAGTCTGTTGAGCTGATAAGATTGTATTAGACGAAGAGATAGAGAAGAGAGAGCGAGGTTATCGAGTTGTAACGAAGCTCGCTTGTGAGCAGTATAGTGTTGCTGGTTCGATCCTAGCTCTGGTAAGATATAGCGGCTTCTCCTAGTTAACGGAGAAGTGCGGTGAACACCAGGTCAACATATTGATCGTGTTGGTTCGAGATTAGAGTTCAAAGAAGAAGATCAAAGGCGTTTGATCTTCACAAATTGGTATCAGAGCCAGGTTACAAGATCCGGCGAAAGTTCCGAAGACTCGATCAAGATTAGAAATCAATCGATTTCTAGATGAAGATTCACAAGATCGAATTCGCCATATCGATGTTCGATGGCACATGAGACTTTAGAATTTGGAAGAAAAGAATGCTTGTGCATCTCAGCGTGAGAGGTTTGAAGGATGTTCTTACTCCGCAACCCAAAGATTCAAAGATTACGAAGGATGAAGACGGTAAAATGAGGACTCTAAGGAGAAGTCAGTTAAAGATGAAGAATCGAGGTTGGACCGCGATGAGAAAGCCATGAATCTCATCTTTATGAGCGTCGGTGATCACGTCCTAAGGAAACTGGACAAGTGTACCTCATAAGCAGAGGTGTGGGAGCTACTGGATCGTCTCTACATGGCCAAGACCTTGTCAAACAGAGTCCACGCTCAGCTTAAGGTCTATTCCTTTCGGATGCAAGATTCAAGAACGGTAGATGAGAATGTTGATGATTTCTTGAAGCTTCTAGCTGATCTCAACAACCTCAGCATAGAGATTCCAGAGGAGGTACATGTAATTCTACTACTCAACGCTTTCCCGAGCCGGTATGATTCCTTGAAAGAAACTCTTAAGTATAGCAGGCAAGCTATCATAGTTGGTGAAATAGTAAGTGCAGCGAGGTCTAAGGAGATGGAGTATAAGGATGCTCCCAGTTCTAGAACATCCGGTGTAGGCAATGTTGTGAGAGAAAGACAGAGAGTAGGTCCTCTAACTCACATGGAGATAAGAGCAAGCATAGGTCAAGATCTAAGTCAAAAGAAGGCAAGCGTGTATGCTGGATTTGCGGTAGAGAAGGGCACTTCAAGAAGCAGTGCTACAAGTGGCTTGAAAGAAACAAGAATCAGAAGCAGGGATCAGACAGAGGAGAGTCATCTATGGCTAAAGATGATGCCAAGGATCTAGTTGGTCTACTAGTTGCAGAGGTTAATTCAGCAGAATCAGATAGAGACGAGTGGATTCTTGAAACAGGCTGTACATTCCATATGACACCAAGACGGGATCTCTTCATTGATTTAAAGACTACAGGTGGAAGAAGAGTTCGTATGGCAAATAATACAATTACAGAGGTTAAGGGTGTTGGCTCAATCAGATTCGAGAATCCAGACAAGACTACCTTTATTCTACATGATGTGAGGTACATGCCTGGTATATCAAGGAATTTGATCTCAATGGGAAGTCTTGAAGAGAAGGGCTGTGAGTTCAAGGTGGCAAATGGCATTCTCAAGGTCATAAAAGGATGTACTGTGTTTATGAAAGGAGTCAGACGACAGTCCTTGTACATATTGCAAGCATCTGCAAGAAGAACAGATTTAAATGGAGAATCAAGTAATGCTGCAGGACAGAAAGACGATCAAGTGTCAGACATTCAGCTTTGGCATAGTCGCATGGGTCATCTTGGACAGAAGGGTATGGAGATTTTACTCAAGAAAGGTGGCTTGGGAAAGCTGAAGAAGACTGAGATGAGTTTCTGCGAAGACTGCGTTATTGGTAAAACTCATAAAGTGAGTTTTGGGCCAGCACTTCATGTTACTAAGGCTAAGCTGGATTATATCCATTCCGATCTATAGGGATCACCAAACGTTCCTCCAAGCCTCAGTAGATCACAATAATTTCTTATCTTCACGGATGATTTCTCAAGAAAGGTCTGGATCTAATTCCTAACACACAAGAATGAAGCGTTTGAATGTTTCGTCTAATGGAAGAAGATGGTGGAGACACAGAGTGAAAGGAAGATTAAGAAACTGCGTACATATAACGGGCTTGAGTTCTGTAACTTACAGTTCAACTCGTTTTGCAAAGAAGAAGGCATGGTCAGACATAGAACGTGTACGTATACACCGCAGCAAAACGGGGTAGCAGAACATCTCAACAGAACGATTATGAACAAGGTTCGTAGTATGCTCAGTGAGAGTGGTTTTGAGGTCAGACTTTGGGCTGAAGCAGCAGCAACAGCCGTGTATCTCATTAATAGATCTCCGTCGTCAGCTATTCAGATGGAGATACCAGAGGAGAGATGGACCTCAGTTTTTCCGAGCTTCAAAGATTTGAGAAGGTTTGGCTGTCTAGTGTTTGTACACACGAGTGACGGGAAATTAAATCCAAGAGCTTGAAAAGGATATTTCACTGGATATCCAGAAGGTGTTAAGGGTTTTAAAGTCTGGATGCCAGAGGAGAAGAAGGTTATTATATCAGAGATGTTGTCTTCAAAGAGGAGATGGTGTATAAGGATCGTAAAAGTGAAGCGACATCATCTCAAGATGCTACTGGAACAGAAGCTCCAACTCTCGTAAGTCAGAAGTTAACAGACGATAAAGTGCTTGAGCTTGGAGGTGGAGCTACAGACTTGGAAGATTTAGCTGGAAGTGAAGAGACAGTGGAAGAAACACCAAATCTTGAGGACTCTCAGTTGGATACAGATAGAGCTAGAAGACAAACAAGACCACCAAAGAGACTTGAAGATTATGAGTGTGATGCCGCAGATGGAGATGACATATACGCTTGTTATATCTGTGAATTTCCTGAAGATGCGAGTTAAAAACCGTCGTCGTATAGAGAAGCTATGGAGGATCCAGACAGTGATTTCTGGAAAGAAGCAGCAGGAGAAGAAATGGTTTCATTGAAGAAGAATGGAACGTGGGTATTAGTTAATAAGCCAGAAGATCAGAAGACAATTGGGTGCAAGTGGGTGTTCAAGAGGAAACCTGATATAGTTGGTGTTGAGCCACCAAGGTACAACAGAAGGCTCGTAGCAAAGGGTTTCTCTCAAAGGGAAGGAGTAGATTTCCAAGATATTTTTGCTCCAGTTGTTAAACACGTATCAATTCGATACATACTGTCTGCAGTTGCTCATTTCAACATGAAACTTCAGTAGATGGACGTCAAGACTGCCTTTCTTCACGGGCTGTTGGATGAAACTATATATATGGATCAACCTGAGGGATTCATTGACAAGAAGTTTCCACAGAAGGTGTGTCTACTAAAGAGATCTTTGTACGGGTTAAAGCAATCACCGCGTTAATGGAACAGAGGTTCAACAATTTTGTTAGAGCACAAGGTTACACAAGGAGCGAGTATGATCAGTGTGTATACTTCAAGGTGAATTCAGAGGGTGTATATGTGTACTTTCTGTTGTACGTAGATGATATTCGTATATCATCAGTCGACAAGGTTCAAGTGGATCGTCTGAAGAAAGTCTTGAATTCAGAATTTGAGATGAAAGATCTTGGTGATGCGAAGAAGATTTTAGGCATGGAGATACAAAGGAACAGAGAGACAAGTGAATTATGTGTGTCACAGGAAGGTAACTTATGGAAGGTACTTTCAAATTTTGATATGGATCAAGCAAAGGAAGTATCAACTCCGATGGGAGCGCATTTCAAGCTCAGGTCTGGAACCGATAAGGGATTGAGAGAACAAGCAGATTATATGGAAAAAAATCCGTATCAAAGTGCTGTAGGAAGCATCATGTGTGCTATGGTGGGAACCAGGCTAGATTTAGCCTATTTAGTGGGTTTGATAAGTCGTTTTATGACTAAGCCATTGAAGGAGCACTGGCAAGCTGTAAAGTGGGTACTACGGTATATTAAAGGAACAGTTGATACAAGATTGTGCTACAAGAAGAAGAGAGATTTTGTTGTTAGAGGATATTCTGATTCAGATTACAATGGGGATTTGGATCAGAGGAGATCAACTTCAGGTATGGTCTTAACAGCAGGGGGTAATCATATAAGTTGGAGGTCATCACTTCAAAAGGTCGTAGCATTGTTGACAACGGAGGCTGAATATTGCTTGGTCTGAGGCGGTAAAAGAAGGTGTGTGGCTCAAGCGGTTTGCTGAGGAACTTGGTTTTCCACATGAATCGGTGGAGATCTTTTGTGATTCACAAAGTGCTATTGCTTTGTCGAAGAATGCCGTTTATCACGAGAAGACGAAGCATGTTGCTACAAAGTATCACTTCATTCGTGATCCATTACTGCGAGTGAAGTACAAGTTTTGAAGATAGCAACAGCCTATAATCCGGCTGACATCTTTACTAAGGTATTACCAGTCTTCAAGTTTCGAGAGGCACTTAAGTTGCTTCGAGTCTCCAAGCACTAAGTACAGTTCAAGGTGGAAAAGATTGCAGCTAGTAAAAGCTGCAATGATCCGGTAAAGGATGCAGAGAAGATATGTCTCGGTAAAGATATGACAGAGAGCTTCATCAAAGACTTCACGAGGTAAATGCGACGGTATCTTGTCTAAGGTGGAGATTTGAAGGATATAGACAAGATAGGTTTACTATAGCTAGCTTGGTTTAAGTTGATTGGTTTAGATAGGATTGTAATTAAGTCCAGTTAGTTTGTAACAGTCAATTAAACCGGTCTCTCTCTTTAGTTGGCCACACGTGTGAGTGTACACGTGAGTAGAGTGAATTAGTCTAATGTATAAAGACTAAGGATCTTATGGTTAATAGGTTAAGTCTGTTGAGATGATAAGATTGTATCATACGCAGAGATAGAGAAGAGAGAGCGAGGTTATCGAGTTGTAACGGAGCTCGCTTGTGAGCAGTATAGTGTTGCTGGTTCGATCCCAGCTCTGGTGAGATATAGCGGCTTCTCCTAGTTAACGGAGAAGTGCGGTGAACACCGGGTCAACATATTGATCGTGTTGGTTCGAGATTAGAGTTCAAAGAAGAAGATCAAAGGCGTTCGATCTTCACAAGTATAATTCGAAAAAAAAAAAATTTATTTATTTAAATATTTATTTATTATATATATAAAAAACAAAGGCATAAGAGTCTTTTGCCACTTAATGAAAAATGTATTTTTGAAAATGTTCATTTAGTGGTGGTTAAGATGAAAAGTGGTAGCATGAAAATGGTAAACATAAAATTTCCCTTATATTTTATCAGATCCAGTTGTATTTTGGGAAAATTTTATGTTTACCACTTTCATGGTACTACTTTTCATCTTTACCACCACTAAAGGGACATTTTCAAAAATATCTTCTTCATTAAGTGGTAAAAGACTCTTATACCCTTGTTATCTATTTATATAATAAATCAATATTTAAATAAAATAAAAATAAAAATAAATTCCTTTTTATGTTTTCGAATTATATTTTTCAAATTCAATTTTTTTTGAATTTTGAATTTTGTTTTTTTTGAAACATTTTTTTCAAAATTTTGTTTTTGAAAATCAAAAATTATGTTTTAGACTTTTTTTACAATTTTTTAATATTTTTTAAGTATTTATTTATATATTTATTAGAATCATAAATTTCACATTCCAATAACCCTACCCCACCCCTCAACTCTAAACCTTAAGTCTAGATTAGTTAACCGTAAGGGTATAAGTGTTTTTCACCTTTAATGTTTTTACAACCTATGTATACTCTTTTTGTATCAAAATGTAAATTGTTTTACCTATTAAAATATATAGCTTTTTAAAAGGTATAAATTAAAAAGAAATTTAACCTGTTATAAAAAATTATGTAATTTAACTGGTCATATAATATTCAAAAATTACAAAATTGCATTGAAAAAAAAATACTTTATTTTGAAACAAAAAAATATAAAACAACTTATATTATCAAATCTAGAAACTATATTTATTTTTGCACAAAACAGCGATGCAGCATTCTTGTAAAGGAGCAACATACAAATATCAGTTGGCATCAGTCACTAAAGATGCAAAACTAACAAGCGTGGTTTTCTGTACGCTATTAATTTAAGAAAACTAAGGTTATTCATTTAAGTACTCCGAGGAGACTAGACTCTCACCACCCCGACAAAAAAAAAGGAAAAAAGATTCTCACCACACGCATATCAATAGATAATGCCAGTGTGACATTCTACTCACGCGTAATGCGTCGGTCAACATATAGATTTTGTTTGTGGACCGAAGAACGAAATTTTAAAATTGAAGTGAGAGAAGAAATCAATTTAATTTTTTGTTGAATCTAATTTGAAATAACAAACGTAATTAGCAATAACATATTTATTATGGCACATGATCAATAATTATGATATGAAGACGATGTCGACTTATCAAAGTCCTCAGCCTATTATATTTACGATCAACACAATGATTACACAGGCTATCTCCAGGGGCGAATGCAGATTATTAATTAAGTGGATGCACTATTGATTACAAAATGGTAAAAGTCCCAAGGTGGTTTCGAATTCGGGTCTGGTATGGGTGCACAACACAACCTTTTCACCTGTTCTAACTGAATTTTTATGTGTTTCACCTTGCCACTCCCTTCACTCTGTTATCATTTAAGTTTTATCAGTGTACAATAGTATGTTTGGCTGTTGCTTTTGCTATGTATGTGTTTTTCAGACTATGTTTCACTTTTACTCTCTTTTGAGTTATGAATGAAAGAAACCCTTGACAAAAAAAAAAAAAAAATGCACAGGCCTCCATAGTGGGTAACCTGGCTTTGCTTCTGTCTATCTCTAGAGATACCACATCAGCTTTTTAAAACATCGTAGAGTTGACATGTCAATTAACTTGAAAAAACTTGAAAAGCCAATTAAAACATATTAATTTAACATGTAATTTTTAGTTTTACACATTATCTATTACCAATTTACGTATAGTTGACAAGCTCTTTCGCCTTCTCAGAAGCGGATCTATTAACAGCTTAGGGAGGTCAGCTGACCCCGATTAAATTACTAATTCCTTCATTAGCTTTAGCAATTTTCTATAAATAACCCCTTAATAAATCTGTGTTTGACCTAGTTTCCATTTTTAACTTTTTATTTCTTAAAAAAAAGTTCTTTATTGTTTCATGACAAAAAAGGAAAGACTATAATCTAAGGCATCGAGTTTCTATTTTATATATAGAATATTCATTTGTCTCTTATTAACTGAAAAATGAAATCATGACTGTAGAACCTAAACTCTACACAAAGTATTTGATAGTGATCGGGGTTTGATCTAGGGAAGACAAATAATGTAGGCAACGATATCTTTAGAATACAACGATGTTAAATAGTTTCCAGTAGGTGAAAATGGATTTTATTGATGACTAAGATTGAATACACTAAATTGAACTAGATCGAGTGGTACAAATGAGATCGGTCAAGAAAGAATCTAAGAATGGGAAGACAACAAAATCGAAGTAAATGTGTAGCTCTCTCTAGGGTTTTCAACGTGTCCTCTTCCGTGTTTCTTCCTCTTCCTTTATAGTGAGTCGACTTCAAGATCCTTATGGTAGCTCCGAGATCTTTGCCTCTTGTTGCACGATCTTCGCGACCTCAGCGACTCCTCCTCGAGCTCGTATTCTCGCTATGTGCTCAGGCCCTTTAAGGTCCATGCCATTGATCGCGGCCCATTATGATATTGGCCAAAACTGGGTCCAACATTTGTCCCCCAGCCTCTTTTGATTTGATCGAAAAGGAAAAGGGGTGGTTATCTTTTGACCAGGGTTTTGTCGTTTGGTAACCGATATCGCTCAAATCCGGTTTTATCGATCGTTTTCGAAAAGAGCCGTTCGTTGGCGCTTTTTTATTATTATTATTTTAATCGGTAACGGCTACTTTAGCCGCCGCTAGGGCGTAGGCTAGGTCATAATTGCTTTTCTCGATTGCGATGATAGAGCCGTTAATGTGGCTTATATATACGTAGAGAGCCCTTTTTTTTATCTTCGCTTCTTCTTTCTCATCTCTTTCTCATTTATAGTGAATCTTTCTGTCCTCTGAGCTCGAGATGTGTTCGTCTTTTACTTTCCCTCGTCCGACTACTACAGCCGATGATCTCGAGAACCTTTACAAGGTGTACGGGGTCGATCGTTCCGTCATCCTCGATTTGGCCGGTACGCATGAGACTCCTGAAACCGTGAGAGAAGGCTACTATGGAGCTTATTTTTCCTTCTTTCACTCATGCGGTCTTATCTTCCTGATCCCGGAGCCAATACTCGAGGTCTTGGCGGAGCTTGGGTTATCGCTTACCCAACTTCTCTCGAACTTTCTCAGGCATCTTGTCACCTTCTTGGTTAAGGCTAGGGAGGAGGGTCTCGCCTTTGGTCTTAGCGAGTTTCGTCAGTTCGTTCTGATGAAGCGGAATAACCAGAATACTGGTACTTTCCTCGTATCTCCGCGTCCAGGTCACCACGTTATCGAGGAAATTCCTTATCGCGACGAGAAGTGGCGAGAACAATTTTTTTGTTTTCAAGATGGATCGAGCATCTATGGGTGATTTCGATTTCTCCCATCTTCCCCGGCGCTGGGCCGAGAATATCGGTTAGTTTCCCTTTGCCTGTGTGTTGATGATTTTGTTTCTTTTTTTTTTTTGGGAATCGAAGATTACAACTCTTGTTTATTTTCGTTTGATTCAGTTCCGTCTGGAAGCTCTTTAATGTCAAATGAGATCTGTGGTATGATGAGTGTCCTCCGGAGGGGTCGTTCGAACTGGTTTAATTTCGATCGAACACGGCTTCAAACTGTCTTCGCCTTACCGGCGGGGATCGACAGGGCTCTTTTGGTTGAGGAGTCTGGAGACGAGGCCGAACATTCTCAGGAGGTTGTAGTGATTCCTTCGGTTCAAACTCAGTCTTCAGATCGTCTAACTAGACAGCTTGTGAGGAGGTTGTCGTTCCGAACTTCTGGGTCTACATCGAGTAGCCGAGCTTCCGGAAAATCTCCCTTGATCTCGATTCATGATTCCGACGACGAAGATGTTTCAGGAGAGACTCGACCTCCTGTCTTGTTGAGTCCTGGGTCAGAAGATCAGACTGCGGCGGCGACTCGCAAGCGACGTCGGTCATCGGAGGGTGTCTTTCCCGGCTCGGCTCGTCCTACGCTCGTTTCTGAGGGAGATGGTTCATAGTTTACGGCCCAAAGTGACCTAATTTCCCTCGCTGGTCGTATGAGGTCTGCGGGTTATCATCTCCCATCTCTCGCTTCTTCGGTGGAGACGGAAGCCTACGCCAAGGTTGCTGTGGCGAGCTCTAAGGTTCGTTTCTTGCCTTCATTCTTCTTGAAAGGCCGTTTTGTAGTATTTTCTTATTTCCATTTCTTGTCAGGTGATGGAAGCTTTTAACGAGTACATCGTGATGATGGAAGATCATGTCGTGGCTTCTCGGAACGACAAGGAGATCGAGAGCATCGGTTTTGAGATCAAGAGGCTTTCGGAGGAGCTCGAGACCACTAAGCAAGAAGGGAAGAAGGATGCCGAGGAGAGTCCATCTGGAGAACGAGGCTCTCATGTCCCAGATGGTTGCTCAAAGGGCGAGGATTGCGGTGCTCAAAGTCGAGAGAGATCAGGACGTTCGCCGTGCTTCTCGCATTGCCCGTGGCGATATCGCGGAAAAATATCGGGAAGTTCTCGAATCTTTGAAGGGTAGGTGGGCGAGCAAGAAGAAGGAAGTGTCTGCTGAGATGCGACTACAAGAAGTGACCGCCAACATCGATCTCCTGAACGAGCTTAAGGATGGGGGCCTGACTGTGGATGCTGAGCTTACGCGATTAAAGGAAATAGAAGGATTGGTCGATCTCCGAGCTCGATCTTCTTCAAGTCTCAGATGATTCGACGAATCAAGTCGGGGGGGGGGGGGTCGTCTGTCCCCGATGATTTCGTTTCTAGTTAGCTTCTTCTATTTTAATATCTTGGATACCTTTTAATGGATAAGCGTAATATTTTGGAATATCCTTGTTTCCTTAGCTTTCGAGATCCTTTTTGTTCGAGCTGTTGAGATGTGGCGGGGCTCTGATCTATATAAAGCTTTGGTTTTGCTCTAGGGTTCGTCATAGTACTTCTTTTAGTCTCGTTTTCACTCGATAAAGGAATATGACTTCGAGGAGATCCAAATCTCGCGACTCCGATAGGGTGCGGACTCGAACTAGTAGTGCCAACGTGGATCGTATTTGATCCGGAGATGTGAGTGATGCACTCACAGAAGTTCTTCGCGAGGAGACCCCACTTCCGCGGCCTTCAACCCAAGGGATCAAAGATCCCAAGGGTGAAAAAACTGAGGCTCGCGTTAACTCGAGTAGCCCAACGGGTTCGGAGGGGCGTGATCTTCCTCCGAAGAAGGTTAAAACGAATGGCTCGGATCACCGCCCTGGTGTCTCGGGTGAGGTGGCTGTTGCTAAGCCGTTTCATTGGCAATTTTCGCATTCTAAGGATTGTCCTATTATGGAGGATCCAGATAGCGTTGCTCATCTGGTGAGGCACTTCAAACCTGATGGATGTCCGCTTCCCTCTCTGCGTAATATGACGGAGCGCGAGGCTTACGTAAAGATGGCTGTAGCCCATGCCAAGGTCATTCCTTTTGGAATTCAGTTTGCGGCGACTTTAGAAAAACGCCTGCAAGATGTTCCGCATTCTGACAAACTTTATGAAATAAAGAAGGTCGTTCGTGAGCTAAAGCTTGGTCTAAAGATGGCTCAAGACCGGGAGCGCGCCAATGCTGCTCAACTGGCCGCCGTTGAAAAGTTGGGGGATCAGGCTATGGCGGATAGCTATTTGGATGTGTTGGTTTCTCTGAAGGAGAAACGGGAAAAGAAGAAGGTTGCAACTGATTGTGAGGCTCGTCTTCGGGAAGTCGTGGCAAATATAGATCTCTTGAAGGAGATCATGGGCAACAATCTCCTAGCTTCGGATGAGTTGTCGCGGCTTCGGGCGAAGGAGATCGAGCTTGGGTCGGAGGTCGATGTGACGGCGACTTCGGATTTCTCCGTTGGGAAGCTCGATCTGCCTCAGATTTCGGAGGATCTGCCAGAGGATTTCTTCGATAAGGTTCCTTCTGCGGCGGATGACACGGTGAGGTGTTCGGGTGATCGCTTTGAGGATGGTGAATTTAGCATGGAGGAATAGCTTTAGGGGTTTCTTTGTTTTTCCCTCTGCCTTTTGTTGCTTTATTATTTCTTATTTAATAAAGAAGGGGTCGTGGATCCCGTTTTATTGCTTGTCATTTTTATGTTTTATGCGAGGCCGATCTTTTGGGGCCAAGAGTCGATTTGTTGTAGATACTTTTATCGGCGGTTTCGATGTAACAAAAGATTTTGTTAGTTAGTTTTGTCGCGCTTGTTGGCGGAGTTGGCCGCGACCGAGGACTTGATCAGGGTCCCGGTTTTTGGTCAACTATTGCAGTTATGCGACTTTCTGATACGAGAAGTCTGGTGTGTTCGGATGTCTAAGAACTGTATTTATTAAGATGTCGGATTCTGTTCGTTACATATTTGTGAAAAGAAAGGCAATTTTTGGTATTGTCGTGTCGTTTTTCTTCGGATGTTGCGGTAAGTCCGCTTTGGGTGCAGTAGGTGAAGGGTGAATGGACTCGTATCGTGAGTTGCCTACGTACCCTCATCGATGGATCAAATCATAATGTAGTTCGATTATTTTCCCAAGGATAGGGTCTGTTTTTTGATTGTTCGTGTGCGTGAGTATGTCGGTTGTTAATTTTGGTTGTCTGATTAAGGGTGTTGCTCGATGTCCTTAAAGCTTGCGAGGTAGCATGTCCTGGAGTTCCTCTGGCTTCCTATGATGGTTTCGAATTTCAGGCATTTGTGATATGTCGAAGGGACAGCCTTCATGCCGTATAACCAAGGTCTCCCAAGGATTGCATTGAACGGGGCTGGACGGTCTATCACGATGAATTTTACGATTTTTCTGATTTCTCCAACGGTTACCGCGAGCTCGATCGAACCGAGAGAATAGGTGGTCTCTCCTGCGAAGCCGATGATGGGAGTTCGCTCTTGCTTTAGGAGCGCTTTAGTGAATCCCATCTTTTTAAATGCCTCGTAAAAAAGGACGTCGGCCAAGCTACCGGTGTCGATCATTACTCGGGATAGTTCGCAACCGCCGACGTTGATTCGTATCACAAGAGCGTCGTCGTGTGGTTTATCGAGGTCTGCGGTTTCATTTCTGTTGAAGGTGATTTTGTGATCGGGACCTGACAAGGGCTCTCTAATCCCTACGTTGTTTTCCGCTCTCTGTTGGTATGCTTTGATTGAGTTGACCGAATTGCAGAACTTGGAGCCTCCGTAAATAAAGTCGATCCGTTTTTCACCCTTGTTGTGGGCCAGAAAATTCCATCTCTTAGTCAGTGCTGGTCGGTAGTGTCTCTGCCCCCCAGACAGATTGCGATTGAGAGTCTGCCTTCTGTCTTGTTTTTGAATCGGTTTCTCCAGCAGCTCGCGAATCTTGGTCATTTTATTCTTTCGCTTGAAGTTGGAGACTTTTACGCTAGGAGGTTTTATGGTTGGGTTGTATGGAGTGATGCAGGGAGGAGGAGTGACTTCGTCGGGGTTTTCCAATGTGCGAATTGCTACTGAGATCTCAAAGCAGATTTTTCCTTCGGTTTGGTTCTTGACTTCATTGGTTGCGTTGCTGTTCTGACCCCATGAAATCATGTCAACTCTTTTGTTCGGGGCTGGGGGTGGAGAGTTCGGTGATTCCTGTTCGATCTCCCTGCCTCTTTTGTTTGTTGTGGCTTTGGCCTTTCGGTTGGATTTCGGAGTCACTGGCTCTTCTTCTTCTCCAACCTCTTCTTTAGTTTTCTTATTTTCGTTTTGATTGCGAAGTGCGGCTTGACATTCTTCTGTCGAGTGGCCCTTGTGATCATGGAAAGCGCAGTATTTGCTAAGGTCGTATGTTGAAGACTTTTGCGGCGAATTATTTATTGTGTAGGAATGTTGCCCTTTGGTGGTTGGTTTTTTAGGAGTAGCATGTTTTTTGGTTGCGTTATTCTTGTTCGCGCTATACTGTTCTTTCAAGGCTGCGACTTCCTCTTTGTGAGTGGCAAAATAAGAGGCTCGGTGGAGGGCGTCGTCCAACGAGATAGGTGCTCGTACCACCAATTCCTCCCTGAATTTGGATGAGAACCAGATGCCATTCTTTAATGCTGCGAGGGAAACGACTTCGTTCGGATGTGAAATCTTGGCTTTGATTTCTTGGAATTTGTTTATGTATGCTCTTAATGGCTCGAAAAGCGCTTGTTTGAGATTCCAGAGATTTTCTTCGGTAACTCTTGTCTCTATGAAGATTGAGTATTGTTTGAGGAACGTAGATACCAACTGGGTAAAGTTGTCGATAGAATTTTCTTCTAGTCCAGAAAACCATTCTAGGGCGGCTCCGGTGAGGTTCTCGGCGAAGAAACGGCAATATCCGGCTTCTTTCTCGTCATTGGTGAGGTGCGCTCTCGATATCGCTAGACGGAAAGCTCGCACATGGGCCTTCGGGTCTGTGCTCTCGGCGTATTTCGGGAATTCAGTTTCCCAACGTGATGAGGTCTTACGCTGGCGATTCTGTTTGTGAATGGGGTCCTTCTCGTTTGCTCGATGACCATGTCTCTATGTCTATATCGGTAGCAGAGCTCGTCGCCATGTGTACGATCGCATGTGTGGGAATCGAAATTCGCACTGTCGATTTCCATTTAAATTAGGAAACTAGGAAAACCCTAATTTCCCAGAGGTCCCGGAGATCTGTTAATATCACACGCTAAGCAATCAGAACACGAGATATCAACGACAAAGAACAAAAATCGTAAAAAGAGAGCAAAATTGATCTTATTCCGAATCCGTGTTTGAGCGTTACAACAAGGTATAAGCCTGGGCTCGAGAGTTGTCGGCGAGATTCCTAGTTCTAGCAACCTTAAGACGGCTAAACCTAATTGAGTCGCAGCTCGAAATAACAAAAACGGAAATATGCCTAAATCGCTCTAAGTGCTAAGTTTGCTCCGAAAAAGTCCCTCCCTCCATGCCTCTCGCCCAGGACTCCTTATATACTTACTCCTAGGTCGGTTTACGATTTTCCCCTTCTGCCCTTAAGCCGTCATAGCCTAAAAATGGAGATATTCCATTTTCCCGATCTTCGTAATTATCTTCAAAATTTCGTATTTATCCGCGGAAACTTGACATTTATCTTTCCTTGCGAACCAAGCATAGACCGTCCCACCGTTTAGGGGCTGCTGGTTAAGAAATCGTAAGGTGGGCTTCGAGTCATGTCTTAGGTCCCTTTGGGCCGTCTTTCGACTTGAAGCGTTTATTACGACTTCTTTCGATAAAAACAAACTTTCCGCGGTTTTTATCGTAAAGTTTGATTGATGACTTCGAATGGCGGAAAACATGAAATGGGTTCGCTAAGGTCTTCGGGAGACAGCATCGAAGGGTAGACGAGAATGCATGGATTCGTATCGTATCGACGTTTCGGAAGAGCTCGGTCGCTACGTAGCGACCGAACGGAATGCACACTCGGTTGCTACGTAGCGACCTAGCTTGGCTCGAGCTCGGTCGCTACGTAGCGACCGAGCTTGGGTCGAGCTCGGTCGCTACGTAGCGACCGAGCGGGACGTGCGCTCGGTCGCTTCGTAGCGACCGTGCAAGCTTTTTCGGGCTTTTCTCCAATTTTTCGTGAATGTGTTTTCTCCGCAAGATTCTTCGTAAAAATAAATCTTTTTCAAAGATTTGTTTTCCGTAAAAACGTTCATGCCGACTTTTACGTACTTTCAGACATTGATTCCGTCGTGACCGATTTTGACCCCAAGTCTGATTTCAAAAATTTCAAGTCGGAAATACCTTAGTTCTCTCGAATATGCAGTTTTGTCTCTTCTCAGTTTTGCTTGCTCTTTTCCCCTTCCTCTTCTCGTGTATGTTCGCCATTTCCGATATTGGTGTTTATCCTTTGAAACTTGATATTTATCTTCCGAACTTGACTGTTATCTTCTCCTTAGATACGACGTCAATTTTTATAAAAAGGTTCAATGTAATTGTATAGTTGAGGCGGCTAAGGTGTTAAGTTAACCGTTGCCGTTTTATACGATTAATCGTAAAGTTTCAATGGTAACTCCAATCAAGACGAAACAAGAGACGTTTCGATCGAGATTTGAAGGAGAACACAAAGATGGAGATAAGGGCGAATAGGAGCAAGCAAAGGAGTTTAGACGAGTCTTACTTGTTTTCGTCGTAAAATCTGAACGGAAACTCCGATTGAGACGAAACGAAAAGCGTTTCGATGAGGATTCAAACGAGAACGCAAAGGAGTACCTTTCTGAGGCCTGACTGGTCGCTATGTAGTGAGTGAAGGTCTGACAGGTTGCTACGTAGCGAGTGGAAGCAAGCCAAGAAGAGTCCAACTTGTTTTCATCGTAAAATCTCAACGGAAACTCTGATTGAGACGAAACGAAAAGCGTTTTGATGAGGATTCAAAAGCGAACCCAAAGGAGGACATTTCTGAGGCCTGACAGGTTGCTATGTAGCGAGTTAAGGTCCGACAGGTCGCTACATAGCGAGTGGAAGCAAGCCAAGAAGAGTCCTACTTGTTTTCGTCGTAAAATCTCAACGGAAACTCCGATTGAGACGAAACGAAAGGTGTTTCGATGAGAATTCAAAAGAGAACGCAAAGGAGGACCTTTCTGAGGCCTTACAGGTCGCTATGTAGCGATTGAAGGTCTGACAGGTCGCTACGTAGCGAGTGGAAGCAAGCCAAGAAGAGTCCTACTTGTTTTCATCGTAAAATCTCAACGGAAACTCCGATTGTTTCGTTTCGATGAGGATTCAAACGAGAACGCAAAGGAGGACATTTCTGAGGCCTTACAGGTCACTACGTAGTGAGTGGAGAGTTGGCTTGAGCTCGGTCGTTACGTAGCGACCGAGCCGTGTGCGTGCTCGGTCGCTACGTAGCGACCGAGCTGTGTGTGTGCTCGGTCGCTACGTAGCGACCGAGCTGTGTGAGTGCTCGGTCGCTACGTAGCGACCGAGTTGTGTGCGTGATCGGTCTCTACGTTGCGACCGAGCTGTGTGTGTGCTCGGTCGCTACGTAGCGACCGAGCTGTGTGCGTACTCGGTCGCTACGTAGCAACCGAGCTGTGTGCGTGCTCGGTCGCTACGTAGCGACCGAGCTGTGTAATAAATTTGCTGCGCTTCCTTTTTCCGCGATTAACCTAGGGGTTTTCTGCGGTTTTTGGGAGAACAAGTTTTATCCTTCCGAAAGGTTTTCGGAAAACGTGTTTTGGTAAAACCCTTACGCATTGAAACTTCTTTAGCTCGGAAATGAGCCAAACTTACGGGATTTGATAAAATTTATCATTTTCCTTTATGTTTAGACATAGAAATCGTAAGCTCGTTTCGTAGCACTTCCTGTTGGCGAAAAGTCGCGGCTAGTTTTTTTCAATTTTTTTAGGCACTATGGCGTTTGCGTAAGCGTTGGCCATAGGCGTAGTGGCGGCTGGGGTTGTCTTACCAGCATTGTTGCGAACTGCGATTTTGTCTTTCGTATTTCCAGACATTGTCTTGATCAAGCGTTTTGTAGTTGAGAGTTAGATTGATCCGTACCCTCCTCCTTCTAGCGCTAAACTGTGGGAACTGAAATTCGCACTGTCGATTTCCGTTTAAATTAGGAAACTAGGAAAACCCTAACTTTTCAGAGGTCCTGGAGATCTGTTAATACCACACGCTAAGCAATCAAAACACGAGATATCAACGACAAAGTACAAAAATCGTAAAAAGAGAGCAAAATAGATCTTATTCTGAATCCGTGTTTGAGCGTTACAACAAGGTATAAGCCTGGGTTCGAGAGCTGTCGGCGAGATTCCTAGTTCTAGAAACCCTAAGACGGCTAAACCTAATTGAGTCACAGCTCGAAATAACAAAAACGGAAATATGCCTAAATCGCTCTAAGTGCTAAGTTTGCTCCGAAAAAGTCTCTCCCTCCATGCCTCTCGCCTAGGACTCCTTATATACTCGCTCCTAGGTCGGTTTACGAATTTCCCCTTCTGCCCTTAAGCCGTCATAGCCTAAAAATGGAGATATTCCATTTTTCCCGATCTTCGTAATTATCTTCAAAATTTCGTATTTATCCGCGAAAACTTGACATTTATCTTTCCTTGTGAACCAAGCGTAAACCGTCCCACAGTTTACGGGCTACTGGTTAAGAAATGGTAAGGTGGGCTTCGAGTCATGTCTTAGGTCCCTTTGGGCCGTCTTTCGACTTGAAGCGTTTATTACGACTTCTTTCGATAAAAATGAACTTTCCGCGGTTTTTATCGTAAAGTTTGATTGATGACTTCGAATGGCGGAAAACACGAAATGAGTTCGCTACGGTCTTCGGGAGACAGCATCGAAGGGTAGACGAGAATGTATGCATTCGTGTCATGTCGACGTTTCGGAAGAGCTCGTTCGCTACGTAGCGACCGAACGGAACGCACGCTCGTTCGCTACGTAGTGACCTAGCTTGGCCCGAGCTCGGTTGCTACATAGCGACCTAGCTTGGCACGAGCTCGGTCGCTACATAGCGACCGAGCAGGACGGACGCTCGGTCGCTAAGTAGCGACCGAGCTTGGCTCGAGCTCGGTCGCTACGTAGCGACCGAGCGGGACGTGCGCTCGGTTGCTTCGTAGCGACCGTGCGACCTTTTTCGGGGTTTTCTCCGATTTTTCGTGAATGTGTTTTCTCCGCAAGATTCTTCGTAAAAATAAGTCTTTTTCGAAGATTTGTTTTTCGTAAAAACGTTCATGCCGATTTTTATGGACTTTCAGACATTGATTTCGTCGTGACCGATTTTGACCCCAACAGCATGTATTCTTTTGAGCTCGGCGTCGTTCCTTTCGATATAATTCTGAAAGGTTCCAGTTTCGTTTGGGGTTCCCAAGTCTTCCCTTTGGGGGTCGATATTGATGGGACCACGAAGATCGTGTCTCCAAGCTTATTCTGTTGGGTTATCGAACCCTGCTTGATGGAAGATCCTTGTCGCGGATGTTGGGGTCAAAACCGGTCACGACGGAATCAATGCCTGAAAGTTCCTAGAAAACCAACTCTCGATCGATCCTTGAAAATTAGAAATTCCAGGAAAACTGTTAACCAAGTAAAAGACAGTTTTTCGCGGATACGAACCGAGGAATGTCGAGAAGAGGATCAGTCTGGATGAGGTCTCAATCGTAAGCAAGGACCGACCACCTCGCCATAGGGCGAGGACCATCTCAACACGGGTCACCTCGCCCCTGGGTGAGGACGACCCACACCGATGTCACCTCGTCCATAGGCGAGGACGACCCACACCGAGGCACCTCGCCCATGGGCGAGGACGTCCCGCACAAAGGTCACCTCGCCCATGGGAGAGGACGACCCGCACCAAGGTCACCTCGCCCATGGGTGAGGATGACCCGCGCCGAGATTACCTCGCGCATGGGCAAGGACCGACCACATGTCCCAAAACCGTGCATCCTCGTCTAAGTTCCCGTAACATAATCCTCGGGCCCTTGGACGCAATACCCATGTCTCGTCTCGCTTAGGATTATCAAAAAAAGACTTCGGGAAAAGTTATAAAAAACTTGGTCGCCGAAACGGATTCCTGTCTGCCGTATAAAACGGCTATGGTTAGCTTGAACCCCAGTTGCCTTAACTATACGGGGAATTGGAATCCTTTCGGAAAAACCAACGGCTATTTCTTAGGAAAAATCGTAAAAACGTCTAAGTCCCAAAACGGTTCAAGAGGGGCCAGAACCGCGGCTGAACGGCCCACTTACGATTTTAGAACAGGCTTGAGCCCAAGGCTGATATGACGGTCTATTTTTTATTTCGCTGGAAAAGATAAATGTCAAGTTTTCGAAGATAATCATGATGGGTAACGAAAATTGGAAAAGCCCATCTCGCGACGAATCAGGCCCAGGATAAGGCGCAAACAGACCAAGAGAGAGTATATAAGGAGGGCTTAAGGCGAGGAGCAAAAAAGGGCTTTTGGGGAGCAAACTTAATACTCTGAGAAATTTAGGCATGTTTCCGTTTTTACTATCGAGCTGCGACTCGACTAGGTTAGAACTTAGGCAGGCTCTTGTGGCCTAGGATCTTACCTGTTGTTCACGCTCAAACGTGAATTCGGAAATAAGACCTCTTTGGTCTCTTTTCGCTCTTTTACGATTTATTACTTTCGACTCTTTCATATTGATTGTGTTATGCGTGGCCCAGCAGATAACCGGGACCTTCAGGGAAGGCTAGGTTAGCTTGGCTTTCCTCCGATTAACAAATCTCGACGGTGTGAATTCCGGTTCCCACAGTTTGGCGCTAAAAGGAGGGGGGGTACGGATCTATCTCTCATGCAACCGCGCACGCTCAGTCAGGTATGACGATTGACGCTGACAAAGACAAGCAAACGCACGACGGGACTTCCGTAAATGCCAACGCTGACAGAACTCCAGCTGGAAACGTATCCACGGTCACTACGAACGCCGTGATACTGCACCAGATGAAAGAAATGTTGACCTCCGCTCAGAAAAAGTCGGACGAACAAGGAAAGCTTGTGGCCTCTCTTGCAAAACAGGTGGAAACCTTAACGGCGAAGGCCAAGAGTAAAAACCTTGCACGGGGCCACAAGAGCCTGCAGCGGCAGAAGATTCGATTTTGAGACTTTGAGCGATCGGCCCCCACGGGCAGACAATGATTCTTCAGGTCAGAACCCTGACGAAACAGTCCCGCCAGGCGCACAACCGACCGCGGAGAACCTTCCACCTCCCGCCGGGAGCAACGAAGGAGGTGATTTCGAGCGGATCGATCTGGACATAAGCGACCAGTCCGATCAGTAGGCAGGACGCGTCGTTCGAAAAGCCCATGACAGAGGAAGAAGAAAACCTCTATTGGGTAGAGCAGGAAGAACTGGCCGAGAATCAGGCTTAGATCCACCGCAGCCAACGCCAACAGGCTCGCAAGGCTGCTAGAAATCCTGATGAGATCCATGATCTCCGCGAGTACATCACAAAAACTGCGGGAGAAGTCAAGGCGGTAAAGTCACAGATTCACCATGCGACAAGCCATGCACCCGAGATCGACAGACTTCTCGAGGAAGCGCGGAAAACTCTGTTCACTGCCCGGATCAC
Organism: Brassica napus; assembly: GCF_020379485.1. Classification (NCBI taxonomy): domain Eukaryota; kingdom Viridiplantae; phylum Streptophyta; class Magnoliopsida; order Brassicales; family Brassicaceae; genus Brassica; species Brassica napus. The sequence goes on along the minus strand of NC_063450.1, from coordinate 7,938,240 downwards.
GGAAACTAACATCTCAGATCCTGGGAAGATCAAAATTCCCGTCTACGATGGCACCACCGACCCGAAGGCGCATCTTCAGTCTTTCCAGATCGCGATGGGAAGGTGCAAACTCAAAGAACGCGAACGAGACGCTGGCTACTGCCTCCTCTTCGTCGAAAACCTCGAAGGAGCCATGCTCGAATAGTTTTCTCGTCTGAAACGAAACTCCATCGGAAGTTTCCGTCAGCTCGCCTCGGAGTTTCTCAAACAGTATTCCATGTTCATGGACAGGGAAACCTCAGATGTCGACCTTTGGAGTCTATCTCAAAGAGAAGAAGGACCACTCCGCGAATTCATGAACATGTTCAAGCTGGTAATGGCAACAGTCACTGGAATCAGCGACAAAGTGGCAGTCGACGCTTTGCGGAAAACTCTCTGGTATAGGTCGAAACTTCGGCAATGGAAATTCCTTGAAAAACCGAGAACAATCCAGGATGCTCTTCACAAGGCAACGGACTTCATCATAATGGAAGAAGAGATGAAAGTCCTCTCCCAGAAGTACAACCCACAGAAGACGTCCGCGAGAAGGAAAAACCATCGTAGCGACAGGTATGTCCACCACGAGGGAGAAGATCTCCAGGGTGAACATAATTACGCAATGAACTCCGAACAGGGAAAAACTTCCAGAAATACCTGGACCAGGAACCAGTTCAAGGATAACTCCTACTGCGAGTTCCACCAGACCAGAGGTCATTCCACTATGAACTGCAAGGTTCTCGGCGCAAGGCTTGCTGCGAAGCTCCTCGCCGGCGAAATTTCGAAGGTCACAGGCATAAAAGACCTCCTCCTGGATTCCGATCGCCCTCCCAAAACTGATAAAGACTCCCCCGAAAATGACACCCGCGAAAATCAGTCGGGCGAGAAACACGGAAGGAGCCAGGATGACTGAGGAAACGACAGCAACCGTCGAAGGGTGAGCATGATCATCGGGGGATCGCAATTCTATCGCGATTCGATCTCGTCGATCAAAGCTTATGGACGGACGGCTGAGACGAGTTCAACTTGGCTGGCTCGGTCCCCAACCGACGACGTCCCTAACGATAAGATCGTCTTCGAAGAGCGGGAAACCATCGGAATCGACAAACCGCACTGCGACCCATTGGTTATCGATCTGGTAATCCGAGACCTGGAAGTGGGAAGGATCAATCAAACTCCCAATGATGGCTAAAGAGGTGACGAAAATTGGTGACTTCGCGGTAGTCGATAACCCGGCCATCTACAATGTCATCATGGGAACTCCTTGGATCAATGCCATGAAAGCGGTACCGTCGACTTACCAACTTGGCATCAAGTTCCCAACTCGAAACGGAACAGCGGTAATCTGGGGATGCCAGAAACAGTCTAGGCTATGCTTCTTGGCCGAGCATAAACTACGACAAACTCGGAACACCCCCGCTGTCAACCCGAAGCGGGCTAAGAAAGCTCAAAACGCTCCCGAGAGCTCCATAAAAGTGATCCAGAATCACCCGACCAGTCAACGACTCCAGACAGCGACATAGTCCCCGAGTCCATCGCCTTGCTAGCAGACAACCCGACTCCTGAAACGGTCGTCGATCCAGCTGAAGCCCCAACGGCTGAAGTAACCGGAACGATCCCATCCAGCGAGTAGGAACACCCGCATCAACAAGCAGAACTACGAGATGGCTTGATCCTCGAAAGAGGTGCGTAGGAAGCTTGTCATATCGACAAGTTCCACTATCCCCCTCGTTAAAAAGGGGGGGGGGGTGCATACGTATACTTGTATACTCCCACAAAATCCGAAATATTCATGAATGTACTCGATATTTTTGAAAAAATTTCAATAAATTCTACCTTCTTTCGATCTCACGAGTCACTTGCAATAAGTCACAGCAATCTAAGGTTGGCCTAAGAAACGCCCAAGATAAGGGCATACCGTCCAAGCAGTCGTTGGACGAAAACTAATTCCTACTTAATTCACATATTCTCATGGTCAAGCAAGACCGGAAAAAAGCATCTTCTATAAAACAAAGATCGTAGCCATCTCACAGCAAAAGACATATCTTCGAGAAAGGGAGACCTCGAAAATATTTCTCGAAAGATATTATCCAATACACAGTCCGTCCGTGACTCTAAAATACAAAATGCCCCTCGATTGGCCCCGAGACAAGTCCAAAACGTTCTCTAAAAAAGAACTCGTAGTCAAACCTTTCATAAAAACTAAAGGTTCTCTTACATCCGACAATGATACCATAGCGCGCTATACAAGAAAATCTGAAATTTTGGTCAGCACACGAGACGTTCTCTGGAGAGTGCTCGATTCTTCCCATACAAGTCATATAAGCCGGCGCCCAGTCGCAGACTTTAATCGGAAAGAATCAGGTAGAAATCGCCAACAGGCAAAACGAAAGCCGATTAGTCATCGCATAGCCTTAGAGCCGAAAGTAAACCTAGGTCTTGCCCTAAACTCAGTCCTACTGGTCCATTAACATCTCAAGACATGATATCCAAACTGATACGAGATCTTAAAACATGTCTCATCGTCCACATCTAAAACGCTCACGAAACTTCGTAAAACTCCTAAACGTTTTCGAATTACCTCGAAAGAGCAAACGAACAGAACGACAAATTAAGAGTTAAGATACGAAGTGACTACTCGTGTCTTTCCCTCAACACTTGGCAGAAGTATAAACTAAAACCCATAGAATGCTAAAAGAACATTCGTTATATATAACAAGGCCGCAGAGTGGCTGGGATTCGAAGCCACCAATGGCAAGTCCCGCATACATAGTCAAATGACCTTGCAAGGCCATAGCACACTCAAATAACAAATGGCCACACTCGGCCTAAAACACCACACGAAATCTTTAGATACAGGCAAAGGGAAAAAAATCTCGACGACCTTCAGAGATCAAGGTCAAGATACCCGGACATCGAGACTCCAAATGAGTCTGCGGGCTGATCTACTTCTCCTCCCTCATCTGCAGCATCGGCTCCCGCTTCCGTCGTGTCCTACGAAACCTCGATGGGTTCCCAAAGCTCTCGGATCCTCCCCTCGATTGGAGGAACCATCGACTCGGCATGGGCGCACCCATCAATGAGGCCCGACATCTCAGCAACCTCGGAGAGAAAAGAGAAATCAGTGTTCTGCGACTTCCAAAGGGTACCAACCGAACCGCGGCATTCGCGAAAGTCACCCATGTAGTCTTGAGCGTCCTTGAAGCTCCTGAACTCAGCATCAAACAATGTAGCTCTCCTTGCTAACTCAGCTGCAATCGTTCTCCTCCCTTTCCTCTCCGCACGAATGAGAGCTCGGGAATGGGACTCAGCCTGTCTGCACTCTCTTTCCGCAACCTCGTTCTGAAAACATATGAATTTCCTCTCGATCTCTTCAGCCTTGAAGTGCGAAAAACGCGCCTCTCTGAAACTTCCGTCTAGCGTTGAATTAAAGACCCGCATTTCCTACACAAATCAAGGTTCAAACATGGAAGTGACAAACGAAGAATCGCCAAAAAATAATAATTTATCAGAGACTAAACCTCGTTGATCAACAGAGAACCTTCCGCGACCACTTCTCTCCTCGACGCTTCATCCAGTGATGCTGGAGTAGTAAAACCGGGAGGAAGGTTGGCAAAGAAGTCGTCCGGAAGGGGAGCCTCGCTGGTTCCACTCCCATCACCCGGGGTGAAACCCGGGTTCCATTCAAGTAGTGGAAGATCTTCTGAGACAAAGTTTCTATCTTCGAGAGCGATTCCCTTGTCCTTTCGAGGCCTAACTCTCTCCCTCTGATCGGGAACAGCGTCGGGGTGTGGCTCGTCCATGTTCGATGCACGTAAAGGTCGGGAGATGCCTCGCGATCGGTAGAGCGCAACTGCATTCCGGATCCTGTCTAGGGTGAAGGAATCCCAAAAGAACGGACCATTGCGAAGAAGATCGCGCTTAGCATACAGGTCCCTGGGGGCCGCCGGGAGGATACTTTTCGCTGCAAAAAAAAAATAAATAAATAAATAAAATGCGTTAGATACCTCCGAGTATCTATACAAACCAAATTTCCAACCATCGTACCACGATGAAAGTTCCATTTGCCACGAAACAAGGGGAGGCAGTTCTCCTCGGCGGATGTGCCATCAATTCGAACATAGAAAAAACTTACTCCACCTATATATAGGAAAAATGGCTACTATTCATTCTCGGACTTTCGGCAAACGATTACGTCTAATTCCATCAAAACAAGTCATACCGCAAGCTAGGACCTCACACCCAGGTCCACGGATCCTAGCTAGCTGGGGGGCTAACTGTTGGGGTCAAAATCGGTCACGACGGAATCAATGCCTGAAAGTTCCCGGAAAACCAAATCTCGATCGATCCTTGAAAATTAGACATTCTCGGAAAACGGTTAACTAAGTAAAAGACAATTTTTCAAGGATGCGAACCGAGGAACGTTGATAAGAGGATCAGTCTGGATGAGGTCTCAATCGTAAGCAAAGACCGACCACCTAGCCCTAGGGCGAGGACCATCTCAACACAGGTTACCTCGCCCATGGGCGAGAACGACACACACTAAGGTCACCTCGCCCATGGGCGAGGACGACCCACACCGAGGTCACCTCGCCCATGGGCGAGGACGACCCGCGCTGAGATCACCTCGACCATAGGCGAGGACGACCCCACCAAGGTCACCTCGCCCATGGGCGAGGACCGACCTCCTGTCCCAAAACCGTGCTTCCTCGTCTAAGTTCCCGTAACACAATCCTCGGGCCCTTGGACGCAATACCCATGTCTTGTCTCGCTTAGGATTATCAAAGAAAGACTTCGGGAAAAGTTATAAAAAACTTGGTCGTCGAAATGGATTCCTGCCTGTCGTATAAAACGGCTATGGTTAGCTTGAACACCAGTTGCCTTAACTATACGGGGAATTGGAATCCTTTCGGAAAAACCAACGGCTGTTTTTTAGGAAAAATCGTAAAAACGTCTAAGTCCCAAAATGGCCCGAAATGGGCCTGAACCGCGGCTAAACGGCCCACTTACGATTTTAGAACATGATTGAGCCCAAGGCTGATATGACGGTCTATTTTTTTATTTCGCAGGAAAAGATAAATGTCAAGTTTCCGGAGATAATCATGAAGGGTGACGAAAAATGGAAAAACCCATCTCGCGACGAATCCGGCCCAGGAAAAGGCGCAAACCGACCTAGAGAGAGTATATAAGGAGGGCTTAAGGTGAGGAGCAAAAAATGGCTTTTGGGGAGCAAACTTAATACTTAGAGCAATTTAGGAATTTTTCCGTTTTTACTATCGAGCTGCGACTTGACTAGGTTAGAACTTAGGTGGCTAGACTAGCGAACGAGCCGACAGCTCTCGTGGCCTAGGATCTTACCTGTTGTTCACGCTCAAACGCGAATTCGGAAATAAGACCTCTTTGTTCTCTTTTTGCTCTTTTACGATTTATTACTTTCGACTCTTTCATATTGATTGTGTTGTGCGTGGCCCAGCAGATAACCGGGGCCTTCAGGGAAGGCTAGGTTAGCTTGGCTTTCCTCCGATTAACAGATCTCGACGGTGTGAATTCCGGTTCCCACAGCGGACGGAGTTTGGTTCTCGGGGATAGAGTGGTTTGGTGGTGAGATTCGTGTTCTATGCTCCTCCTGCCTTTCCGTCGATCCGTTCTGGAATTGGATCGGGGTGCTTCGTGGGCGTTGGAGTCCAGTGTCGATTTCGTCCAGTGCACTGTAGCTTAAGCTTCGATGGGTAATTCCCTGCGGTGGGGGTCGTTGTGAATTTTCTCCTGCGTAGCGTCCGGATCGGGCGCTTGGGATCTTTGGATCGAGGGGTGTCTGATTTCTTTCCCGAATACTTGCAGCTCGATGATCTGCGAGTTCCCTTTCAGCTTGGTCCAGTCTATTAGCAATAGCTTGGTTGGCGATCCGTTGACTACGAATCTCGTCGATTAGAGTTGTCATCATTCCTCGGAGTTTGGTTAGTTCTCCTCGGGTTTAGGCTAGAGGAGTCTGTGAGACCGGTCTGGATTGGGATCGGGTTAGGTCGTCGGAGGATGATCTATCTCTGGGGCGGTCCCAAACTCGAGCTCCAGTTCGTTCCGGGACCGTCGTCTGATTGATCGGAAGAGATCGATCTTGACTCGAAGTCCCGATTGGAGGGACTTGTTTTGTCGGGGCTGTTTCGGCCGCATCATTGGCTCCTTTTAACCCAGTTGGGGTCGCTCCAGCTCCTGAGTCGGATCCTATTGGATCGATGTCGTTGACTCCCGACGATGTGGTTTTGGTAGTTTGGTTGGGATCCATAGTCGCGCTTAGGAAACTTAGATCGGTTTCTTAGCAAAGATGTTTTTTCGTTTATCTTCCCCACAGTCGGCGCCAAAATGTAGAACCTAAACTCTACACAAAGTATTTGATAGTGATCGGGGTTTGATCTAGGGAAGACAAATGATGTAGGCAACGATATCTTTAGAACACAACGATGTTAAATAGTTTCCAGTAGGTGAAAATGGATTTTATTGATGACTAAGATCGAGTACACTGAATTGAACTAGATTGAGTGGTACAAATGAGATCGGTCAAGAAAGAATCTAAGAATGGGAAGACAACAAGATCAAAGTAAATGTGTAGCTCTCTCTAGGGTTTTCAGCGTGTCCTCTTCCGTGTTTCTTCCTCTTCCTTTATAGTGAGTCGACTTCAAGATCCTTATGGTAGCTCCGAGATATTTGCCTCTTGTTGCACGATCTTCGCGACCTCGGCGACTCCTCCTCGAGCTCGTATTCTCGCTATGTGCTCAGGCCCTTTAAGGCCCATGCCATTGATCGCGGCCCATTAGGGTATTGACCAAAATTGGGTCCAACAATGACCACGTTTCCAAGTTTAAAACTTCTACATAAATGATATGTTTCTGTTTTAAAATGTGGGTTTCAAAATTAAATATATTCAGTAAAGTAAAATATTTTAAATAATTAAAATAAAGTTATCAATATATTAATAAGAGTTTGAAAAACAATTTATGCAAAAATATTTATCTGTATACTAGGTGTCTTCCTGCACCATGTGCAGTAAAAAAATTTAAAATATTTTTTAACAGATAATTATAAATTATATTTTAAAATAAAATTTTATTAATATTGTAAATTTTCTTTTTTTGTATCAATATTTTAATATAAATTTGATTTAGTTAAACATAAAAATTATATTTAAGAATATGCATGTATATATTTGAAATTATAATCTTAGATAGATTTTTCTATCTATTTATTTTAATTAAATATATTAAATAAATTTGTAAAAGTTGCATAATTACCAAAAATTAAAATTAAATAATATTTATAAAATTTGTATATATATAAGAAAATAATGATTTTACGATTAAATTTTTATAATTTTCTAAAAAAATTGTACATATTTTTGAAAATTTTAGTAATAAAATTTTATAATTTAAAAATATATAATTAAATTATATTCGAAATTTATAATGTCTTATTTGAATATATTTATTTTAATAATGATTTATGAGTTATTCCCATATTCTAAAAAAAATTCCAAAAATATAAATTGACATTAAATGTAATATATGAGTTACTAAAGTATTTTAAAAAGTTTACCAAAAATATAAATTAACATTAAATGCAATTGCCCATGTCATATTAAGGTATAAGATATGTCATCAATTTCAGTAGCCATGTCATATTTGTTTTGTGAAATTGATTGTAGAAAAGACATATGGCAAAATCACTTCGCAAATATAATCTAGAGAATTATTTTTATTTAAATATTTTATTTAATTAATATTAAATATATAATGACCCCGTTAAAATATATTTCTGGATCCGCCACTTTTCTCCGTTTGGTCAAAATGGAATCAATTTCAAAGATGATAGTTTCCAAAGCGTTCTTATAGAGAGAGATTCATTTCTATATTTCTCTTTTTTTTTTCCGTCATACTATTTGTAAAATCCACAAATCGTGCAGTGGTGATTGCTTTCAAATTCAGTGCATGCTTTAGCCATCCATGAAACCCCAGTTTAGGTTATGTAAATATTCTTCGTAGCTTTCTTCCAAGAGATGCTTTCACAGGTGGATTTTTTATTCAGTTGAATCTCTCAAATGATAAAGCGATCAAATTTAAGTTATTTTGTGTATTTTGTTTTGCTCAGACTTGGGACAACAAAACAACAAGGCTACATTACTAAGCAACAACATCATCTCAATGGATTCATTAACGATAATGGGAGTTGCTGCTGTTGGTCTTTACAGAGTTAATGGGAATTGCTGCTGTTGGTCTTTACAGAGCTAAGAATAGGACATGGCTAAGTTGCTAGAGATCTCACTGAGAGAATCGTTGCACAATCAAATTACATCCTCTGAAAGTAAAACATTTTCGTCTCTCTATCTATTTGATGACTTAAGAACGAACACTCTTTTATTTTTTTTATCCTTTGGTGAAAATTAAAAGTGCTATTAAATTTTTCTCCCAACTATTTGAACCTTATCAAGTGAGTTACTGAGTCTCTTAATGTATTTCTAAATCGCATATCGCCTGGATTGACTGAAAAAAAGTTGATGAATAAATCTCTTTTGTGTATAGTTTGGATCAAAGCATTTGTCATTCAAAAAAAAAAAATAATAATAAATAAATAAATCTCTTTTGAGGTTCTTAGCCTCACTGCGGTTCCATAGCTTCTGCTTTCGAAATAATGTTTTGGGTGGATAATTAAATTTATAAACTTTGATGTATAGTCTGGATCAAAGCATTTGTCATTCAAGAGGTAGTTTTACATTTATGAAAGGAAAATACCCTAGGATAACACTAAAAAAGTTTATGTCATAAATATAGATTCTAAAGGTCAAAATGACCAAAATGTTTTATTAAATAGATAAATATACACTTATACTTCTAGGGTTAAATAATCCAAACCTTAGGGTTTAGAGTTAATGGGTGTAGATTTGGGATTGAGATTTAAAATTTTATAAAATAAATATTAAAAATTTGAAAATAAAAATTTTAAAAATAGTTTCAAAAAGTATTTTCGAAATACAGAAAGAAAATATGAAAAAAAAAATTAATTTTTTTTTAAACTTTGTTATAAAAAAGTTCGAATTTGAAAACATATAATCTAAAACTATAAAAAAAAAAGTTATTTTTTAATTTTATTTATATATATATATATATATATATATATGGTATTAGGGTCTTTTTACCTATTAAATGAAACATTTTGATCATTTTCTTCCTTGTTGTCTATTTTTGTGATCAAAATTTGAAAATAGTCTATTTAGGAGAATTGACCTTTAAGAAAACTGAATGATGTTTTATTTTACTTCTTTGTGCTTGATTGACAGACGAAAAAACCATTTGAAAGTTTTAAATGGCAAAAAGGGACACCATTTAGTTTTGATATTGTTAAGTTTTTGTTGGCTTGTATTAGGCTATTAGCACAACCAAGTATTGATCAAGATTAACTACACTGATCTATTTTAATCCAAGCTGAACAACAGCTAAAAATCGGAAATTCTAAATCGAGTAGAAATGAATACTATGGGCCTAAATATAATATGAACATCGAGATATATAGTTTGATACCATATGCTTGTCAAAATTCATGTTTAACAAAACACACAAAAAGATTCATAACCTAAAAAAAATTGAGAAATAAATATCAAAATGAAGAAAATATCTAAAGTAAGATGGCTGGATCACTAAGAGCATCATTCCCTAATTACCACCAAGTAAATGAGGAGACTTCATAATTTTTCGAATGGCATAACTGTTTGTTGATGTTTACTTTTCCGTGTTTGGAACATCTTTAAAACTTGGTAATGCTTCATAATGCTCATAATTGATTTGTCGATACCCCTGTTTGGGAACGCGCTAGGCGCTAGGCGCTAGTCGGACGGTCGGTTAGGCCTAGCGCCTAAAGAGAAAATTAGGGATTAATCGAAAATTATGCGGGACGGAATTTTTAGATTGTTTACTATGTAAAAAAACATTTTAATCTTTAATTGTGTATAACATTAATACATTTTCATGTTTAAGATTGTATAAAGCACACAAATAGAATATATAAACTTAATATAGTGTAATTTTCATAAAAAAATATGAATATAAATGATATTTACAAAATTTTAGACCAAATAAATAAATAAAAATATTATTAAAAATAATAATAAAAAAAATAGATTAGGCGGCCGCCTATGCGGTTAGGCGGCCGCTTAAGCGGCTAGGCGGTCATTTAGGCGGTCTAGGCGGAAAAAATCGGATATCCGATTTTTTAACCGATTTGGCATAAATCGGGGCGGAAGAGTGACGCGTAGCGCCCAGACGGCTAGGCGGCCGATTTTTAGAACAGGGGTCGATACTAACAAATACTATGATTCAAAGTTTACAATTTTCATATAACTCATTTCATAGCTAATATTACAATATAATTTTCTTTACCTACTAAATTATATACTATTTTGTCAACATAACATAAATTTACATATAAAATTTCTGTTAAAATATCCGGGTGTAGCCCGGATTTTGCCTAGTTATCTCTAACAGTATAATCTTGAATATGTTAAACACTATAGGTAATCCTAACGACTATAGGATTCCCTAATAATGTCTAAATATAGTTTACAACAAAAAAAAAAAATGATATATAGTTAAAAAGTATGGTAACACTAAGAATTGTAAACTACATAGTATCCCATATTTTGTAAATTGTCAAGATTACGAGTAATATATCTTTGACATGTTCACATAACACTTATAAAACTTTGCCAAACGGCCCAAACCTATCAAGTTTCTCTGGGCTATTCAACTTAGATTGTAACCTAGGTTGTACTGAGTGGATTACAATGTTCTTTAGATATAACTGTTTTAGGTTCAGTTATAACTTTCAATGGAACTTGTAATAGTGTTTCTAAAATGATGACTCTTCCATTATCTCTCAAACAAAATTATACTCTAGAACTGATAACAAATTCTATGTAGGCCATTCATATGTCATGTTCAAACTCTAGTTCTGATCCCATTTGTGTTTTTAAGTCTACGGATGTCAAGCCTTGAAAAGACCCACACATTCACGTTCACACCGACCACACACATACACATGTAAACGTGGATAGCTTGAGACATTTTCCTTATTTATTTCCAAGTTTCCTCCTACCCATAGTATGTTTCAGTAGACATACAGTTTTGTTTGCAACTGGCAAGATCCACCTTAGTCTTTTGGTTACGAGCCCCATTCATGACAGAAAAGCGACTCCTCAAATAATTCCATAAGTCTCAAACCAGTATCTCTATGCAAGATAATTCCTCTTAATCCTATATAAATTTTCATCGTATTCCAGGAAACCAAAAAAAAATACTTGGTGCAGCAGTTTCGATTCGACATGCTCACTCAATCTTCCTATAAGAGAGAGCAGATTTGATTTGACATGCTCAAGCTTCGTAGTTGTTCCTTGGAAGAAGGGGGATGATATATCACAGTGGAGATTTCTCTTTCAACAACCTTCTACTCAGGTAGCAGGAGGATTCTTATTATGATTCGTCAAGGGTTCCTGATTGTATGTATAGGATCGACCATCGTTTGGTACCGATCTGTTTCAGTAAATAATAAAAATGTGTTTAAGATTTTGTAACATGGTGGTAGGCATGGGCACATCTATCTGGAACCGAAGAATCAAACCGAACAAACCAAAGGTTTGGTTCGGGTTTGGATCATATCATTACCCGAGCGAATTTTATATTTCTAGAACCAAAAAGGAGAAATCAAATCGGGAACTAAACAAAAAAGAGAGTAGGTATCCAAATTTTTATAATATAGTTTATATACTTATAAATATTAATTATATTTAGGTTTTAAATAATCAAATATTTTTAAACTATTATTTTTAAACCAAAATTTGAGCATGTTGATGTCTAAGTACTGCACTGCACCTCTGAAATTGCAGAGTTTCTCTTAGGGTAAATTTGAGCATATCAAAAGTTTACTAGTGTATTATAATTTAGAATAATTCTTCGAGAAGTTTTCTAATCATAAATTTGAAGACTTCATCATGAAGTATGCAAATGCATAAGATTGTGGCAGACTTCTAAGTTGCGTCGAATTTATATCTACCTTTTAGGAGGGGAGACGAAAATTATGAAATGAAAAACCTACAAAAATAAGATATAGTGGTGAGAATATATCTTATTTTGAAATAAAGTTTTGATATCTTCGAATTCAAAGAAATTAGAGAGAGGTTAGAAAATATTAGAGAGAAAACATTACATTTTTGTTGCAATCATTTGAAAAAAAAATAGAGAGAATGTGTGAACTGTTTTTATATATTGAAACAAAAAAAATTAATTAGGTCAAATAATCGTTTTAGAAGACTTGTGAAAAAGTCTGATAGTGCTTTACAGTTTAATAGACTTCCGATGAAGATTTCTAACCATAAATTTACCATTTGTTCTAGAAAACTTCTAAAGAAGTCTGGTAGTGCATAATTTTTTACCAAACATCTTAAGAAATCTCCTACCCATAAAGACTACAAGAAAACAGTAGAATCATGAAAATTTCCTCACGTAATCGCCTGTCCGGAAAAATAATCAGAAATTCTTCGTTAATTTTTTTCTGATGAACAATTAGTGTCAGTAAATGTTCCTTAGAAATAATCGGTCGGAATTCATCATAATATTTTCAGACGATTTTAGATAAATTTCATCCGCCGTGAATATTTCTGAAACATTTCCCGACGGGATTGTTGTTAAGGTTCAAAAAAATTCAGAAAAAGTAATCAATAATATCTCATTACGTTATACTATTGGTATACGGAAGTTTTTTATCCTCACACACTATCAAAAACACTTTAAAAGTATATTTTTTAATTACAAACGAATTCTATTAATTGTTTGTGTATGGATACATAATATTACTTTGAAGTTTATGATTTAATCTAATTAAACTTAGGTGATGTTATTTTGAAAAAAAAATATTGGGTGTTTACGACGTCCAAGCTTGTTTTTACACTTATCATATGAACCAATTATTTTTTGAGACTGTTAGCCCTTAAACTATTATATTTTCAAGACCCTAAATTGACTTCCATTAGGAATATGTGGCTAATTCCCCACGGTTTCCCGATGGAAGTCAATTTTTTCTGGTTTTCATCGGGAGTTTCCCAAGATTCCGGATGGAAGTCAATTGTTTTTGTGTCCGTGGGGAATTTCTTACAGATTCAAAATAGATTTTTGTTTAGGGTCAAGAAAAATGAAAACAAATATCAAGAATATTCTATTACGTTATACTATTAGTATACAAAATTTAATTATCCTCACACTTTCAAAAACACTTTAAGATAATCTTTTAAAAAAGTATCGACGCATTCTGTTAATCTTTTGTGTATATATTGATAATATTACTTTGAAATTTAGGATTCAGTCGAGTTATCCTTAGGTGATGTTGTTTTGAAAATAAATATTGAGTGTTTACTACATCCAAACTTGTTTTGACATTTGTCATATGACCCCATAATTTTTTAAAATCTTTAATTCCTAATATTATATTTATAAAACCCAAAATTGAATTCCGTCGGGAATCTGTTGGAGAATTTTCCCACGAAATCCCGACAGAAGTTGAACTCTTTTGGCTTCGGTCAAGAATCATTTGGGAATTCCCTACAGAGTCTTGGCTGAAGTCAATTTTGATTATTTCCTTCAGAATCCGCGGGAATTCCCGACAAAAGTCAAAAAAAAATTGGCTTCCGTTAAAAATCATTTAGGAATTCTCCACTGATTCCTGCGGAAGTTAATTTTTTTTGTTTCGTCAGGAATCTGCGGGGAATTCCCAACGGATTCCCCATGGATTTTGATTCAGGGTCAAGAGAAAAACTATCAAGAATATCCAATTATGTTATAACATTGGTATACAAAAGCTAATTATCCTATCACACTATCAAAAAACACTTTTAAATAATTTTAAGAGATCGCCGAATTATGTTGATCCTTTGTGTATGTATACATAATATTTCTTTGAAATTATTATTCAATCAATTTACCCTTAGGTGTTGTTATTTTGAAAAACAATATTGAGTATTTTGTACGTCCAACATTATTTTTACACATCATATGACCTGATAATATTTTGAGGTCGTTAACCCATAAAATATTTTATTTTCAAGACCCTAAAGCTATTTTAGTTGGGAATCCATGGAGAAGTCCCATGGATTTCCAACGAAAGTCAAAATTTTTGGTTTCCGTTGGAAATTAATCGGGAATCTGTAGTCAGTTTTTTCCTTCCGTCAGGAATTCTCGACGGAAATCAAAATTTTTAGTTTCCTCGAAATTTCATCAGGATTTCCTTGAGAATTCCCGACGTATTTTATTCGTGAGGAATCGGTTTGTTTTCTTGTAGTGAATTCGTAAAATGAAATAGTTTAACTAGATAGCATCAAACAATTCATTAAACATAAAATCAACTTCTAAAGTGCTTAATATATACAAAATTACTTATATGTTAATTTTAAGTCTAAAACAATTATTGAAGATTCTAAAATCTAACCCTAAAAGACAAGCACTACTCGCAAATATGTTAACAAACCCTTAACAATGAACAATCATGACTTCCAATTTATATTCACTCATTTAAGTTGAAAAAAAATCAATTTTATTAGATTTAGATTTTCATGATTTAATTTTTTTTATATTTACATGATCTCAATTTACTTTCCATAAAAAAAATTCAAAATTTATAAAGTAGTTTTAAGATTAAATACATGAATAGATTTCTGAAGAAGTCTTTCGTAGAAACCTTCAAGGGGTTATAACCATAAAAGTGTCTCCTATTTTTTATTTGGTTATAAAGAGATAGTTATAATTTTACTATTTTTTGTTATTTTTGCATTTGATTGAGTTTGGGATATAAACTTGCATTTAAATTCAAGTTTCAGATCATTTTGACAAATTGCCAGTTTAAAAGGTAGTCAAGAAAAAATAAGAATACTGAAACTTGGCTATTTGTACCAAATTAATGACTAAAAGCCACAAAATTGTCATAAAAAAATGTGTATGGCTATGAATAGTCACAATTTAGCCACATTTTATTTTGTAACCTCATGACTTTTTCGTATCAATTTTGTGGCTAAAACCCATGAAATTTTCACAAATGATTCCGTGACAATGTGGTAACGAAATAAAATAGGGTTAAAAACATGGCAAATCCACAAAATATCTTTTTACGGCTTGGTCACAAATTCTGCTTGACTATTTATAAAATTGCCATGAATTTATTAGGAATTGTTATGACAAAGTGATCACGAAATAAAACATGGTTAAATTATTGATAATCTACAAAAATATTATTGTCACGATTTAATAAATAATTTTTTCGTGATTATTTATTGTATACCCTAAACAGACTTTTAAACAATAAAATCTAAACACAAATATTTTAACTTTAATCTTATCAAACTTTAACCTCAAATCTTAAATTCAAAATTTAATTTCTTAAATAATTTAACCTCACATCTTACATCTAAACTCCATACACTGTACTCTAAACATAACCCTATACCCTAAAACATAACTTACACACCAAATAAAATATTTTCAAACTAAAACACCAAATGCTAAACACAAACTTCAAATCTTACCCAAACCCCTATACGCCTAACTTTGTATCATAAACAATAAACTTCCATTATAAACTCCAAAACAAAATTTTATATCTAATCTTTTAAAATTTAAATTATAAATCTTTAACATAAACTTCAAATCTATTTATTTAAACATTTACTTCGAATCTTAAATTTAAGGGACTCTAAACCATATATACATAAAATCTTATATCATAATAAATATCAAACGTTCAGTTTACAGTTTTACTGTAAACCATACAAATCAAATAATACATACTATAAATTTGTTTTTTTTTAAACATGGTATAACAAAAGAAAAATAAATAAAAAATGAAAAATTCTCATTATCAATCCATCAATGCCAAGATCATCATCTCTCAGTTACTTATATTGTAATTGTTGGGGTTGGTTGGTTCATATTATAGGTTCACGAAAGGGAGAATACACGAGAGTCGATGTTTTGACAAAAGGTGTATTCCATTCAATATTTTTAATCCAAATGTTCCCAATGTGTTGTCTTTTCTCTCTCTTTATTTTGTGCTTCTTCTTCTTCTCTTCTTCTCTTTTCTCTTCACAAAAGTTGATATTCCTTCTCTACATGTGTTTCATCTTCTCTTACCGATTCACACTTTCTATGTCAACATCACATCATGGAGAATCACCGCTGTCGAACCCAAATCTACGGTACTCTTCATCTTCCTCTGAGAGGATACACAGTGTTGAGATTTCTGAGGGGATTGAGAGGATTCGCGGTAGAAGACAGAGATGGAGATAGATTAGGGAGAGAAGATGAGTACGACGTGGTGACGTCAAGTTATAAGTTCGCAGAAAGTGGATACAAATGTGGTGAGAGGATTTTTGGGAGCTTTGCTGGAAGTGGAGAGGATTTGCGGGAGAGTTGTCGGAGATGTGCCGGTAGTGAGAGGATTCGCGGAGTGTCGCCGGTAATGAGAGGATTCATGGGAGCTTCACCGGAGATGGGCCTGAGCATTACCAGAGATGTGCCGGAGCGTTTTTGGAGATGCGTTGGAGCGCTTCCAGTATGCTCCTATTTTAATTTAGTTTTAAAAACAAAATTTGTAAACCAATTTCAATATTTTTTTTTGTATTTGTGAATTTTCTAAATATATTGTTCTACAACAGTCACATATTAGCCATGGTTTATTTCCTAGCTAAAATAGGCACGAATATTTCATGATCAAAATATGACTATTTAAATCACAATATTTTGTCACCATATCGTAGATGTGCGGCTATGATTAGTTACAGTTTAATTTAGGTACGAATATATAATCTTCGTAACTTTTCATGGTTAAAGTGGCATAGATCCACCAAAAAGAATGTTGCTAAAGCCAAGATTTTTAACAAGCGATGTTGAGCTACATGGATATGTCCGGCTTTAACAAAGCCAAGAGAAACTCTTTCCTTTGTGTAGTGCCAATCCGTTTCAAATTGTTTTGGTTAGCTATGAAATTTTGGGTTTATAGTGAACCACAAACAAATTGTAACAGTGAAGTATGGTTGGACCATGTATATGAAGTTCCTTGAGAAGAGATATAACCCATGTAATTTTTGTTTCAGCCAAGGCTTGGTATTCTGCTTTGGTTGAAGGTCGGAACACAATGGATTGTCTCTTTGCATTCCATGACATGAGATTAGTGCAATGAAACATGCAGAAGCAACCAAGTAGTGGTAGCATAGTGGTAATCTCTTGGGATTTGGTGTGTACCCACTTCAGTCCTGAGTTTGATTCCCCCTGGAAACTAAACTATCACTACTTGACCTGTCTAGGCTTGGTCTTCGGCCTAAGGTGTTAACATGGTGGACTGTAACAGACGATTGGTCCATCCCCTATCATTAGTCGGAAGGCATTCCAAACTCGGTTCCGGCAGTGTGATAACCAGTCCACTCTGTAGCACTAAGTGTCTTCCCCTGAAGCTGACTGGATCAGCCGATATGTATATGGAAAAAACATGCAGACGCCGGTTGTTGATGGTTTAGTGTCCTTGCAACCTGCCAAGTCACTAAAGGCATATACTATAAGTGACTCTGATTTATTGATACAAATGCCAAAAGAGAATGTTCCTTACATTTACCACATAGTACAGTTAAAAAGATTGTAGTCAGAATGCGAAGGAGAATGTATTATTTTGCACACAAAATTTATAGCAAATTGAATGTCTGGCCATGTCAATGTAAGATACTGAAATTTTATGCCTAAACTTCTGAAGTATGAAGGTTTTACAAATGGTTATGAATATCTTGAATCATCCGAGAATGACTTCAAAGGTAGAGGAATTGACATCAGATAATAGTCATTCATGCCAGCTTGATACAATATATCTTCATTATACTTTGTTGACTGAGGAAGAGTCCGTTTTATGTAGTCTGAACTTGAATCCCAAGAAAGTAATGAAGAAAACAAAGGTCTTTCATGCATAACTGAGTATTGAGCCCTTGAATGAGATGAGTTAGTTGGTTGGAGTCACTTCATGTGAATATAATGTCATTGTAGAGCGGCATAACTAGCGTAATACCATCGTGATAATATGTCAATAATGAAGGATCAACTTTGCTGTAGTTGAGCATATATTCCCGTAGAAATGTACTTAATTTGTCAAACCATGATCTTAGAGCTTGTTTAAGCACATATATTGCTTTGTCAAGCTTTCATACATGTGTGAGATTATCCAGATCTTGAAAATGAGTTGGTTTATACATATAGTTATTTTTTTGAAGTTCACCATATAAGAATTCACATTTTACATCCAGCTGAAGAAAAGATCAAATTTTTGCAGTAGAAGTTCCAAAAAAGTCTTATTGTAGTTATTCTAACAATATAACCGAAGGTCTCGAGATAATCAATTTTTTCCTGCTCAGAGCCTTTGGCAAAAAGAGCATGGCTTTAAACTTATCTAGTGAACCATCCGCATTCACTTTGACACTAAATTCCTTTCTACGGAAAAAAAATCAATGGTATATTTTTGCACTATTATACTATTAAACAATGACGTTCCAAGTTTGTATACTGACACACAAGAGTTTTAAACATTTAACATTGTGAGTTTAAAGTAACATTAGGTGTCTAGTTAACTACTTAACAGTTTAACTATCTCTTTGGTATTTTTCCTACACTCCATCCTGAAATGTAAGATTTTATTCTCCATATTAAAGGATCGATAGAATAAGTAGATGTTTACACTTCTTTTTTAAGATGTTCATATATGTTAGCAACATAAAAATAACATACTAAAAATAAGAAATCATTGAATGAACATGCTATTTTTTTTGGGCAACTGAAATTTTTATCAAACATGAGATGGATACATTTAAGGAAAACAAATCGAAGGAATAAAACCTCTTGGAAGCAAAGCTGGCAAAACACATCTCCAGAGACGAAGACATATGTAAGGGAATGCATAAACTAAACTAACTGATAATGCTAATACCATTAAAGTTCAAAAACAAAAACAGGAAAATGATTTAGAAAATGGAGAATTTGTGAACTAACCAATTTTTCAATACATATTAAAAATATATCAATGATGTAACGTAATTCAATCCATGACACTTTTGGTCAGTTTCTTCTGGTGCTACCTTCTGCGATTACAAGTTACAAGTGATACAGGAAAATTGATGACATTGACGCGAAAGCATAAATGGACATGATAAAGCGGGACTCTTGATAATAAATTAGTAATACAACACTATGTCGCACAATTAGTTACCACATACACAAGTAGCTTATGGTAGCTTCTTTCGGCAATACACAGAAAATAAAAGATGAGATGCAATCGTACCTTCACAGAAGAGGAGAAACAACGATGGAATCGCCACTGATGAGTTGTTTTCCATTTACAAAACAATAGTATATACTCTCTATAAATAGTAAAAAAATGGATATTTTTTCTATTTAAATCCTAAACCCCCATCTCTTAAATACTAAACTCTAAATCCTAAACCCAAATATAGAATATATTATATATTTATAATATGAAGAATAAGTGAACAGAAAAATAAGCTATTCCATTACGCAAAATGGTGGTCACCGATGTAATGAATGGCTGAAGAAAGAGACGATAAAAATATCAAATGATATACATATTTGTTCAAATAGTACCATATATTATAAAACAGATTTTGTTTATTTGTGGACATCTAAGGTTGCTTCCAATAATTATATGTATCTAATAGAATATCAAACAACATGAAAGAAAAATATAAGTCGTTCACTTGAAGAATAACATACTCTTCCATCGTTGAAGATTATCAAAATGATGATATAACTAGAATGGAATAGACTAAATAGTATAGTACATATTGATTAAATTATGGGTAAACAACCTATTTACCCACTAGAAGTATCGTATAGTAACAAATACACACTAAATTTTATCCTCATCTTAATTCCACATATTTTAACTTATTCTACCTATTTCTCTCCAATTCAAAAAACTAAAACACAAAATCAACATAAACTCGATTCTTCATTGATTTAACGGTTTATAACCTACCAAAATTGGTTTAGTACCTAAACCAAAATGGAAACACGTAAACCAAAAAAAATTAACCAAATAAAAACTAACCCAACCCTCGTTAGAACATGCCTCTCCCCTCCATCACTTCTGTCTCCCTGTCTCTCTCTTTCTCTTTTTCATTAATAATGATCATTAAAACAAACCTTAGCAATTACAAACAGAGCTCTACAAACCTGGGAAAAATTAGACATCCAAGATAAATATAAATTACCAAAGGAGAATTACTCATCGCCTTTATTGCTCACCAAAGTGTAGATGATCCAGTAACGAAGCCCAAAGCTACAAGCCCAACTTCAGTTAACATAGGCCCAGCTGAGAAGTCCACTTCGGTTCCTCAAGTAAAACCAAGAAATTTTCAGTTTTCTGTACCTACAAAGCAAAATGAATCTCTCCTTAGTAACAGATTTGGCATATTACAGTCTGTCAATCAAGATGACTTTAACAGCTAGCTAAGGATAAGGTTAAGAGCATTTCTAGATCCTTCCTAAGCTAAGCATAAATACATTGTAATAGTCTCTTAGTAAACTACTGAAGAAGTAAGATTCAAAGTTCAAAGTTTCATCTTTCTCTAAACATTCACACGGTATCATAGCAATTGTAACCTTAACAAGTATTAACAATGGCCGATCCACTCAACCCCTACCCCTTTCCTAGCAATGTTCATGTCCTAGGTTGTGTCACTCTCAAGCTTACTGATAGCAATTACCTGCTATGGAAGACGCAGATCGAGTCCCTGCTCTCCAGCCAGAAGCTCCTCGGCTTTGTTAACGACGCTTCTCCACCTCCGGCTCAAACCCGTACTGTCATCATCAATGAGGTCCCTACAGAAGAACCAAACCCACAGTATGAACAATGGTGTCTGCACTGATCAACTTGTCCGTTCGTAGATATTTGGTACCTTGTCTGAAGAGGTTCTCAGCTCGGTCCACACGCTCGCACGCTCTAGCGATGTATAGATCTTCCTAGCGGATCACTTCAACAAAAGCTCCCTTGCAAGAGAGTTCTCCCTCTGTCGTAGCTTGCAACTCCTCACCAAAAAGGACAAAACTTTGTCAGTCTACTACAGAGACTTTAAAGCGATATGTGACTCACTTAACGCCATTGGGAAACCCATAGGTGAATCCATGAAAATCTTTTGGTTTCTAAATGGTCTAAGTAGAGAATATTACCCTATCACAACGGTGATACAGAGCTCCCTTACAAATTTTCCCTTTCCTACCTTCAATGATGTTGTGTCAGAGGTCCAAGGATATGATTCCAAGCTCCTCTCCTACGAAGAAACTCCCACCGTCACCCCACATGAAGCATTCGACATTCACTCTCAACAACAGTCCTATGGTGGTTTCCAGAACTAGAGAGGTCGTGGATATCAACATAACCGGGGTAGAGGTGGCTACACAACCAGAGGACGAGGCTTCACACAACATCAGTCAACTCCTACAAACCCTGGAAATCGACCCACATGTCAGATTTGTGGCAGAGTTGGGCACACAACTCTAAAATGCTACAATAGGTTCGATAACAATTACTAGAGTCAGGATGCTGCTCAGCCCTTTGCCTCTCTTCAGATCTCAGGCGGCAAGGAATGGTACACAGACATAGGAGCCACTGCTCACGTTACATAACACCAATGGTCTTCAGTCTGTCTCTCCATATGAAGGAACTGATACTCTCATGGTAGCTGATGGCACGTTCGTTCCCATCACCCACACTGGTTCTACAACCCTTACATCACCGTCAGGTACTATTCCACTCTCTGAAGTCTTGGTCTGCCCTGCGATACAAAAGTCGTTGTTGCCAGTATCTAAATTGTGTGATGACTACTCTTGTGGAGTATTTTTTTATGCTAAGAAAGTTTGTGTGATTGATCTCACCACTCAGAAGGTGGTGTCCAAGGGAAACATGCGTAATGGTCTCTATATGTTGGAGTCTCCTGGTGATGTTTCTTCTCAAATCGTCAGCAGGCAGCTTCGGACAGTGTGTGGCATCACCTTCTTGGACATGCCAATCCAAGGATTCTCCAACAACTACAAAACAGCAAGGAAATCTTAGTCAATAAAAGCAGATCCACCTCCATTTGTGAGCCTTGCCAGATGGGGAAGAGTTCAAGACTTCACTACAAAAAAAATAGAGATATTGTGACTAAATTTTGATACTAATCATTTTGGTCACAGATCTGTTACATTATTGATACGATATCTAACAATACTAAAAGGGAGATATGCTCAAAGGAGAGTATGTCCATGTGGGATTAAATAATCAACCAATCAGAAGACTCTAATCTGCCATGTCACTTTCTATTTCAGTTCATTTAAAAACTTCACGCACATAATATTTACCCCATTAGGAAATTGTATTTGGCCCACTTTGTATTATAAACTCTCAGGCCCATCCTTTGGTCCAGTCTATTCGTCGACAGCAAAGGTTAAATGCGTGAATTCTTCTTCGGAGAACCTTTGACGATTCATACCTTCAACGTTTTGTCTTTAGTAACGCTTGATCCACCCACTCTTTCATATTAAACCCCCTATTTACTCAATCAATCAAAAGACATGCTATCGTACGTGTTCCTTTCGTTTTTGAGGTTATATAAACCTTTATTTCCATTCCCTACTCCACACAAAAACTCACGAAACCTCCAAAATTTACCTGAAAATCTCATCAGTCAATGACGACCTATTCGGCAAAATCCACTGGGAAGGCTCCAGTTGCTCAATCTTTAAAACCGTCTCCCCATGGGCCCTGGCTTAGCTGAATCGGAGCACTGTTTCCGTTTGATACATTTTTTGATATGAACAGGTATGAGAAGGGATATAATTGCATTGTTGTTTATATTTTCCTTCTGAAGATTTTCCTCGCAGTTGTTAATTTTACATCTTTGTCATTTCGTTACTTTCTTACATGTTAAAGCCGCATGATACTAGCGGCAGAGACACATGTAATCTTCTGACAATGATCATGATGCTGTCTAATATTGTAATGTGAGTTGAAATTTCAGAAAGAAAACATGCAGACAAAGATTCAAGTAGGCAAGTGTGTGTAAGAGAAGATCCGGCTAAGAAAGCCTTGCAAAGCTTCAACTAGCGGAAGCGAAGCCACTTCTGAACTGGCTGATATTGAATCACAGCGACATAAGACTTAGCTTCCAGAGGCTTGTGGCCATGGTATGTTTAAACACATACACTTCAGTTTTCGTATTCTCTGTTGTTTTAACCATATATTGCTTATTCTACTCAAGCTCAAGGTCGAAGGGAGAAGAACTGTCATTTCAGAATAGCCGCCGTCCTAAGTGACATTGAAGCCGAGAGGTTAGTGATTGATGTATAGTTTTCATATCTGAATCTCATCATCAAAACTCACATTGTTTTGGCGTGCTGTGTTTCTTAGTTAGTAACCGAGGAACAACACAACAATCTGCTGCTCCTTCGATTCTAACAGAGAAAACATCATACTTTCTAGCTGAGGTAAGTTTTTATCTTGTGGAAATATCATCATCTCTTATCTAAGAGAATGAAAAATACTCTTCATAAAAAACGTGTTCGTTCTATCATATGGACAGGTGACTCATCCATTCTCAGCTGCTTCAGAAAACGAATTGGACTTGGAAAAAGGAGATTGCGTCATTCTCATGTTGTTTCTAGATAGGTTGAAAACATTATAGTAACAGGCCACATCAAATATGGAAGAATTGCAGCGCTTATGAGAACCATCTAAAACAGCAGTCTAGGTACATACATATATTATATATATACACGAAACTGTTTTTAATTTATCAACTCTTCAAATAGTTCTTGATTGTAGAAATAATTTTTGTATATAGTTTAGTTAAGAGATGAGTCATGAATGGAAAAGCCGCCAAGTTAAGAACACAAGCAGCTTCATCACACTTAAGTTTTGATGAACAATGCTTGAACTGTGAGAAAGTTTCCAAGCATACTCTATTTGTTTGTGTCTCAAAATGGGCTAGCCTGCTGGCTATGCTGCTTCACAAACACCAACAACAGTGCCAGAAGACACTGCTTATTGCGCGCATCCTAATCAGGTAATCGATTATTTTTAACAGTTATTAAGCTAGCCCCAGTTTGTTTGATTAAGAGTTGTTTCATTTCATCAACTAATGGACTAATTATTTATTTGAAAAACTTCAGGCATACCCAACTACTGCAGCTACAGCACCAGTGGCTGCACCGGTCCAGCAAGCTGCTGCTGCTGCTCCTCCTCTTACTACAACACTTACTACTGAGTCTATATGTGTTGCTGGTGGTTAGCTATTTGCTCTTTGGCTACTCAAGTTAAGTATCTGAATTTTTATATGTCTCTATGTTCTCAATCAGTGCTTGGATTTTCGCTGGTTATGATACAGATTGTAACAGACAAGTTTGAATCGAATTCGCTGGTTCGTCGGTTTAACAGATTATCGCCGGTTATGTCACATAATTTGGTTTTTGCTAAATTTTGGGCTAAATTTGCTAAACCTAAAGTATAGTGTTTTTTTTTGTTAGCAATCTAAAATATAGTTTGTGTGTGCATGTTAAGTCTTTCGTCTTGCATTTCTTGAAAACAGAGACGTTGACTTCTTCCACTTTTAATCAAGGGAAGTTTACTCAAATATACAATATTTTAGGACAATTGACTAGAACCATACAAATATTTTTTTTATTACTGGCATTTTTTAAATACCAAGCGTTTTTTTTACATTATGAGAAAAAAATATTTACAGGAATGCCATTACTTTTCGCTGTCACATAAGCAAAAACCCGGCGTCACGTAGGAATTATGTTCCGTGTTTTCATTAAGCTAGCCGTAATTCGCTACATACGTCGTTACGGCTGATTTATATCTACATGTCGGCTGAATAAACAAACGCGGCTGAGTTAAGAGGAAAAGGCTGACTTAAGAACATAAGTCAGCCAGACGGTACGGCTGAATTACAAAAATATGGCTGATTTATGAGATAAAGGCTGATTTACAGACAAAGGTTATGGCTGACTTATACATCGGTGGTTTGTTTTATGGAAAATTTGGCTGAGTTGTAACTAAGAGACGGCTGAGTTATGTTTCCCCAGCTGAGTTAATGAATATCGACTGGCTCAGTTATATAATTTACGGCTGACTAATGTGATGTTGTTACGGCTGAGTTTATGATTAGTCAGCCGTAATAGGATGGATTAACAGTAAACTCAGCTCGGTTACGGCTGACTTATTAGCAAAAGATTAATTACTAGAATATCATTCGTTTGACGGCTGATCAATGTGATGATACGGCTGATTTATCGTTTTTCATCCTAATTACGGCTGATTAAGGATCAAAAGATTAATTACTGAAATATTCCATGGTTCGGCTGACTTACATCGTAAATGAGAGCTGATTTACGGAGGCTGAGTTATATATTTGTTTGTCGGCTGATTAACCGATTTTCCATGTCATCCGCCATGTCATCAACTCGGATTTACCATGTCATTGCTAACGAACTACTTTACAACTACGTTTGTCTGTCTGTTCATCTTTTTTCTTCATTTTCTTTATCTATATATATATCTATCTTCTTCAACTTATTCTTCATCTTTCTCCGAGATCTTATGGATCCGGTAATTAATGTTTATGGTAACAGATATGTATTCAACGCCGACAATAGAGAGTGTAGAGTTCTGCATTTAAATGAGAAAACAAAACATGAAGAATTCGCAAAGTATGTACTCGATGATTACATATTGAATGAATTGAGAACAGCAGATTGAATTCGCAACAACAGATATGTATTCAACGAACGACACTCCACCAGTTTACGGAGAACAAGGATGACGAAATGAATTGGAATGACAGAGCAAGAGAGACGATGAAAAGAATTGGGTTTTAATGTTTTGTATTACGACTAGGTTTTGGGTATTAATGTTTTACATTACGACTGAGTTATATAAACATGTTACGATTATATTGGGTTTTCTTGATTAGTATAACAGCTGAGGTATGGATTTTAATGTTTTCGTATTACGACTGAGTTATCGTTAATTTCTGCCTTATTTAACTTTTTAAACTCCTCGTGATTATCGTCTCCATGTTATAAATGGCATCGATATTAGTTCTGAGCCGTCAAATCAAGAAAGACGAAACGTCCCATTATTATAAGGCGTTTAATATAATAAAAAAGGATTACCGTGAATGTTAAATAAGTTTTTAAATACTAAAGTATCGTCTCGATGTTATAAAAGCCTCGATATTAGTTCTGAGCCGTATTTTCCAAACTCAGCCGTCCCAAAGTATCAATCCTAAATCTCGATGGGCCATGATAAAACCCAAAATATTAGCGGCTGAGTTATGTTAATATTAATGGCTGAGTTGTATTATGAGTTAAATAATAAAGTATTACCGTCTCGATCTCTACGAAGGCGTCGATGTTATATTAAACAACATGGCTGAGTTATGTCAAATATCATTGCTTAGTTATATGAACGTTACATTAATGGATTATTTCCCGATACTAGAATTGCCTGAAGAGATTCAGGCGTTAGTGGTTGAATGTGTGGCCGGTAACTCCTTCACAGATCTCTATGGCCTAAGAGCATCGTGCAAGACGATGAAGGCGTTAGCAGAGCGGAGCAGGGTAAACCATTTTTACGATGTGTTATCCGTTCCCAGGAGACTCAATATGCCTCCTGAGTTGTTTAAAACTTGCTACGCAGAGAGAAATCCAAGCACGCTTTATATGAAGGGTGTACAGTTTTTCTTCACATTTAACCTTCAGGAAGAAGGACTTGCTTTCATGAAGCTTGCAGCGGATGAAGGATATGAGCGTGCTGTGTATACATACGCAATGACTAGAAAAATATTTTGGGGTGATGAAGAGTATTTTGCTCGTTTTACGAGGGAATCTGTTGTCAGGATCGGGAAACTAGTTCGATCTCTAAAATGGGCATGGGGTTTGTCGCACAGTGACGAGTTTATGGCAAAGAGGGACGAGTTCATTTCAACCGTTGTTCCTTCGTTCTATAGTTGCCAATGTGATCCTGTTATGGAGCGAGATTGGGTCTTGTGGTACATTGAAAACAGTAAGGGTGACAAAATGTGTAACCGCTGTTTCTGGATCAAAGATGTATTCTATCAGAATCTTTTCTCTTTTTATGTTCTTTGCTGTGACATTATTACGGCTGGTTTATATTTTACATTATGGTTGGGTTGTTGTCTTTTAATTACGGCTGATTTTTGTAAAAATGGTTCTCTTCAATTACGGCTGAGTTTTAATTTCATAATGAATGAGATATTTTGTTGGAGTGTTATTAAATACGACATGACTGGGTTAATTAAATACGTGATAGCCGAGTTATTGTTACTTAAAGGCTGAGGTAATATTAACTTTTTGGCTGAGTTTTGTAAAAAAATCCAAGATAAAGACTCGGAATCCGCCATGTCAACAAACTCCTTGCCATGTCATCACTAACGAACGAAATTTATTACTTTCTTTATGAGACTGTTCATGTTCTTCTTCATCTTAGTTATTTATCGTCTTCATCTTTCTCAGTTGGTTATGGATCCGGTAATTATTGTTTCCGGTAACTGGATTAAGAAAAACAAATATGTATTCAACGTCGACTGTAGAGGGTGTAAAGTTCTTCATTTAAATGAGAAAACAACACATGAATATTTCGCAAAGTCTGTTCTCGATGATTACGGATTGAATGATTTGAAGGATCATATTCAGCTTAGCTACATGTTCTCGAATAAAGTATTGAAAACGATGGCGCACGACACTCCACCAGTTTACGTGTCCAATACTCGACAATTGCAAGGTTTTCTAAGCCTGAAGAAAATTGAACAACTACGTCTCTGTGTGGAGATTACGGAGAACAGAGCAAGAGAGAAGAGTAAAACATTTTTGAGCTTTAGCTCAGAAGCAGAAGCAGAAGCAGAAGCTTCAGTAGTTGAGTCCAGAGACGAAAATTACAGTGGGAGTTACGATGGTTGCAGTTTGGAGAAGGAACAAGAGGACAATGAGAATGACTGCTCTAGTAATGTCGAAGGAGAAAAACATGACGTAGTCGGAGAAGATGAAATAGGCGGAGAAAACAAAGAAAACGAAGAAGATGATGAATTTGAAAGCCAATTTGATATGTTCGACGATTCAGACGGTGCGTCATCTGAAGATGATAACTTCAGCTCATACGGTGAGTCTCCTACAGATGACGAAGATTCACCAACGCTACCTCCTAAGAAGAGATATCAGAACTTCTCAATGAGCGGATCTAAAGGAAATCTGGAGGTTCTAAGTTTGGAGATGTCGTCGATAGACATTGCGGTAGGTCAACGATACGATAGTAAAGACGATTTGGAGAGACGACTGAAACTTCTTACAGTGAGGTATAAATTTGATTTTGATGTAGAAACATCAACCCCGACATCATACGTTGTTAAGTGTTGGGTTGATGGATTTCTCAGGAGAGTTTGTGCTTCTACCCAAGGAGAATCCAAGGGGTTTTATGTTGGTATTTACGATTCGAAGCATACATGTTCCTGCACAGAGCGTTCTAATCGATCCCGACAAGCAACACCATATATTTTAGGTATGTTGTACAAGAAATTTCTCGGCGACGTTGGTCCGGCCGTTCGCCCTACGAGCGTCGGAATAGCTATCACTAAGCAGTTTGGTATAAAGGTAATTACTTTGTTGTGGCTAAGTTATTTTAACGACACGACTGAGTAATGTCAAATGTACAGGCTGACATAATCATACAATTCGGCTGGGCTACTATATATTTAGATGCGGCCGAGTTATAGTAAAATAGGGTTGAGTTATTCAGTACGTTATGGCTATCTTAATTATTTGATGCGGCTGAGTAATGAGGATCGTTTTTTCATGTGAAGAGATGGATTTTTGAAAATCACACCGGTCGCTGAAATTTGCAAGGGAAATCGATGAGGTAACACCTGAGTGTAGGTTTGAAAGCTTGCCTTCTTACTTATACATGATAAGAAGGGCAAATCCGAGTATAGTTACGCGTCTTCAAATCGATGAGCTTGGAAGATTCATGTATGTGTTTCTTGCCTTTGGTGCAAGCGTTAATGGGTTTCCTTTCATGCGCAAAGTTGTTGTAGTCGACGGTACGTTTCTCAATGGTAAATACAAAGGGACGCTACTCACAGCACTAGCTCAGGACGGTAACTTCCAGATTTTTCCAATAGCCTTCGCAGTGGTTGACACAGAAAATGATGATTCGTGGCATTGGTTTTGTACGCAACTAAAACTTCTGATTCCTGACGACGACGGTCTTGCGATAATCTCGGACAGGATTAACTCGATAGGGAAAGCAATTAGAAATGTGTATCCGTTGGCTGCTCGGGGAATATGCACCTACCATTTATATAAGAACATATTGGGACGGTACAAAGGAAAAGAAGCATTCTGTCTGGTGAAGAAAGCGGTGAGATGTTTTAGGATGTCTGACTTTACTGCGATTTTCGAGGAGATTGAAGCAATTCATCCTGCACTCCACGGCTACCTCCAAAGAGCTGATGTCCGCCTGTGGACGCGTGTTCATTTCCCGGGCGAGAGGTACAATTTGATGACTACAAACATAGCGGAATCAATGAACAAAGCATTGTCGCATGCTAGAGGTCTAAACATTGTTCGAATATTAGAATCGATACGGGTTATGATGACCAGATGGTTTGCTGAACGGAGAGAGGATGCCAGATCGCAGCCAACGACGCTTACGCGTGGTGTCGAAAAACTACTACATGTAAGTCAGCCGTAACAGTAAAAATAAGCATGTCTTTAAAATTCATAAAATTCTTAAGTCAGCCGTTTCATAAAATTCATAAGTCAGCCTTTATAATTCTTAAATCAGCCGTAATATGTAATAACTCAGTCGTTTCATATTTATTCTTTTTTTGTTAATATGGTCGTGTAACTGCCGCCAGAGAATTGATGGTCCAAAGGATTGATGATCATCACACTGAAGTTAGATATGGATCTTCTAGCGAGTCTTTGAATGTTGTTAATTTGGTAGAGCGAAAGTGCACATGTCGGCGTTTCGAACGCGAGAAATTACCATGTGTACACACAATCGCAGCTGCGGAGTACAACAATGTTTGTCGTATATCCATGTGCAGTCCTTACTATAACAGTGAATATTTGGTGAGCACATACGCTGAATCTATCATGCCGGCTGACTCAGCGCAACCTGTTCCAGAAATCGTGGCAAACCAACCGTGCTTGCCCCCGTATATTCGTCAACAACCAGGAAGACCTAAGAAAAATAGGATGAAATCTGCTTTAGAAGTTGCACTTCAAAACAAACGTCCTAGGAAAGAACACACATGTTCTCGATGTAGACAGAGTGGCCATAATGCGAAAACTTGTCTGATGTAAGCAAGTGTTGTAGGGATTTTCATGTTTTTGAATTACAGCTGGGTTTTTGTTTTCACTTATATATATTACGGCTGGATTAGGGATTTTCATGTATTTGAATTACGGCTGGGTTTTTGTTTTCATTTATATATATTTCGGCTGGATTAGGGATTTTCATGTATTTGCATAACGGCTGGGTTTTTGTTTTTTATTTATATATATTACGGCTGGATTAGGGATTTTCATGTATTTGCATTACGGCTGGGTTTTTGTTTTCAAACGCAACTATTATAATTCCCGCCCAAAATAAGAAACGTCGCGAAGTCAATAAACGGTTGATTAATTGAAAGAATTTGTATTACGGCTGAATAAATAAGGCATTTCTCGAACAATTATATGTTCAACTCTCTATTTTTTACACAATTTCTCTCTCTATCTAAATGGAATATTTCCCTCTTCTTGAATTGCCTGAAGAAATTCAGGCGTTGGTGGTTAAACGTGTGGCCCGTAACTTCTTCCAAGATCTCTATGGCCTCAAAGCATCGTCCAAGTCGATGAAAGCGTTAGCAGAGCAGCGTGGTGTATACTATTTTACGATGAGTTATCCGTTCCCTGGGGACTCAATATGCCTTCGCAGTTGTTGAAATCTTGCTATGCTAAGGGAAATCCAAGCACACTTTATATAAAGGGTGTACAGTTCTACTTCACATTCGGCCTTCAAGAAGAAGGTCTTTCTCTCATGAAGCGTGCAGCAGATGCACGATATGAGCGTGCTGTGTACACACGCAATTACTCAAGCAATCTTTTTGTGTGATGGGCAGTATTTTCAGGGTATTCCAAGAGAATGGGTTCAGAAGATAGGGAAACTAGTGCGATCTGTGAAATGGGGATGGGGTTTGTGGCATTCTGACGAGTTCGCCAAAATAGGGCGCTGTTCATTTCAAAGTTTGTTCCGTCGTTCTATAGATGCCAATGTGCAACACATGTGTGGCGACAATGTCTCTGCTTGTGGAACCTTGATATGACTAAGGGTGACAACATGTGTGAGCGCTGTTTCGGGATCAAAGAGATTGGCACATTTTTACGTGATTTTGAACCGATAAGCGTTATTAGGGACATAAGGAAGTGGTGAAGATGTAATCTATCGGTACCTTATCTTTTTAAGTTCTTTGTTTTTTTTTTTTAAGTTCCAATGAATGTAATAAAGGCTTAGTTATTGTTTCTTTTGGCTGATTTATTGTTCAATTACGGCTGCATTACTGTTTTATCACGGCTGATTTATTGTGCATTAAACACTTAAAAAAGAGGTTCATTTACGTGCATTGCAAAACGTTCAGATTTTTTAGTTTACGTGCAGACATGTAAAACGTCAATTACAAACGAACGGAGGGAGTAATAATTAGCCTCAATTTTCTCTTATCGTTGGCTGAGTTAAAGTAATAATTAGCCTCGATATTTTGAACACGCGCCACCATTAATCGACAACTCAGTCCAATTAAGCAAGTGGAAACGTCCCATTAATAATGAAAGTGGGTGAGTGATAATCTTCGTTGTGGTATAAACAATGATGAGTTAGCTGAGTTAGCTGAGTTACTTTACACTTTACGGCTGAGTTACTTTATAAATTACGGCTGCACGACTGAGTTACTTTACACTTTACAACTGAGTTACTTTATACATAACGGCTGAGTTTCTAAACAATGTTATCATTTGTTTGCTTCACGGCTGAGTTTGTAAACAATGTTATCATTTGTTTGCTTCACGGCTGAGTTTGTAAACAATGTTATCATTTGTTTGCTTCACGGCTGAGATATTTTAATACGTTAAGTCTGAGTTACATAAAACATAGGCTGACTTACAAAACATTACTAAACAAAGTAGTAGTAGTAGCAAAGTAACGACATTCCAACCCCACAAACAAACACATTCCTCAAACACCGACCCTGACTCATACAATCTTCTCCTTTTCCCTCAGATGCCGTCTTCATTTCTTCAATCTCTTTCTCCAACCAAGCAACGCTAAGTCTGAATTCCGAGATGTCTTTATTCATGCCACTTATCAGTGAATTAATATCCTCAACCTCTTCAACCAAACACTCATCCGCCCATTTGAATAAATGTCTCTGTTTTCACAATATAACCAGATCTAAGTACTACGTTACAGAACATGCGAAATAAGAACCAAAACGAACCTTATTATATCCTTTTCCGCAACAATAGTACAATCTTCCTGGATTTGTAGCGGTTCCAGATGTAGAAATGTAACAGGGTTCACCACACCAACACTGTTTCGGCGTTCCTCTTTCCGCGTTCAAATGGCGTCTATGAGAATTTCCTGAAACGCAGGATGAAGAAGACATTTTGATTCTCAAAACAATTTCAGAAACGAAATGGAATTACATGGAATTAGGGTGAGAAAGACGACATGATGAAACGACATCGTTTCCACACGCGCCATAATTAAAATAATATTTAAATGTGTCGATATTGTAAATCCCTCGACACATGCGTCACAGACTGTTAATAATTAGCCTCGATATTAGGTTTGAGCCGTATTTTCCACACGCGCCATAATTAATCGACAACTCAGTCCAATCAAGCAAGTGGAAACGTCACATTAGAAATGTATTATATTAACATTCACAGCTGGGTTTTGCCGTTTTACAATGGCTGAATTATGACTAATTTATTTACGGCTGAGTTTCGGTCACTTATGGCTGGGTTTATCGTAAAGTAACATTCACAACTGAGTTACCTTATACGTTTTGGTTGAGTTAACTTTAAGTTTTCACTAAGTTAACATTCACAGTTGAGTTATTTTATACGTAGAGGCTGAGTTATTATAAAGATACGGCTGAATTAAACAAACACATTATGACTGGGTTATAGTACTTAATATACAAGAAATATGAATTCGACATGTTTACATTCAGGAACCGAAATTATCAGATTCAAAATACAGACAAGGCATCACTTTCAGAAACCAAAATTTTCAGGACCAAACTCTTCAATTCGACATGTCTGGACGAGATCACGCCAGACTCTTGTTAACATCCACGGAGGCTTGTCGCCTCTGATTGCCCAAGTTCTCTTCAAATAGCGCATCTGGCAACGAAATAGCGCTCTGGCCACAAGATTAAAATGTGTTCAAACTGTCGAATTATGCCTTAGATCCCATGTGTTTTTGCGCTACAAAAAAAAATTACAAAACCGTTGAGAACACAACTGAAAAATAACTCAGCAACGCTATGCTGCCATTTTAAGTGGACAAACTGTTCTTACAGCGAGTTGAAGAAACCAGCGTTCCTTAAAATGATCGGGAATTGCGCGGTATGTCGGCCAATCATGAACCCAGCCTTCTGCAAGAATCAACGGGATGACGAGAGAGAGACCACTTAAAATTTTGAACCAGATAGTACGGGTTGTGTCAAGTAATTCACCCGGACCAGGAAGAGGGAGGTTTTCACGATTTGCATAGCTTAGTATCGCATTGACACTGATCTCTAACATCGTCGAATAACCAGGAACAATCGTCATAACTTTTGATGGGGATAGAGAGTTTTTGTTTAGGTTTTTTTAGAGAGAGAAAGGTGTAAGAGAGGAGACAATATATAGAGAGGTACAAAACGTCAAACGTCTCGAGTTAAAATTTCCCAAGAAGCAGTTATCTTTTTCCCGCCAAACGTCAGGATGAAGTTACACTTTACGGCTGAGTTACAGACCACATTTACGGCTGACTTAGTAAATGGGGTTTAGGGTTTAGGGTTGCTTATTTAGGGTTTAGGTTTGCTTTTTTTGGGTTTTTAAGTTTGGGATTTGGATTTATGGTGCAAGAATAGTTATAAGAACACAAATTCATGATAAATAACACAATAATAGTTTATGAGTTTTGAATTATGCTCACACCTTATATGTATCAGTTAAGTTTATGAGTAATTGTAAGACAAACATATACCTCAAGATCATGATTGATCCTAAACTCGTAGATTCAATAAAGAAGACACATTCAGTTGATTATATATTCATTTCAAATATATAATTGGAGTTTCAATTTAACATTTTAAAGTATAAAAATTTATTTATTTTTTATTATAGGGTATGTTTGAGGTATGACTGAGTTATAATACCGTAACGGCTGACTAATACTAATCGATACGGCTGAGTTATATAAACATGTTACGATTATAGGGTATGTTTGGGGTAAGGATGAGTTACGTATATACGACACGGCAGGGTTATAAAAACAATTAGACTGAGTCAAATACTTAATAAAAACATAAGTCAAGTACAAAATAACAACATAAGTTCATCATAAAACAACAACAACATAAGTCAAGTACTTCATAACAACACATGTTCAATTAGCCATCATTTGGTCTGTCACAACATTTCCTCCTTCAGCGAGGATATCTGCTGCCATCTTCATCCGTAAACCTTGAATAATTTGATTGTTTATCCCATCAAACGTTACAACAAGCGCTAGACACTCCACAAACTTCAACGAATACACCCCACAATCGCCAACCTGGGTGTTTTGTGGAGTCTATCTTTTGCTCCTCCTTCTGAATGAGAACTTCTTCCTGCTAATGGGTCGGATATTGGCATGAATATGTGCACTCAACATAGCGGGAATTATGTGCGTCAGCGGTTTAAATGAATTCAGAATTCTCGGCTCACTTTCGAGTGTTACCTCTCCAAAGATTGGATCGTAGCAATCAATCTTCTCCTTCTTCAGATCCACGTGATACGCAACCCAGTGATTTCCGCCGGTTTGAAGACATCCGTACAAGTGATCCACATCTTCATACCACTTCAAGTTTGTTCGACAATGATCGGGAATCCTACCATTTATCATATCTTCATAACCATTGCCTTTGAACATGAACATTGTGGGTTTCATCTTGAACTGAGCGTAATCGTGAATCAAAAAACTTTGCCACCAAACGTCAACGAAGGCAATCCGCTTCGACCAGAATGGAGTGGGCTCTCGCATGGACCTTTTAATGAGGACGTTCATATACGCCACGACATGCTACATAAATAATATTAACAAGTCAGCCGTAATCAAATATATAACTCAGCCGTTATATAATAAAAGAATATATAATTCAGCCGTGATATAATAAAAGAATATATAACTCAGCTGTAAAAATTAGATAACACAGCCGTGATAAAATAAAATAATATATAACTCAGCCGTAATAAAGACTTACATTATCAAACACCCATCCGTACTCATTCTCCGGCCACGGTCTCTCATGGATGAGTATGCTGTAGAAGTCACTCTCATGATCAGCTATTAGTACTTCTTTTTTACATGGTGCTGCTGGTGGTTTGGGTGGAATTGCCTTGATGTGTTGCATAAGTTTCTCCAATAGCGCCGGATCAATAGGTGCTAGAGGGTCATATATTGCTGATGAAGGAGTAACATTTTTCCTCATGCACGTCGTTCCATCATGTCCTACGTTCGAAAAAACTAATGATGAAGAAACTGCCGTCATTGACAACCCTTTTGGAGTTAACCGAACATTTTTCTCCCGGTAGTCCTTAATTATGGCAGATCTAACCACTTCAAAATTCTCGACATCAGACTCCGGCGCAAATTCGTTCTGTTCTGCAACAACTTCGTCAGTTATATCAGCCAATGAGTTATCCTCTACATCAGGTTGTACCTTGCATCTTGTTACACCGTCACGTGGTGGAGTCACCTTTTTGTACTTTGACCCAGCATGTTTTTGCTTCTTTAGCTCAGCCTCTTGTTTCTTCTTTAACCCAGCCTCTTTTTTCTTAGCCTCAACCACTTTTTTCTTAGCTTCAGCCTCTTTTTTCTTATCCTCAGCAGCTTTTTTCTTAGCCTCAGCCTTTTTCTTCCTCTTATACGCAGCATCTGCCTGTACTGCTTTTTTCTTCTCATCGGCTTCCTCACCCTTAACAATACGCTTGTGCCTGCAGCCGCGTCCATAGGCTGGATCCTTAGCAGCCTTAAAATCCTTAGTAGCTTATCATCCTTAGTAGCCTTTGCAGGAGAAACTACTACGAAATCAAGAGGCAGCATATCAGTAGCTTTATCGACACTACCAAACACCTCATCCAAAGTCCTTTTCACCCCTGATTCCTTTTCAAGCTCCTTGGCCAAATTCTTTTTCGGTCCAAACTCCTTACCAGGAGCCGCAGCTACTAACGCTGGACTATTGACAAACTTCTGATGCGTTAGAACCACCGGTTATGCCATCGACAAAAAGTTATCTGATAATTGTGGAGAGGGGTTATCATGGTTTTCGGGAATTTTCCCAATCCCCAGATCTTTCAGACGCTCCTCCAGTAAAGCATTCACCCTGTCATCAATGGTCTTTTGGTCCATCAATGGTCTGTTCCGCTCTAACTCGTAAGCTTCCAACCGTGAGTCAACCTGATCAAATTTTCTGGAAATAATATCCAGAGTACTCACAATGGTCGTTAGAGTCGCTTTGTTCTCCAACTCCAACTTTTTGCTACCTTCCTTCTTGCTAGAACCCTTTCCCGCTGCATCAGCTTCAGACTCATTCTGTGTCTTAACTTTCTTCTGCTTCTTAGTGGGTGGCTCAGCTTCTGACGAAACTCCACCCTTCATTCTCTTCTTCTCATTCCCCTTCCCCTTTGCATTCCCCTGCACTTCCCACAAACCTTTCACAAATTTACCTGAATTTATGTATGTTATCAACCTAACGAGTTGTGGGTCTTCATCTTCACCCGGCCAAATAGGAAACATCTATTCAATTGAGTCCTTCAAAACCATTCTCCTCACACGCACCTGCAACACCAGGTTATAACAAAACTCAGCCTCCAAACTAACACAAAACTCAACCATCAAGTAAAATAATTCAGCCGTGATTTAACACATAACTCAGCCATCAACTAAAATAATTCAGCCGTAATTTAACACATAACTCAGCCATTAAGTAACTCCGAACTCAGCCATCAAATAAATTAAGTCAGCGTTAAACCGTACCTCGTCATGCTTTTCGATTTCGGCAGACAACAATTTATCAAAGCTTGCACGTGTACGCTTTCCACCCCATCGCAAAAGCGGAACGTCTTCGTTATTGATCACTCTCCCAAAACTCTCACCGAAGCATGTGACGGATTCATAAGCCCAAATCAATAACGCGTCCTTCATGCCGCTTATTGTGTATGAACCTCCATCTAGAGCCAACGTTTTAATAGAGTCAATTAGAACTTCGTATGAAGTCCGACCCCAAGGATACGACCTCATGGCTTCATCGTCGAATACCCTTATTGCACTTTGAAAGGGTATCCTTGAATTGTGATGCAAACAATAGACTCCCATGGCTTGAAGAAGTAGCAGCCCCAACCACTTGCGCTTTTCAAAACTCCAAAGCGGACAGAACGCTAATGCTGCCTTCAGTTCATCTAACTTTGTTCCCATCCCAAGCGGCAAGCGGCACCTTCAACTCCCCCCAAAACTTGTTGTATTGACCAGGATCAAATTTTTCTGTTGGCAATGGACCTGTGTTTAGCCCAGTGATCTCACCAAACTCGAGCAAGCTAAACCTGATAGCCTCATCAGCCACGAGACACCATATCTCCTTCTTTATAACTCACAGCTGTCTACACAGTAGATAGTGCACGGTCCTACCAGACCACATGCTTTCGCGTTCAGCTAGCCTAGCAACTACTCCAATGGGAGAGTTCACCAGTTCTTCCCACACATCAAGTCCTATTGTTTCTCTAACGTGGGGGAAATGCCTGGATGGAAATTGTGATTAATAACTTTACCATCTACGTTAGAAGACCCTTCAGGGTAAAGTCTTGGTGGGTAATCCCCTGATTTAACTTCAGCAGCATCCATCTGATCATATAACCCAACAATAAAATCAGCCACAACAAAACTGTAACTCAGCCGCATCATAAGAGTAACAGAGTCATAACATAACATTAGGTTATTCACGACACAAATATAACTCAGCCATAACATAACCATAACTCAGCCGCAGTAAAACCCTAACTCAGACGCAACGAAACCCCCAACAAAACAAAATCACAGCCACAACACAACCCTAGCTCAGTCGCAAGAAAATATAAATCAAATGAAATATAATACATAACTGACCCACAAACTCAACAAAACACAATATATAACGTCGCGATATCCTACCGGAAAAGACAAACTCGGAGATAAGAATGCGGCGAAGACGGCGGCGAAGACGATTTCGTACAAACGAGTTCAGAATTCTGATTTCGGGCACGATGATAACAGAGAAAACAAAGTACAACGACAGAGAGCTATTTCGACGAAGAGGAAGTTAACACATACAATGTCGATGTCGCGGTTCCTTCTTCGACGGTTCTTCTTCGAGACGACAAAACGATGTTCTTAGTTAGTTTTTTTTTAAAACTTCGATTTAGTTATGTTGGAGAAGAGATTGATTGGTTTCTATTGTGGTGGTGATGTGTAATTTTAATTACTGATGTGGATTATATGTTTAAAAGTAATTTCAATTAAAAAAAACTAACCAAAGGCCATTAGAGTCATTTACTATGGATGTCCAAACATTCTAGTCATTTTAAAAAGATGTTTAACACTCTAGTAATAAACCAACTTTTGTTATACATTCTAATTTTCTCTTTAATCAATTTCTCTAATTAAAAATGCATCTCTTTTAAATTTATAATCTTCTCTTTGCTTTAGCAGATTATTAGAAACATGAAAAATAGAAACTAAGTGTGTCGTACAACAGGATCTCTTTCACAAAAGAACAGATTTAAAAGTATATAAGCGTGAAGCCATTTCATGCATTTTTTACAACGTCAGAGTAGCTATTTCAATACATGTATGCATATATTCTACCATGGACATGGAGGCAAAGTAGCAGGTTTACAAGGCGACGTAAGTGGAGAATGTGTCCTTGGCGGGCTTAGGAGAGGTTCGTCTATATATTATACTAGGATAAGACCCGCGCCTTGCGCGGGATTAAGTTATTATTTTTATTATATTTTGGAGAATGAAACAATAGTTTGGCTTCATTTGGATTACGGGTGTTCAACCCGGATATCGGGTTAGTTTCGGTTCGGTTCGGTTTTTTTCGGTATTTGGTTAGTAAAATATAACTACTATTCTAAATCAATATTTACTTTGACTTTAGTCTTTCACATACTTTTGAAAGATTTCAACTGGACGACTAAATTGATCATCCAATCTTGTTACTTTAAATCATTAGTGTTTATATATATATATTATTTAGTTTGAATATTTATTAAATAAAAATTCATATGCGTTATATTTTATGATCATTTGTAACTTATTATAACAAAAAAATAATCTATTGATCACAAAATTTTCGGAGTGGGAATATTCAAATTTCTAACAATATATAGACATTTTGAAAAATTCAAATATAACATATAAGAAAAAATATAAATGTTTTTATTATATATTTAATGTGATTTTTTAATATCTTTCAATAATATAAAATTAAAAAAAAAGAACTAAGACACAAAAATTGTTATCAAATATTTATTATTCATAATAATTAATTTTTATATATACGTTAATCATATTAGGTAATTTTGTAGCTTCTAATTAAGGAAAGTGCAAAAAAAATTTTGGTAGATTATTTATCAATTAGATAGTTAGTTTAATAAAAAATATAATGTAAGTCAAGATAGACCAACCTATTTTTCTAAGAATAGTATATTTTATATAGTCATTTATTAAATGAGAATTTATAATCATACAGTTCTATGATCATTCATATCATTTTATAACTGAATATTTAAATAATCGATAACAAAATTTCAATGTGAAATCTTTAATAAGTTTATAATTTATAAATGTTTTTGAAAATTCATTGAAAGTTTTAATATTAAAATATTTATGTAATCTTATGGTATATAGTATAATCTATATATATATAAATATATATGTTTTATTATTAAATGATATTTTTTACTCATATGGTTTTA
Source organism: Brassica napus (assembly GCF_020379485.1). Taxonomy (NCBI): domain Eukaryota; kingdom Viridiplantae; phylum Streptophyta; class Magnoliopsida; order Brassicales; family Brassicaceae; genus Brassica; species Brassica napus. The sequence continues at coordinate 7,897,792 of NC_063450.1, read as the reverse complement.
AAATAATGTGTATCTTCTTATAATATTAAATAAAAGTTCATATTAATACAATTTTATGATCATTTGTAACTTATTATGACAAAAAAAATAATCTATTGATCACAAAATTTTCAGAGTGGGGATATTCAAATTTCTAATAATTTATAGACGTTTTGAAAAATTCATAATATAACATATAAGAAAAATAAAAAAATGTTTTTATTATATATTAAATATGCTAAGATACAAAAATTGTTATCAAATATTTATTATTCATTATAATTAATTTTCACATATACGTTAATCATATTAGGTAATTTCGTAGCTTTTATTTAAGGAAAGTGCAAAATATTTTTTGGTACGTTATTTATCAATTCGATAGTTAGTTTAATAAAAAGTGTAATATAAGTTAAGATGAACCAACCTATTTTTCTAGGAATAGTATATTTTGTATAGTTATTTATTAAATAAGAATTTATAATCATACAGTTCTATGATCGTTCATATCGTTTTATAACAAAATATTTAAATCATCGATAACAAAATTTTCAATCTGAAATCTTTAATAAATTTATAATTTATAAATGTTCTTGAAAATTCATTGAAAGTTTTAATATTAAAATATTTATGTAATCTTATGGTATATAGTGTTTAATATATATATATATATATATTTATTTATTTATTTTATTATTAAATGATATTTTTTACTCATATGGTTTTAAAATCATGTGTATCTTCTTATAATAAAAATGTTAAACCATTGATCATTAATTTTTAACATAATAATTTTAATAGTTTTAGTCATTTATTGTCGTTTTTAAAAATTCAAAATATAACATATACGAAAAAATCTAAATTTTATTTTTATAGCTAATTTGATTGTTTAATTTATTTTAATAATATAAAATTAAACAAAAAATGATGGAGGAGATATACATTGTTATCAAATCTTTATTATTAAACTCATTAATTGTCATATATATATTAGTCATTTATGGTAATTCCGTAGGTTTTATTTAAGGAAAGAAAATATCATATCATATCATTATATCATATAGTTTGACCAACTTATGTATCTAACAACATATAAAAATCGAATGTGGACCTACTTATTTTTCAATTGAATGTAATTGACTACCTAATTGAGTGCCACCTATGCATTGGGGCCTCTTTTAATTAATACAAAATTGAGGTTACATCTTTTCAAATGTTCCTCAATTAATATATAAGGGATGTTAAACCATTGATCATTAATTTTTAACATAATAATTTAAATAGTTTTAGTCATTTATTGTCGTTTTTAAAAATTCAAAATATAACATATACGAAAAAATCTAAATTTTATTTTTATAGCTAATTTGATTGTTTAATTTATTTTAATAATATAAAATTAAACAAAAAATGATGGAGGAGATATAAATTGTTATCAAATCTTTATTATTAAAATCATTAATTGTCATATATATATTAGTCATTTATGGTAATTCCGTAGGTTTGATTTAAGGAAAGAAAATAACATATCATATCATTATATCATATAGTTTGACCAACTTATGTATCTAACAACATATAAAAATCGAATGTGGACCTACTTATTTTTCAATTGAATGTAATTGACTACCTAATTGAGTGCCACCTATGCATTGGGGCCTATTTTAATTAATACAAAATTGAGGTTACATCTTTTCAAATGTTCCTCAATTAATATATAGGGGATTTCCCATGGGGCTATACAATTATTTAAACGGTACATAGAGTTATGATACTTAATGGCTATGTTGCAGACAAACAATTATTTTCTTCAGATTGGAAAAAACTATTGGGGTCTTGGTCTCGATTCCATTTCTGTTCCAAAAAAAAAAGAACATGAATATTTCCATATTGTATAATCTCCATGTTTTAAATTTGAAGAATAAAAAAATTCTAAAATTCTATTTATCTGGCTCCAGTCGTGTAAAGTCACGTTCAGTTAGTGACTGAAATTACAAAAAAAAATGTTTCTTCTTTCTCGAGAAATTGATTTCACTGTTTCGATATTTAATTAATCACGAAAAATGAAGGCTGCCAGTATAGTTAAACTTTGTCAATTTCTTTCAATGTCAATCGTTACTCACACACACGTTTTAAACTCTTCTAATAATAAACTAAAAGCAAAACAGATTATTTAGTGATAAATAGGACTGTTTACGATGAGGATGAAATAGAAATGCAAATAAATTAATTTTATCCAAGTTATTATTCAAACTAAATATGACACACTATTAAATATTAAAACAAAAAATAATCAAAGCAATTATACGCGCTAAAAGCGGAAAAACCTCTAGTTGTAACTAAAATTTTAAGTCACATATACGTAGTTGTGTCGTCACAAACATTGTGACTATTTAAATCGTAGCCCACTTTTGTCATAATTAATGACAATATTGTGACCAAAGCGATAGTTGTTACAAACTGTTACAATATGGTGACCTTATGTATTGTCACAAATTTTACGAACTTGGATGAATTGAATTGTTTAGTTTATGACAATATGGTGACTGAACGTGAGTAAGTAGTTTTTATTTTTTAACTATTACGATTTTTTGTTGTTCAGACTGCTACGAATTCTAAACAGGCTTTTGTAACAAACTGCAACAAAATTATGTAACAAGTTCTTTTAAGTTATGTATTCATGTTGTAAACTTAAGGATTTAGAACTGTAAATTTCTGTATTATTACTCAATCATAAGTTGTCTTTATATATGGGAATTACAAAGAGATAAAAAGAAAGACATAAATATGGAAAGTGTACAAATATAAGGAAAATTAAATATTGTTTCCTTTTCTCTAAAGCCTAAGCCGCATCTCTCTCTCTCTTGGTATTGGGCCGGTTATAGACCGGGCCGGCTATGGACATCCATCAAATGGTTTATAACATTCCCCCTTGGATGTCATAACCATACAGAGTTCGTAATACGCTTTGGATGTTGCCTCATTAAAACCTTACCAAGAAAACTCAGTGGGACAAAACCATGGTTAAGAAAAAAGAGTACAACACGCATTACTCCCCATGTTCTGAACATCACTGAAAATCTTTCAGTCTACGTATCCCAATCTCCGTATATGTACTTCAAGTTGGCGCATCCCAACCTGATGGTTGAGCTTCATGGATACCAATGACTAATGGTCTCAATATCAAGGCAAGGCGCCAATAGTACATAAGTTTAGGGACGTGTATGTCTTTAGTTCCTTATGGTCAAACATGAGCTAAACATATAGGAGATTCTCGGCAAGAACACATGTCCGGCCTAGTATGGCTTATCTATTACATCAAGGCGCCAATGGTACTTGGGTAATGGACTTTACCGGACCAAAGACATATTTCTTGTCCTTCTTGGGACCAAAGGATCCGTGTCCAAGTCAGGGATATTCACGACCATGTCCTTCTTGTGGACCAAACAGATCAGTGTCTAAAACAAGTGATCTCACGCCCATGTACTAGATAATGGGTGAGACTGGTCCACATTAAATCCCTTGAGTACCCTTTTCTGTATATACTATTTGATGCACAAGGATTTCATTGTTAATGTACTCAAGCTGTAGTCCCAAACAAAACTTTGTTTTCCATAATCTTTCATCTCAAACTCTTTCTTGAGATATTCAATTGTTTGGAAAATTGTACCCAGAGGTTCCTAGGATATTCAGATCATATACTTTGATGATTATCAATATTGTTCTCGAGAACTTGTTGTACTTTCAGCTCAATACTCTATAGTACTTTCATCATCCAGTGGATCATATAAATATGCAGCCACTACATCAATTTGCTGCAAGTCTACTTTTTCTCTCTAATATAGCCAGACTTATGAGAAATCTAAAAGTAGTTGCATCCACCACATGGGAGTATATCTCCTCATAATCTACTACTGGTCTTTGTTAGAATCCTTGTGCAACACTAGCTTTATATCTCACGATTTCTATTCCTCACAAGACCCATTTATATCCACTGGTTTTAACATCATATGGCGTCTTAATCATATGGCCAAATACGTCTTTCTTCATTAAACTATTTAACCCCATGTTTCCATTCAATATGTTCTACGAGTGTGCACTCTTATATTGACGTGGGTTCATGATCCTCGCTTATATTCATAAATTCAAGTGCTATCTTGTATCATCTTATCTCGACATTCCTTATTGTGTTCCATTATGTTCCAGACATGATATAATCGATTGAGATTCATTATTATCAGGACCTTTAATACTTTGCAGCTTGGCGTCCCAAGCTACATTGTTTGGTACGGCCTGTACCTTAGAGCCGGCCGGCCTTATCTCTATGTCTGGGATGGTTTCCTTGACTTCGGATTTGTTTTATCATTCTATGCACCTTTCTCTTTTGTTTCCGAAGATTCTTATCTTTTAGAACTTATTGGTCTATCTTGTATAGACTCTGTAGCAACTTGACTGTGTCTCTCTTGGACATCAATTTAGTTGGTGCTTTACAAGCTGGTTTATATATGACTTAGTCATTCTTTTTCGGGTCAGCAAATGTGTCTGGCATTTGATTAGCTATCTTTGTAAATGTATAATCGTTGGACATCTATTTCACATTCTTTAGTCCGAGGATCTTGCCAAGACAATGATGGTCGATGCCATTCTGTTTCTCTTACCAGCTTATTATTTTCTCCCCCTAATGTTGGATAGTCGGATCCATTAGACTTTGCAATCCGTGTTCTTGGCCACTAAATAGATCACCCATATTTGGCTCAAGGTACTTCATTATTTGTGGGAGATTCATATCCAACGTATATCCCCATCCTCATCCTCTTCTAAGGATCCATCTTAGACGACACATATATTTGTGGTGGCTTATCCAAATATCTCAAGATGTTATATGTCTGGCTCATGACCTGTAATAAATTTGAGATGGGAATATCTATGCTCACTTAATGGTCTGATGCTTATTAGTTAAGATGCATGTAAATTCGTGTGTCCCCAAGCCTTGGACTGAGAGTTTGGACCTATGGGTAATGGCCAATACAGATTTATAAAAGGATTCAACCAAGCTATATATAGTATGGACATGTGCGGATTTGTCCTCACTGCCCCCTCATGGACATACTATAATCTTTAAGTGCTTTGGGACATCATGGCCTAATAAGTTTCCCTTGTGTTCATGCTACACACGTGAGATTCTATAGGATAACTCTTTGTGCCCTTTTCAATATCAATTTCGCATCACGTTTTGGACCAGGATGGTCAATCCGGTCATGCCATAAAGTGTATAATTTCGTGGGTAAACCATTCTGGTTACCATGACTTTTGCCTCTATCATATTGATCTTGGCATAGTCTAGATCAATAGAGAATGCAGGTATAGTTTTTTTTTTTTAGGACTCATTATGGCCTTGGGCAATTTTATACATATAGGAACTCTTTGTTTCCTTCGCCCATTGTTTCAATATGGAAACAATTCATTCTTATATCTCTATATAATCTGAATGGGTTTTTCTGGGTGAATATAAAGCTTCTAAATGCTTGTCCTTATACATATCTGGCCATAGCCCTTAATGTGTACCATACCCGCAAATCATGTTGGCGTTTTCAAAAATCATTCATTCATTTTATTAAGTTTTAATAAAACAAGTTCATAGAAATGAAAAACACCAAAACAAAGAACACATAAATTTAGATTACAAATGTCGAAATCAATCTTCAATTTCTTTTTTTAGACAATCTGAAGTTTCATAATCCATAAGATCGTCCTTCTCATGATTGAAGTCGTTTTCATCATCTTGGTAAGTCATATGGGCTTCAGGATTCTTCCCTTTCAAGCTCTTTTGGTAGAGGTTAACTAGATGCTTGGGAGTCCGACAAGTCTTAGCCCAATGATTGCTCATTCGACATCTATGGCACACGTATTTCTCTGATTTAGTCGAGTGTTGGGGTTTGAAAGAAGATCCACGGCCACGCCCATGGCCTCGTCCAAATGAGCCACGGTCCCGTCCATGGTCTCGACCATTTCCTCGCCCGCGGCCAAAGGATCTTCGACCGCGGCCACGTCCGTTTGATTTGCCTCGACCACGGCCATGCTGGCCGTTTCCTTGGACGTGGTTGGACTATTTATTGTCCTATGTAGTGTGTGCATCATGTAGTGGAGCTGATCCAAGTGGTCTCATCTGACTGTTTCTCATTAGTAATTCATTGTTCTGCTCAGCGAGCAAGAGACAAGAAATAAGATTAGCATATGTTTTGAAACCTTTCTCACGGTACTGTTGTTGTAACAGTACATTGCTTGTGTGGAAAGTGGAAAAGGTTTTCTCAAGCATATCCTGATCCGTAATACTTTCACCACACAAGTTCATTTTAGAAACAATCTTAAATAGTGCAGAGTTATATTCGTCCACAGACTTATAGTCTTGGATCATCAGATTCGTCCAATCAAACCGAGCTTTTGGTAAGATCACCGTTCTCTGGTGATCATATCTCGATTTCAATTCATTCCAAAGATCTAGTGGATTCTCAATGGTTAGGTATTGATCCTTGAGACTCTCAGCTAGATGATGACGAATGATCAAGATGGCTCTGTATCGATCCTTTACATTGGCATTATTGTTCTCGGTGACACACTCACCGAGTCCCTTGGATTTCAGGATGATCTTAGCATCGAGCGCCCACTGAAGGTAATTGTCTCCAGATAGATTTAGGGCAGCGAAATCAAGGTTGTTGATTTTCGACATCTGAAGTTATAGATTAATATTTTTAGATCTTTTAGGAATAGTTTTTAATGTTTAACCGATTAGGGTTTTATGTTCAAACAATCAAACAAGCCTTCACAGCCAAGATCTATGCCTCACGGCCAATGAGCAAGCCGCACGGCCATGTATGCAAACTAGTTCGTTTTTATGCATTTAGTTTGTCTTGTAATTGCAATCCTAACATTGTTTGTTTCTATCAGTTCATGATGCAATCAAAACAAGCAAACCTATCGGCCAAGAAATGATTAAGCCACACGACTATTTGATTCTATTCAACACCATTCCTAGAATAAGTTCTAAGTGTAATTGCAATCAATCAATGTGATTAAGTTATGGTATGAATGCAACAAGGCCACACGGCCACGAGTATGATCAAGTCTAGAACAGTTTAACCTAATATGTAGTTTCAGATTTCGATTTTAAAATAATCTAAACTAGTTCATTAGGGTTTTAGTTTAAACAAGCCAAACAATCAGATTCGAGTTTGAACAATGCTAACAATAGTTCTAGGTGATCAAATCAACCAATCAATGTTCAATTTCAAACAATCAAAATTAATTTTCAGAATTAGGGTTTTAGTGTTTCGATTTTATTAACAAGCAATTTCAATTTCAGGATGATCAAATTCAATCTCAATCAATCAATCAATCAGTTTTAATTAATCAATAGTTTTCAAATTAGGGTTTAGGGATTTCGAAAATTTGATCTTAGATCAAAGAGATTTGATTTGAGATTCAAAACCTTTAAGGTTCTGATTTTAATTGATCAATGGATCAATCTCGATTTTTAGTGTTTGGGGATCGAACTTATAGAGATTCGATTTACTCGCTTAGGGATTGATCTATTATCCTATGGCTTTCATCTTAGAGATTATATTTTAGGGTTTCATTCTTTACAATCAACCAAATTCGATTCATTATGTTCTTAGAATTCGAAATACCTTTAGTTTAGTTGTTTGTAGAAACCGGCCCACCAAGAATGAACCTAGAGCTTAGACACGATCGGGACGCAAGCTGGCTGGGACGCGAGCTGCTTCTATCGGATCGCGAGTTGTCCTTGATGTAGGATGGAGCTGAGTTCGTCTAGGATCAGGAACGCCTTGGGGCTGGAGCTGATCATGTGGACACGAGCTGGAACGGAGTCGCGAACGGATTAGGATTCGTCGGTATCGTCGGGTTCGGATTAGGGTTTTAAAACAAATCGGCGTGCACTATATCTGTGTGTGAGGGCGCGTCGGTGGTCAGATCGACAAGCGGTTTGCACTGACTGATTCGTCTCGGCAATGGCTTCGATTTAATATCTTGATCGTTTTCTGGGTCCTCACGGTTTGGGAGAACGGCCTCATTGAAGTTCTGAGGCAGATTCCTTTTCGTTTTAGGGTTTTAGGGTTTTGTTGATTTGGTTTTAGGCTCAGGGTGTTAGAGGCTATTGTGCTGCTAACGTGTTGTAAACTTAAGGATTTAGAACTGTAAGTTTCTGTATTATTACTCAATCATAAGGTGCCCTTATATATGAGAGTTACAAAGAAATAAAAGGAAAGACATAAATATGGAAAGTGTACAAATACAAAGAAAAGGAAATAGGGTTTCCTTTTCTTTAAAGCCTAAGCTGTCTCTCTTTCTCTCTCTCTTGGTATTGGGCCGGTTATAGACCGTGCTGGTTATAGACCGAGCCAGTTATAGACATCTATCATATGGTTTATAACAATTCAGACTTACCGATTAGTGTTTTAGTTTTAGACTTTTAGTCAATCATATATAGATAACACATCATATTTCTGTTTTAATCCTTATTTTGGTTAAAATATTTTTGGTCTACAGTTTTTATATTAGGTAAGAAGTTTGTCAAAAATGAAATGGATAAACACAAACTATTTTATAGTATACTATGTGTTTTCCTGCACCATGTGCAGTAAAAATTTTTTAAATCTAACTTATATTTAAAATAAATTTTATTAAATATTATAGATTTTACTATTTTCTTACTAATATTTAATATAGATTTGATATGTATTAAATCAATTTGTATAAAACTAATAAAAATAATATAAAATTGTATAATTATCAAATATTTAACCTAAACAATATTTATAAAATTTGTAGATATAAAAGACTAATGATCTTACGATTAGATATTTAAGTTTTAAAAAAATTAGAGAAATTTTTGAAAGCTTTAGTAATACAAATTGTATAAGTATACAAAATAATAATATTTCAAAATTTGAAATGTTATATATGAATATATTTATTTTACACGCTATATTTCCTAATGAATGTTATTGACCATTATACATTAAAGTTTTGTATGAATTGATTAAAAAGTAATGAATAGCTTGTAATATACCCAACATTTGATGAAAGCTTGTAAAAATATACATGATTTTAACAATCTATAAATCATTGAGATAATAATTTAGTAAAAACTATGACAAACCTGTAACTAGTTATGAGAGTTCTAATGCTGATATTTTTGTAATAAAACGTGACAAAATTGGGACTCTGAAAATGGTCGTAAAAGGATACAGACTAGATGCTTGTTCAGACTTCATTTGTGACAATCTATATAAAGTAGACATTTTCCTTTCTTCTGACAAGTGGCAGGGGGGTTTGCTGCCACGTGTCCTCTTTTATTTTTTCATCAAAATTCACATGTTTGTTATATTAAAAAATTACCGATGGAACTTGAATAATGCAAAAACTAAGAAAATTAGAATAAATAAACAAATAACAAGAGAAAGCGAAATTTTTGAGTCTGATAGAATTTCTGAGAATTTTAGTTATCTAATCGTTCTCGCACAAAGAATCATTATATGAAATTTGATAATTATTTTATGGGTCAGTAAAATTCAAGATGAATAAAGAAATAAGTAAAATAATATAAATAATTTTAAATATTTAATTTATGAACAGCTAAAAATAATATTAACTTTCACTATTTATTAATTTTACCATTTTCTATTTTTTTAATTTACAAATTAAATATTTATTTCACTATTAAAAATCATAAAATAACTAAACTAAGAAGAAGAAACTAGAGCACAACATATGGTCTAAAAATAAAACCTCCGCAACCACAAAAAAGGTAAAATTCCATAATAATACTAACTCAATAAAGGTCCGAAACTGAAAAGAGATTAAGAATAAAGACTAAATTACCTCATCTTACTATAGAGTGTTTTAGCTAAAATAATCAGAAGTCAGAAAAAAAGCAAAAAGATAAAATCTGAGACAAAACAATCCTCCGAACACAAATGTGTGTGGTAGAATACCAACGCAAAGAACCAAAAAGCAAGCCAGAAGAAAAATAATGACCAAAATGCCAAAGTCAGCACGAAGTAGGAAGGCACATGCCTAAAGCCCCAAAGGCCCAGCCACCAGCTAAGAGGTAAGAAGCACCTCACAAACTAAAGCAAGACGTCCATGCCAGCGAAGAACCACAAAACTCTAGATAAAAAGGACCAAATCTCCATGAGATTAACTCCGTACGCCTATACCAAGGGAAACATGGAAAGAAAAGAAACAACCTGAGGGAGCGAGAATTGAAGCCAACCACCGAGAAACCATAGCTCTAGCTTGATACTATAAACAACCTTCCAAGCCCACCGAGCATACACGGAGGAAAACACTATCCAAACCTAGAGTGGCAAACATGGCAGAAATGAGAGCTACTAGAGATGCGAGCAGCAATGAAAACTGCAACGAGATGAGAGAACAGCGAGGGAATGGAAAACAAAATGAAATTAGCAAACTGTAGAGCCGTACTCAAGCTATGAAAGAGATAAAAGAAGTTAGATCACGAAAAAAACAAAATTTTAAAACCAAGACAAGCAGGGACCATCGAAGTCAAGCCAACGACAAGGAAAAAACATCAACGACGCCTAAACTCTGACCCAACCCAAGAAGATGCAGTCTCCAACATCAGCCAAAATTTAAGGAAGAAGAGGAGCAATCAATATTGACCGAAACAACCTACAATGCAGTGAGAAACAACCGCACAACTTGGAACTCATAGACCCGACCTACAACAAATATGAGATAATCTCACAGGACAAGACGGACAATAAAAACTCTACTCCAAAACATAACAATCATTCCTGGGAGAAGCACCGGTGAGGTAAACGAAATACAAAGATGGTAATAGGTAAGGTCAAAATATAGAGATATGGCTAAAAACATCTCAAAAAAATAATGTTCAAAATTTTGAAAATACAATAAAATATAATTTTGACTCTGAAATCGTTAATCTTAGAATCAACAAATATATCAATGCAAAGTTATTGAAATTAAATATGCTTTATATGAGAGGTTCACGTCACCACTAACAAATACTATTATATACACGACAACACATTATTGAAAAAACAAACACAAAATATATTAACATATCACTTACTACTACATAATACAGTAAAAATACTAATAATACTTTTAACAAATAAAGACGGCTACATAATTATATCATCCAGAAAACTCTTACTTATTAACAATAAAAAAATATTCCGCGCGAAGCCGCGCGAAGCGCGGACACCACCCTAGTTTAATACTAAATTTCTGTTGTAATAAGCGACGGAATTAAAACGTAATTAGTCACATAGTATGACAGTTCTGTGACATTATTTTTAGTTGGTAATTGTAACAAATTTGTTACTTTTTTATATTGTTGCTATTTGTATTGGAATAGTTACCGCAGTAATGTGTAGCAAACACTGTGATATTTTTGTTACCAGAAAAGATTTGTGACGACGGTACAGTAACCGTTTTAAATGGTCACAAATACATCATAATTGTTGTAAAAGAATGGGGAAACTGTATATTTATTTCTGAATAATAAGTTCTTTTTATATAAGGGTTACAAGGAAGAGATAAATGGAAAGAGTACAAAACATAATCTAAGAGGAAATAGTAAAACTAAAGATAACAGGAAAAAGGAAAACATCCTAATCCTAAGTCGGTCCAAAACCGACCGACTCTCTCTCCCCTTGGTCGCGGCCGCGGCTGGGCCTGGTCGTGGCTGATGGGCCTTCTCTTCTGGTCTTGGTCAATAGCAATCCACTCCATGATTTATAACACTCCCCCTTGGATGCTATAACCATATGGGTTTGTATCATGCACAAAGTTGCCTCATTAAAACCTCTCTAGGAAAACCAAAAACCCAAGGTGGGAAAAATGGAAACCGTAGACAGAAAAAAAAGTACAACACATGACACTCCCCCTGATGAAGGCATCACTGAAGATCCTTCAGCTGGCGCATTCCTATCTGATGAACCAGCTTCCTGAACGTTGAGGTTGGCAGAGACTTAGTGAAGAGGTCGGCTGAATTGTCACTGGACCGAACTTGAACCACTTGAACTTCATTAGCCTTCTGCAGGTCGTGGGTGAAGAAGAATTTGGGCAAGATGTGTTTCGTTCTATCTCCCTTAATGTATCCATCTTTGAGCTGAGCTATGCAAGCTGCATTGTCCTCATAGATGATCGTTGGCTCTTCTTTTTCCTTTCCCACGGCCAGGCCACTCTCTTTTAGAATATGGCCGGTCATGTTCCTCAATCATACAAGCTCTCGGCTTGCCTCAAACATGGCTATGATCTCGGCATGATTAGAGGATGTGGCCACTAAGGATTGTTTTGTGGACCGCCAACATACTGCAGCCCCACTGTGTATAAACACATATCCTGTCTGAGATCTAATATTGTGTGGGTCAGATAAGTACCCAACATCTACATATCCGGCCAAACTCTTTCCTGGCTGGTCGGTATAGAACAACCCGAGGTCCTTTGTTCCTTGCAGATATCTGAACAGATGTTTTATTCCGTTCCAGTGCCTAAGTGTCGGACATGAACTGAATCTAGACAGTAAACTCACGGCAAAACTGATGTCCGGTCTAGTATGGCTAGCCAAGTACATTAAATCTCCAATAGCACTTAGGTAAGTCACTTCCGGTCCGAGTGTCTCCTCGTCCGGCTTCTTTGGTCCGAATGGGTCCTTCTCTAGGTCTAAGGACCTTACGACCATAGGACTTGACAAGGAATGAGCCTTGTCCATATTAAACTGCTTGAGTATCTTTTATGTATATGTCTTTTGATGCACAAGGATTCCTTTGTCTACATACTCAAATTGCAGTCCCAAACAGAACTTAGTTTTTCCTAAGTCTTTCATTTCGAATTCTTTCTTTAGACATTCGACTGTTTGGGAAATCTCTCCAGGGGTTCCTATTATATTCAGGTCGTCCACATAAACCGACATAATCACGAAGCCCTTGCTGTCGAATCTCTTTATGAAAATACATGGACTTATTGGATCGTTCTTATAACCCTCTTTCACTAGGTACTCTGATAATCTGTTGTACCACATTCGACCTGATTGTTTCAGACCATATAAGGCTTTATTCAGCTTAATACAATGTTGTTCTCGAGAACCTTTCTTATCTTTGAGCTCAATACCCTCTGGAATTCTCATATGAATTTCATTATCCAGTGGACCGTACAGGTATGCAGTTACTACATCCATTAGGCGTAAATCAAGTTTCTCTTTTACGGCCAGACTGATTAAATATCGCAATGTAGTTGCATCCACCACAGGGGAGTAAGTCTCTTCATAATCTATTTCTGGTCTCTGTGAGAATCCTTGTGCTACAAGCCGTGCTTTGTATCTCACTACTTCTTTTTTCTCATTTCTCTTTCTCACAAAGACTCATTTGTATCCCCCTGGTTTGACATCTCTTGGTGTCACGGTTATAGGGCCAAAAACACCTCTTTTCTTTAATGATTCTAACTCCACGTTTATGGCTTCTTTCCATTTGATCCAATCTGATCTTTGCATGCATTCATATATGGACGTGGGTTCTAGATCCTCATCTATTTCCATGATCTCAAGTGCTACTTTATATGCAAATATATCATCGACGTCGATATCTTTTCTGTTCCATTTCGTTCCAGACATTATATAATTTATAGATATCTCTTGATTGTCCGGCCCTTGTGTCCCATGAAGTTCAGCATCCCGAACTCCATCATTTGGAATGGTTGGATCAGTTGGTGTGTCCGGCTCACTTAGCTCGACCGTTCTGGTCGGCTCGGCCGCTCCATCAATGTTCTGGATGGTTTCCTTGATGCTCTCGGATCCAACACCTCTCTTGGACTTCCGAGGCTGTTTATCTTTGGAACCAATAGGTCTACCACGTTTGAGACGTTGTTTAGACTCTGTAGTCACTTGACCTTGTCCCTTCTGGACGTCTATTCTTATTGGTGCATTACAAGCCGGTATATATGACTTTGTCACTCGATTTGGGTCAGCAAATGTATCTGGCAGTTGATTAGCTAGCTTTTGAAGATATATAATATTTTGGACTTCCATATCACATTCTTTAGTCCGAGGATCTTGCCAAGATATTGATGGTCGAGACCATTCTATTTCATTTCTCAGCCGGCGGTTATGTCCCCCTAAGGTCGGATATGTGGACTCATCAAACTGTGAGTCTGCGTATCTGGCCTTAAACAAATCACCGGTTGTTGGCTCAAGATACTTTATAATAGTTGGGGAGTCATATCCAACGTATATTCTCATCCTTCTCCGTGGTCCCATTTTTGTTCTCTGTGGTGGAGCAATTGGAACGTAGACGGCACATCCAAATGTTTTGATGTGGGACAAGTCTGGCTCATGACCCGTGATTAACTGGGGTGGTGAATATATATGCTCACTGGATGGTCTGATGCGAATCAGTTCTGCTGCATGTAATACTGCATGTCCCCATGCTGATACCGGGAGTTGAGACTTCATTAGTAATGGTCGGGCTATCAGCTGGATACGTTTAATGAAGGATTCGGCCAAGCCGTTCTGTGTATGTATATGTGCCACGGAGTGTTCTACACTTACCCCCATGGACATACAATACTCATTAAACGCCTGGGACGTAAACTCACCAGCATTGTCTAGACGTATAGTCTTTAGAGGGAAATCTGGAAAGTGTGCCCTCAGTCTTCTTATCTGAGCAAGCAGGCGTTCAAATGCCAAGTTTCGTGTGGATAGTAGACAAACATGTGACCATCTGGTCGATGCATCAATCAGAACCATAAAGTATCTGAACGTCCCACTAGGTGGGTGTATTGGTCCACATATGTCTCCTTGAATCCTTTCCAGAAAATTGATGATCTCTTTATTAACTTTGGATGGTGATGGCCTAGTTATGAGTTTCCATGGTGCACATGCTGCACATGTGAGATTGTATGGGACAACTCCTTTAATCGTGTGCCCTTGTGAATTCATTATCTACTTTCACATCATGTTATTACCGGGATGGCCAAGCCGGTTATGCCATAGAGTGAAAATTTCGCAGGCATTAGACTCGACCATACTGATCTTTGCATAGTATAGACCAGTAGATATTGCAGGTATGGTTTCTAGGATCTTTCTACTGCCTTTGGTGATCAAAATTATGTTAACGAATTCTTTATTTTCTTCTTCCCATGTTTCAAGATGGACACCATTCAATCTTATGTCTTTGAAACTCAATAAGCTTCTTTTAGAGCTTGGGGAATACAAGGCAGTTTTGATCTCTAGATGAGTGCCCTTAGGCATCAATACATATGCCTGGCCGTGACCTTCAATCAGGCCGGCTACACCTGCAATGGTGTGTACGTTTGCACTTTGCATTGTGAGATTTATGAAATATCTTTTGTCTCTAAGTATTGTGTGACTTGTGCCACTATCCACCACGAGTATGCTCATACCATCTTTCATTTCTATAAGTAATAAGATTTCTAATCTCAGAGACTTTTATAAAACTTTAGAAACTTTCTTTATTAAAATTTCAGAACACCAAAAATAAAATTAAAAACACCAAAGCAATCATAAAGCAATAAGACAAGTCGTATCGAAACTTTAGTCTTTGAGACAATCAGAAGTCTCAAAATCCATTGGGTCATCTTTAGCAATGTCGGAATCATCATCAGCCTCATATCCGGAATCGTGAACCATGTGAGCCTCCGGGTTCTTGTTCTTAAGACTTTCTTGGTAGAGCTCACACAAGTGCTTAGGGGTTTTACAATTCTTGGCCCAATGGTTGCCCATCCCACATCTGTGACAAACGAATTTGGTCGAGTAAGACGGTTTGGATATGCCGCCTCGACCTCGGCCATAATTGCCTCGACAACGGCCGGGATTGGAACCACGACCACGGTTATTGTGGTTTACTTTCCGGCCGGTCGAGTAGTTGTCTCGGCTGTTCGAGTAATGTCACGGCCACGCCCCGTGTAACCACCACGGCCATTGCCGTGTGATCTCTTATTGTTTTGGACGTAATTGCACTCGTCGGGTTCTTTCTTTTCAACCTCATTAGCTTCCGGTAATGGTGCTGTTCCAACAGGTCTAGCTTCACTGTTCTTCATCAGGAGCTCATTGTTTGCCTCGGCCAGAGGCAGGCACGAGATCAGATCAGTATATGTGGCGAAGCCTTTCATTATGTACTGCTGTTGCAGTATCACATTCGATGAATGGAATGTAGAGTAAGTCTTCTCAAGTAACTCTTCTTCGGTTACTATTTCACCACAAAGTCTCAGCATCGAGACCGTCTTAAATAAGACTGAATTGTACTCATCCACCGACTTATAATCCAAGAATCTAAGATTCTTCCAGTCGTTTCTAGCCTTTGGAAGTAACACCGTTTTCTGGTGATCATATCTATGCTGTAAAGCATCCCAAAGTTCTAGTGGATTTTCCATCGTGATGTACAGATCTTTAGACCTTCAATGAGGTGATGGCGTATAATACTTATAGCCATGTACCGATTCTTATCGGTCTCATTGTTGCCCTTGATGATAGTATCACCAAGTCCCTTTGACCTTAGACTGATCTTTGTATCTAGCGCCCACTGCAAGTAGTTATCTCCGGAGAGATTAAGGGCTGCATAGTCTCTATTTGAGATTTTCGACATCTGAATCACATCATCATTCAAAATTAAGTTTCACAATGTGATCATGTGGCCGCAAGATAACCAACAAGCTCGGCCACAAACATGTCTTACGCATTTATGGAAATCAAGCAATCTAATCGACCATGGTGCGAAACAATCATCAAGCCACACGGCCATGTAGTTCTACTTAATGCAAACGGTTTCAAGATTTTATAAACTACATGCTGGTCGATCCCTTTTAAACAGTATGAATGCAATCCATATTCAGATTCATATGTATGCAAGTAATCTAAATCAATTCTAGGGTTTCCGATTTAAACACTAGTAGGATTCGATTTCAAGGTTAAGGTTTCAAGGCCTTTAAGTTTCTTAAACTCAAGATCAGATTATTTCAATCAATCTAACAATCCTAAACCTCAGATTTTATCAAAACAATCAATCACGCAAGAACAAATAAAATCGATTTCCAGTTTATAGGTTTAGGGTTTTCGATTCCAAAATTAAGGTTTCTCAAATTCAGATCAGAAACAATTAATCAATCAAACATATTCTAATGGAATCGATTCTGGTTACTAGTTATAAGATTTTTGGATTTTAATTATGTAATTTCTAGGGTTTCATCAAGAACAAAGTTTCCATAATAATGGATTAGGGTTTTGTCCTATCTAGGTTCTCAGATCACGGTATACCTTTGCTTTGTAGAGGTTTAGAACCGGACCACCAAAGAGAGAGAGAACAGGAACAGATGAAAATCCAAGCTGAGACGAACGGACGCTTGCTGCCTCCTATCGGGTCGCGGAATCGGGACGGACACGAGCTGGGGGTTTGTCTCGGGTGCGAGGTGTCTCTGATGCGATCTATGAGCTGGACAAGTTTCATCTGAGCTGGGACGTGAGCTAAGGACGTATAGGAGTTTAGATGGATCGTCTGAGTTTGGAACAAACGAAGAACGTCCTTAGGGTTTAAGAGGAGTCGCCGGTTTTAGGCTTTTAGGTTTCGATTTTGTCTCAGGGTTTTGGAGGCTATCGTGCTGATAACGTGTTGTAAAAGAATGGGGAAACTGTCTATTTATTTCTGAATAATAAGTTCCCTTTATATAGGGGTTACAAAGAAGAGATAAATGGAAAGAGTACAAAACCTAATCCAAGAGGAAATGGGAAAGCTAAAGATAACAGGAAAAAGGAAAACATCCTAATCGTAAGTCGGTCCAAAACCGACCTACTCTCTCTCCCTTGGTCGCGGCCACGGCTGGGCCTGGTCGTGGCTGATGGGCCTTCTCTTCTGGTCTTGATTAATAGCAATCCACTCCATGATTTATAACAATAATTTTGTGACGAAATATTTATTATTGTGACTAAAAAATTCGTCATAATATAGCAATTTTCTTGTAGTTCTAGTTCTATAGTTACAAGTCCCCTAGATCGAATCCATTGTGATCTATGGGAACCATCACCAGTTGTATCCAACCAGTCTTTGTTGATGATTATTCTCTATACACTTGGTTCTACTCTCTAAGAGCGAAATCTGAGTTCTACTCTTTATTCGTTGGGTTCCAGAAACTGGTTAAAAATCAACTACCTAGAAAGATAAAGGTTTTTCAGAGTGACGGTGGAGGAGAGTTCGTAAACAGAGTACTAGCAACTCACCTCGGTCAGCATGGGATCAAGCATCTTTTCAGTTGTCCGCATACTCCGCAGCAAAATGGAACTCCTGAACGGAAACACATACATCTTGTGGTACTTGGGCTCTCGATGATCTTCCACAGTCATGTTCCACTCAAATACTGGGTCGAAGCATTTAACACAGCAAACTTCATCATCAATATGCTTCTGTCTACTACCCTCAAAGACAAAAGCCCACATGAGACTCTGTTTCACGCTAAACTAGACTACTCTATGCTGCAAGTTCTTGGTTCTGCCTGCTACCCATGCCTACGTCCTATGTCTTCGTACAAACTGGAACCAAGGTCACTGCAACGTGTATTCCTAGGCTATGGGAATCACCACAAGGGTTATAGATGCTTACATCCCTCAATAGGAAAGGTGTATATTTCTCCACATGTGGTGTTTGATGAAGAAACTTTACCTTTCAAAGGTCAGTACAAGTACCTTGTTCCCAGCTATGACTCACCACTTCTCAAAGCGTGGCAAATGTCGTCTCCTACTACTTCGGTCTCGTCTCCAGATCAGTTGTCTCTTGCTTTGGTTCCTCCCGTTGTCCCACCACAACCCACACCTCCTCCGCTAGTACCTGTACAAACCGAACAAGTGGTTCCCGTTCATCAACAAGCTACTCCAGTTATTCAGAATGCTGAAAACAACACTCATCCTATGAATACTAGAGCAAAAGTAGCAATACATAAACCAAATACTCGCTAGGTACTTCTTGCCTCTTGATATGACACTAAAGAACCTAAGTCTATTACTGCTGCTCTCCAACATCCTCACTGGAACTCCTCAGTATCAGATGAGTTAACAAATATTCATATGCTTCGTACCTGGACTCTGGTTCCTCAGACAGGAGACATGAATGTGCTTGGGTGTAGATGGATCTTCAAAATTCAATACAATCTAGACGGCACTATAAAGAAGCATAAATCACGGTTAGTAGCTAAAGGCTATGATCAAGAGGAGGGTTGGGACTACCTTGAGACGTTCAGTCCGGTGGTGAGAACAGCGAAAATTCGTCTGGTGATGGATGTTGCAGTCACTAAGAGTTGGAAGATCAGGCAGCTGGACGTCTCCAATGCATTCCTCCATGGAGAACTTAATGAACCAGTGTTCATGACACAACCTCCGGGTTTTGTCGATCCAGAGAAGCCTCATCATGTCTGTCACTTAACCAAAGCTCTATATGGCCTTAAGCAGGCCCCTAGAGCTTGGTTCAACACGTTCTGCAACTTCCTCCTCGAGCACGGCTTCACCTCCAGCAAATCAGATCCTTCTCTCTTCACATATCACAAAAACAACAAGACAATGGTCTTACTTCTGTATGTTGATGACATATTACTCACAGGGAGTGACGACTTATGTGGGAACCGAAATTCGCACTGTCAATTATAATAAATAATAATGGAGGAAAACCGAGTGAACCCGTTTTTCCTTGAAGGTCTGAATTCTCTGCGTAATCAATTTAGAATGATAAAAAGATAGATAATCGCTCAGAGGTGTTTTATTGAATTGTATGAATACAAGATTTCTCCGAGAGGAGTAGAGATATGCTAACTATCGGAACAACAGGACAAGAGGCGGCCAAGACGTCCTAAGCCTTGCCGTCCTAGTCTAACCATCTAAGCCCTAAGTTCTCTAAGCTAGCAGGAGTTCTCTAATTCTAAATTCTCGGATCCCATTTTCTTCTGCTCCTGCTCTCCTTATATAGTCGCTCTAGGTCGGTGGCCCATCCTTCGCCTCCGGGCCCAAGTCTATCTCTTTTGGAATATTCCATTTTTCGTCGATCTTGATAGTTATCCTCGAATCTTTACATTTATCTTTGGAAACTTAGCATTTATCGTATTTCTGCGAGTTAGGACAAACTGTCATAACTTTTATGGGCTCGAATCCCTTCTGAGAGCGTAGATGGGCCTCTAGATCAGTTTGGATCCTTGCGGACCGTTCTTAGGCCTTTTGGCGTCTATACGATTTATCGGTTTTAGTCATAAAACTTCGAGAATAACTTTAATCAAAACGAAACAAGAAGTATATGGTCCCAAAGGTCGGATATCACAGCTATACGGATGATACGTGAGTCGAAGTAAGTCGGAGAGGCCAGGATCAGTTCGAGCTCGCCGGGCGAGCCGACTCGCGTGACGGCCGAACTCGCCGGCGAGCACAACCACACGACGGTTCAGCTCGCCGGCGAGCTGACCGAAGTGATGGTTGAGCTCGCCGGCGAGCTGACCCGCGTGATGGTTTAGCTCTCCGGCGAGTGGCTTTTGTGCGGGATTCGGTCGTTCGTTCACTTCCGATCTTTCTTTCAGTGAATGTTTTGCGAGAAATCCGTGAATAAGAAATAATCATAGCCGTTGATTTCGAAATAACCATTTTTGACCCCAACAGTTAGCCCCCCAGCCCATAAGACTCGGAAACGATTTTGCGGGCGAATGATGTGAATTAGAAATCAAAATCTTTGGCTAAGAATATTTATTGTGGAAATCCACGTCACCCTCATATCCTTATAAGTAGCAACTCACCACTCCTCATTCTTCACACATCTCTTTCTCTCACATTCTATTTTCTTCAAACTACCTATCAAGAATGTCTTCCTCCCCAAGTGAAAAGAAAAGCTCCGACGTCGAGATGGGTGAGGCCAACTCGGCACTTCCGACTCCGGCCATGCATGGAGCTACTCCAACCTTCATCGCCGGGTTTCTTTCTTTCAAAGAGAGACTGTCCAGACGCAGTGCCGAGAAGGAAGGGGTTGGATTCAGCCTGAGGTGCCAGCTATCCTTTCTTCGCCTGCGATGTCGACCTCGGGTGGAGGAAACAAGTCCCCTGGTGATGCCACGCCCCTCACAGAATCGGCCATGGTTCCTGTTCAAGTTCCAGAGGTCTCGGCTCAACCCTCGGGCTCTTCGACCACACCAGTCCCAGCTCCTAAGGAGGAGAAGGCGACGGAGTTGATGCCTCCACCTTTGGATAGGAAGGAGATCGTCCTAGGGCTTCCCGCGTCCAGTGCTTCTCCTTTGACCAAAATTCGCAAGAGGACTGGCGCTGCGACCGAGACCGTCAAGAAGAGGAGATGCACCGCTGGCGCGGAAGGGGAGCCCTCGGGACCTTTGTCGCAACATCGTGCCAAGGTTTGTTTTGACTATTTTCAACATAAGCCACCTTGTTCTACGATTATCCTGACCCTTATTTCATGTATAGTTTGTAACCCTGATTGACGGGATGCTCAGCGACTGCGGATCAGAGATAGAGCGTTCGACAAGGGGCCTGGCTGAATCGCGAGAGGCATTGAAACAAGCCGAGGCCGCGTTGAAATCTACTGAAGCTGCTCGTGCTGCTGAGCTCTCTCAGCTGGAGGTTCGGGTCAGCGATCTCGAGTGGGACCTCGGAAAGTCGGCGAGCGCATTGTTCAAGCTGAAGAAAGAGAAGAAGAGCAAGGCTTCTGAAGTCCGTCGTCTCCAGCGTGAAATTCAGAACCGAGAAGAGTCGAGGACTGTTGTTTCGAGGGATGATTTTCATGCTCGCCTGACGATTATGGCTGTTCTGTTTGATTCCCTTATGGTAGTCCATGAGAAGGACCTGGCTCTGGTGAGCGTCGAGGGAAGCCTGAACGAGATCCACCTGCTTAAAGGCGACATGGTTCCGACTCTGGACTCCGAAGAAGCCAGGCTGTTGTCTCGCAAGGAGGAGTTGAAGGCTTCCGACGAGGACTTCGACTCGATCCTCTCCCAGCTGCAGTTCGGGTGCACCCTCACGCCGTGTTCGGGAGAGACTGAGGGGCAAGGCCCCGCGGCTGAAGAAGGTGGAGATGTTGCGAGCGGGAGAGGAAACGACGAAGCGGCCGAGGGAGGCGATGGCTGTGAGGTTGAGGATGAAGGTAGTGCTCCGAGGAGTGCTTAAGGTAATGATCCTTTCGGGGATTTTTTTTTTATTTTTTGTTTTGGCCTGTTTGTGAGGCTACAGTTTGCATGTTTCGGGACTGGCCGTTGGTGGCTTTGAATCCCTGCCCTTGTTAGGGATTTTTGTATAATGCTTGGCTCAATCTATAAAACCTTTTTGGCTTACTATAAATCGAGAGAACTCCGGGTTTTTCGAAGTTAGAGGGCGAAGGAGTGAGTTGTCGTCTCGTTCCTTGCCCCCGGACGATCACCGTATCCATAGTTTGTTGAGAGCGCAGCTTTTGCTTTGTGCGAGGACTCGTGAAAACGTATAGACTTAGGTGAAGAGACAAGTTTTGGGATCTCATATCGGGATGTCGATATTATGCCTTTGAGATGTCAGGATCCAGCAAGACTGGGTTTAGGGAAAGACCAAGGTTTACTTTTGTACTAAGGCTATGCGATGACAAGTCGGCTTTCGTTTTGCCTGTTTGCGATTTCTACCTGATTCGTACCGATATAAAGTCTGCGAAGTGTTATCGGCTTATATGACTTGTCTTGGTATGAATCGAGCTACTTCCAAAGGCCGTTTGGAGGTGCTGGCCAAAATTTTGGATTTTCTTGTATAGCGCGCTATGGTATCCTTGTCGGATGTAAGAGAGCCTATCCTCTCGAGGGCGGCTAGTGTCTGTTTAGGACGTTAGGGTTCGTTTGTTGTGATCAGAAACAAAGAAGTGATGACATTTTAAAGGCATTTCACCGTTGGAGGTATGTTGATTTTGGAAACAAGAGTGTTGTTTCCATAAGTGTTTGGAAAGACCGTAACTTCAAGCGTGTTGCGACGTCTCACAGTGCCAGAAGTTAATCTTTTTTGTTTTGAGCCGCGTTTTTCTTGCGGGCTTTTTACCAAGGATGCTTTTTTGTGAGCATTCGTGGGTTTGTTGGTTTTAGCGTGATAGCTGATTTAGGCGTTCTGGGCGAGTTCTGGACCGCCGTTCTAGCCGTTTGTCGGATAGTGGGCTTAGCGATTGTAGCGTTGCGTTTTTTTTTTTGTGTAAAAAGTTTCGAAAAGATCAACTTTTTGAAAGTTGCGGGAGCATACGAGTATACGTACCCATTCCTCCCCCCCCCCTTTTTAAGATGAGGGGATAGCTGAACTCGCTGGACGAGCTGCCTACGTACCATTTTTCGGGGATCAAGCCATCTCGCAGTTCTTTGGATCCACTTTACGATTAGCGGTAGTATTTCTTAAGATGCATCGCGTTCCAGGTTCTTTGGATCTTGACGTCCTGCATGTTTGTGATTTGGTATGATCCTGGTCGGACTACCTTTATGACCTTGTATGGACCTTCCCAGTTTGCTCCCAGTTTTCCTGCGTTACGTTCGGCAGTGTTTTGGAAGACTTTGCGAAGGATCAGGTCGCCTTCTTTGAACCTGCCATGGCGAACGTTTGAGTTGTACTATTTTGCGGCGGCGTGCTGGTAATTTTGGATTCGTATGAGAGCTTGATCTCGCCGCTCGTTAATAAGATCGAGTTCGTTTAGCAGCATTGCGCTGTTAAGACCTTCTTGTTCGGGGAGGAATCTTCTCCATACTCTGGGAAATTCTACTCCCGCGGGGATCATACATTCCGTTCTGTAAACGAGGGCGAATGGGGTTTCACCCGTAGCCCGTCTCGGGGTCGTACGATGAGACCAAAGAACTCCTTCGAGCTCTTCTGCCCATCGCCCCTTTTTGGCTTCTAAGCGCTTTTTTAACCCGTCGAGGACGGTTTTGTTGATGGTCTCTGCCTGGCCATTACACTGCAGATATCTGGGAGTCGACTTGGTCAGTCAAATCTTCCACTTCTCGCAAAATGCTTCGAATCGGGTAGAGATGAACTGAGATCCGTTGTCTGTCACGATTTCGTAAGGGACCCCGTGTCTGGTGATGATGTTCTTCCATACGAAGTTCTCAACTTGTACGTCTTTGATACTTGCGTAGGAATCTGCCTCTACCCACTTAGAGAAGAAATCCGTGAGGACCAGGAGGAAGCGTTTCTGCTTCGAGTTATGTAATGGCCCGACGATATCCATGGACCATCGCATGAAGGGATACGGAGACGAGATGGACGAGAGGACTTACGCGGGTTGATGGATTGTCGGCGCGTGCCTTTGGCATTTTTCGCACTTTCGTGCGAACTTCTCGCAGTCTTTGATCATAGTTTTCCAGTAATAACCATGGCATTTTATTTTTACGGCGAGAGATCTTCCGCCGGAGTGGTTCCCACATGATCCGGAATGAACCTCCTCCATTACTCTTCTTGCTTTTTCGCCTTCGGCGCAGGTCATGAGCGGGCCGGAGAATCTCCATTTGTAGATTTCTCCTTCTACCGTTACATATCGCGCGGTCTGGGTCTTGATTTTGCGGGCTGCCCATTTCTCAGTGGGAAGCGATCCGTTGATTATGTATGCTCGGATTGGCTCTAGCCATGGGTTGTCGCAGCCGTATTCCAACTGATCCACGTTTTCTTCTGGTGGGTCTTCGACTTCCTCTGCATTTTCGAATTGTGCTCGAATCAGATTGGCGACCACTGGTAGTCCGATGCTTGGGTGTTCGATGAACTCGACGGGGACTAATCGTCTTAGTCCATAATCCGAACTTGATGCGAGTGCGGCCAAGGCATCCGCCTGAGTGTTTTCCGAGCGAGGAATCCTAGTGAGGGTGAAGTGGTTGAAGTCTTGGATGAGTTTTAGATATGCATCCATTCTTTCGTCCCTCGCTTCGTATTCTCCACTGTACTGATTTGCGACTAACTGAGAGTCACAATAAGCGTGAATGTTACGGATCTTAAACCCATGGGCTAATCGTAATCCTGCGACGAGTGCTTCATATTCGGCCTCGTTGTTCGACGCATGGAATTCCAATCGGAACGACTGTTCCAAGACTTCGCCGGTCGGAGATGTGAGCCGGATTCCGATCCCGGATCCTTGTTTGGACGATGATCCGTCGACGTGAAGGATCTAGGTTGAGTCTGGTTCCGTGTTTTTCATATCCCCCGTGGGCAATTCTACCAAGAAGTCCGCTAGTACTTGAGATTTTGCGCAGGTTCTTGGCGGTACTCCATGTCGTACTCGCTTAGTTCGATTGCCCATTTTGCGAGTCGTCCTGACTGACTCGGACTGTGCAAGATCGTTCGCAGGGGGAAGGTGGTGAGGATTATTACGGTATGCGACTGAAAGTACGGCCGGAGTTTCCTTGCCGATGTCACAACTGCGAATGCTAGTTTCTCCATCAGGGGATACCGGGTCTC
This sequence comes from Brassica napus, assembly GCF_020379485.1. NCBI lineage: Eukaryota > Viridiplantae > Streptophyta > Magnoliopsida > Brassicales > Brassicaceae > Brassica > Brassica napus. The sequence continues at coordinate 7,872,336 of NC_063450.1, read as the reverse complement.
AGCGTCCAGTAACGTTTTGCTTCTGTAGAAGATTGGTTTTCGCTCACCGCGTTCCTCTCTAATCAAAACGCCGCTTACCGCTGTTGTGGAGACTGCGATGTACAGGAACAAGGGTTCGCCCTCCACTGGTTTTGCGAGGACGGGAGGAGTGGCTAGGTAACGTTTTAGCTGTTGGAAAGCTTTCTCACATTCCTCCGACCATTCGAACACCTTATTCCCTTTCAGCGTGTCGTAGAAAGGAAGACACTTATCTGTCGAGCGCGAGATGAAACGGTTCAAGGACGCGACTCTTCCGGTTAGCCTTTGGACTTCTCGTTTCGTCCTTGGCGAGACCATCTCTATTAACGCATTTATCTGCTTAGGATTGGCTTCGATCCCACTACACGTGACTAGGTAACCTAGAAATTCTCCTGACGCCACCGCGAATCTACACTTTGCAGGGTTCAGTTTCATGTTGTGGGCGTTAAGTTTTGCAAAGCACTCCCCCAAATGGGAGACGTGGTCTTGCTCGTCAAGAGACTTTACGAGCATGTCATTGATGTATACCTCCATAGTCTTGCCGAGCTATTCGGAAAAAATTGGATTGACAAGTCGCTGGTAAGTGGCGCCTGCATTCTTGAGACCGAAAGGCATTACTTTGTAGCAATATGTTCCCCGATCGGTGATGAACGCAGTTTTCTCACGATTGTCGGGATTCATCATGATCTGATTGTACCCGGAGAAGGCATCCATGAATGATAAGAGTTTGTTCTCTGCTGTTGCTTCGACCAGTCGGTCGATGTGCGGGAGTGGGAAGTAATCCTTTGGACAGGCCTTGTTGAGATCGGTGAAATCGACGCATACACGCCACTTGCCGTTTTTCTTTTTGACCACGACCGGGTTAGCGAGCCAGTCTAGATACCTAACTTCTGTTATTGATCCGACCTTCAGGAGTCTTTCGACTTCCTCATTTACCGCGGTGGCACGCTCCGGTCCTAGCTTCCGCCTTTTTTGTTTGACAGGTCTGTAGGTTGGATCGATGTTAAGCTCATGACACGTTATGCCGATATCAATCCCTGGCATATCTTCCGCGGCCCAAGCGATCGCATTGAGGTTCTTTTTGAGACAGGCGATGAGCTCTGTCTTTAGTGGCTCGCGGAGGTTGGCTCCAATCTCGACGCATCGTTCCAGAGAGGATTCGTCGAGGCAAATCGAAATTACCGGTTCGCAAGTCGGTTCGCGCTTTCCTTCTAGGGCTTCGGCCCTTTGAGATTGCCAGAAGACTGTCGAGTCTCGTTCCGGGGCGTTCTCATCGAGAGTCAGCTTTCTTTTCTTTTTATGGGAAGTTTCTATCGCAAAGTTCTTTCTTTTTAACTCGGCGGCGAAACATACTTGTGACATCCTGCGGTCTCCTTGTATAGTGTCGACTCCACGAGGGGTTGGAAACTTAAGGCACAGATGGAATGTTGAAGGGATCGCTCGCATGGAATTCAGCCATGGAGTACCGACGATCGCGTTGTACGATGTTGGGCGGTCGATGACTAAGAATTCTGTGACTTTGATGACGCTCCCGGCTTTAACAACGAGGTCGATCGAGCCTAGAGTCATAGTAGCATTTCCCGAGAGTCCGAATATCGGGCTGGGTCTTTCCGTAACGGCGCACAGATCGATCTCCATTCTTTTGAGGGTGCTTTTGTAGATAATATTGGCCGAGCATCCGGTGTCGACCAACACTCTCGCTACATCGATGTCCTGGATCGTCAGCTCGATGACAAGGAGATCGTTGTGGGGTTTGGCCTGATCGGCCGTTGCCCGGTCCTTGAAAGAAACGACATCGTTAGCTGCTGGAGCGGACATCCTGTGTCTTTTATCGTTTAGTGATTTTGAGTTAGAGAATTCATCCTGCCCCCTCCTTCTAGCGCCAAACTGTGGAAACCGAAATTCGCACTGTCAATTATAATAAATAATAATGGAGGAAAACCGAGTGAACCCGTTTTTCCTTGAAGGTCTGAATTCTCTGCGTAATCACTTTAGAACGATAAAAAGATAGATAATCGCTCAGAGGTGTTTTATGGAATAGTATGAATACAAGATTTCTCCGAGAGGAGTAGAGATATGCTAACTATCGGAACAACAGGACAAGAGGCGGCCAAGACGTCCTAAGCCTTGACGTGCTAGTCTAACCACCTAAGCCCTAAGTTCTCTAAGCTAACAGGAGTTCTCTAATTCTAAATTCTCGGATCCCCTTTTCTTCTGCTCCTGCTCTCCTTATATAGTCGCTCTAGGTCGGTGGCCCATCCTTCGCCTCCGGGCCCAAGTCTATCTCTTTTGGAATATTCCATTTTTCGTCGATCTTGATAGTTATCCTCGAATCTTTATATTTATCTTTGGAAACTTAGCATTTATCGTATTTCTGCGAGTTAGGACAAACCGTCATAACTTTTATGGGCTCGAATCCCTTCTGAAAGCGTAGATGGACCTCTAGACCAGTTTGGATCCTTGCGGACCGTTCTTAGGCTTTTTGGCGTCTATACGATTTCTCGGTTTTATTCATAAAACTTCGAGAATAACTTTAATCAAAACGAAACGAGAAGTATATGGTCCCGAAAGTCGGATATCACAGCTATACGGATGATACGGGAGTCAAAGTAAATCGGACAGGCCGGGATCAGGTCGAGCTCGCCGGGCGAGCCGACTCGCGTGACGGCCGAACTCGCCGGCGAGCACAACCACACGACGGTTTAGCTCGCTGGCGAGCTGACCGGCGTAATGGTTGAGCTCGCCGGACGAGTGCAACCACACGACGGTTCAGCTCGCCGGTGAGTGGCTTTTGTGCGGGATTCGCTCGTTCGTTCACTTCCGATCTTTCTTTCAGTGAATGTTTTGCGAGAAATCCGTGAATAAGAAATAATCATAGCCGTTGATTTCGAAATAACCATTTTTGACCCCAACAACTTACTTATTAGTGATCTTCTTGTTGCTCTGAACAAGCGGTTCCTCATGAAGGATCTTGGAACTCCGAAGTACATCTTAGGCATTGAGATCGTCACCCGTGAAGACTCCCTCTTTCTTCATCAGTCAGCTTACGCAGAGGACATATTGCATCAAGCGCAGATGTCACACTGCAACCTGATGCCTACACCACATCCGCAGCGCATTGAGAGTGTCGATCTCTCTCTGTTCCCTGAGCCTACATACTTCCGGTGCCTTGCTGGTAAGCTCCAGTACCTCACCATTACTCGGCCTGACATCCAGTATGCCGTCAGGTTCATCTGTCAGCGCATGCATGCTCCGACTGTGACAGACTTTGGTCTTCTCAAACGGATCCTACGTTACATAAAAGGAACATTGATGCTAGGACTTCACATCAGGAAGAATCAGTTGTTGGTATTGAATGCTTACAGCGACAGTGATTGGGCTGGGTGTAAGGAGACGAGGCGGTCGACGACTGGATTATGTACTCTCCTTGGTCAGAATCTGATCTCGTGGTCGGCAAAAAGGCAGGCGACGGTGTCGAAATCCTCCACAGAGGCAGAGTACCGAGCTCTCACCTCTGCTGCACAGGATCTCACATGGCTGTCTGTCCTTCTCCGAGATCTCAACGTCCCACAGTACCGTCTGATAATTCTCCACTGCGACAACCTCTCCGCTGTTTACCTCAATGCTAATCCAGCTCTCGATAGCAGATCGGAGCACTTCAATACTGACTTTCACTACATCCGTGAGCAAGTCGCGTTGGTTCTCATCGAAACACAACATATCCCGGCGTCGCAGCAGCTCGCCGATATATTTACCAAGCCTCTGCCTCGCCGTCCGTTTGTTGAGCTTCGTAGCAAACTCAGTAACGAAGCCCAAAGCTACAAGCCCAACTTCAGTTACCATAGGCCCAGCTGAGAAGTCCACTTTGGTTCCTCAAGTAAAAACAAGAAATCTTCAGTCTTATGTACCTACAAAGCAAAAGGAGTCTCTCCTTAGTAACAGATTTGGCATATTACAGTCTGTCAATCAAGATGACTTTAACAGCTAGCTAAGGATAAGGTTAAGAGCCTGTCTAGATCCTTCCTAAACTGAGCATAAATACATTGTAATAGTCTCTTAGTAAACTACTGAAGAAATAAGATTCAAAGTTCAGAGTTTCATCTTTCTCTAAACATTCACACAAAGGACCATCAGTATCAACGCAGATATGCCACTGAGTTTGTTCTCCATGTCATGCTTTGAGATCGATCTCAGGTTCATGCTCGTCATGTTCGTCCGTTATGTCTCCTCCTCCGCCACCTATCGTAACCAAGTCACTCCCCGAGGCAGACCAAGAGATAGTGAAATCCATCATCAAGGCGCAGTTCCATGTTACTTGATCGAGTCTCGTCTCGGAGATTGGAAGAGAGCGGCGACGATTCAGTGGGAGGCGATGCAGAGGAGCACTGGAAGGTCGGTTGAGGTGAAACCATCAGTTAGGAGAAATCAAACATATCTGAAAAAGACACTATCAATTGATTGAAGAACAGAAACATGAAATCTGGTTTCAGGTTCCAATCAGAAACATGAAATCCATAGAAGAAGATTCTGACCCGGAATCACAAGTAGGTGTGGGCATATTAACCAAAACCCGAACCCGAACTCGAACCGACCCGAAAAACTTGAACCGAAGTTAAAAAACCCCAACGGGTTTAGGATTCAACCAGTCCGGATACCCGTACCCGTTGGTTATATCCGATACCCGAACCAATTATCTGAAGTACCCGAATATATATATGTATATATATATATATTACTAACCCTAAACTTATATCTTCCATTCTCATTCATCTTTCCGTCTTGTCCTTATTCAACGTATATGTTCAGTACATACTCAAACTCATTTTATAACCGATTACATGTATGAATCACTATACTTTGCTATTTTGATTTATATTTGATTACAAGTAGGATTTGCGATTTGTTTTCTCTTTGCTATTTACACAGGCATGAGCTCAAATATTCATGATTATCCAGGTTTGATTTTGATGTCTCTTTGATTTTGATTTATGAATAGATGGATTTTTTACCATTTTCTATTCTATATAATACAAATAGAAACTACACAAAGAAAAAGAATACATGCTCGTGTTCCTCAACGTAATAACAAATCAGAAAGATCATAAATCTTATATTAAGTTGTTTATTTTTTTAACTTCAAAAGTATTGTTTCTGGTCTCATAGGGTCAAATCAAAGATACATAAAAATTTTATTATTATTTGTTACACAGTTCGGTTATACCTGAAATAACCCGAACCTTAAAAAACCGAACCCGATCCGAAGTTTAAAATAACCCGAACGGGTTTTGTACCTCTCCATCCGAAAACCCAAAAATCTGAAGCACCCGAACGCCCAGGCCTAATCACAAGCATTTCTACTTCTAAATTGCAATTCTTTTCACAAATCTCAGAATAATTTGTTCTCATTTTCGGAGGTATACATCCATTGAAGGAAATAAAGGAGATATGTAAGTGGGAAAATAGGTCGTCTACCCTTAAATTATCAAATGGTTTAAAAATATTGTACTATGTATATGTTAAATTAGCAAATAGTATAGAACTCAAGTTTACAGTCACAAGATGCAATGGTCGATATGGAAGAATCGGTGGGTGGATAGGAAAGATGTATCGGAGGTTATGGATTTAATTGTGTTTGTGGTGGCTACGATGATGGTGGACGTGCGATGGATGTAGTCATGAAAGAGTTGATGGTGATTACGAAAGAGGTAATGATTGCCACGGAGGAAGAGGTGGTGGTTGAAGAGACAGTAGAGGAGCAAGTGGCAGTGGTGATTACAGCAGTGACATCAGTTACTAGAGTGGCGATACACTGGCGATAGTGTTTACGAAGCAAGTGGTGGTCGTGGTTCCAGAGTAAACCGTGATTGTAGATATAGAGAAGTTTTTCATAGCATAGATTAATATGACTACGGTGGTGGTCATGGTGATGATATGATGGTAAAAGCTGATGTGATAGATGTAAATATGAAAGAAGTGGTATAACGATTAGGAAAAATATAAATCAAATAAAATAAAATAAAAATGATGTAGATAAACAAAGAGAATAATATAGTATATGTTGTAATAATATTGGAGATATTTTATTTTCTAGTTAGTTTGTTAATTATAAAAATTTTGAACGCTAGTGAGTGCAATTTTCTTTATACAAAGCTTATTTTAAGACATAGAACAAGCAAACATGAACCCGAGTATCTTTTAGTCAATAACACATAATTTATACTTTGTATGATTCAATTAACGCGAGAATTATTTTGTATCTCCATACCAGAAAATTCGATTTCACTTATCGTATTCTTCAGTTCCATCTGCTATTATTGTGAGGTTTGGTCAAAGCCCATCAGACATGTTCAATGTTGGGACGGCTTTTACAAGTTACGCACGAACAACATATGGACCTAATCGTTGAAGCTCATTAGGTGAAATGCTGACAATAGAAAGAATGAGAGATCACAACAGGGATCTCCAAGCTCAAGCTGAGCTTCTAGGAGGCGGGAGCTTCCATAGCGTCTCTTGGAGAGATAGAGTAAGCTAGTGATAGATACGTAATCCTAGGCTTAGCTATTAGCCATGTACTTCTCTTGTAATCTCTTTATACTCTCTAGGGTTTGTATACCCACGACAGAGAGAGTAACGATCTTGTAAACAACATCGGAGGTGTTTTACGATACTTCATAGTGTATGTTGTGCATCCTAGATCCACCCCAAATGTAGCGCGCTGCGGCCGTGAACTGGGTGAAAAATTCTTGAGTCATGAACAAGGATGAATCATATGAGTAGTGAAAGGGACATGTGTGTTATGACCATGTATTCCGTAACAAGTGGGTATCATAACCCCCACAAGTGGTATCAGAGCATAGGCACATTGATTCATGGACTACACGTCTCGAGGAAGAGATACATATGAAGAAGCTTCCAAGCGAGACAGAAGAAACTCGCAAGGTTTAATGGAAGTTAGTGGTCACGTGGTTCTACACACGTGGAATCTGATTAAGTTAAAAATCAGAGGATAAACCGAGTTACAAGATCAGGTCAAAGAGATTTTTGGTTTACAAGAGAAGAAGAAAAACTGTTGGACGTTCTTCGCTGCAGCTGCACAAGTTTATGGAGGAAGGATTCATGAGTCAGTTGAATCGGTTGAGATGATTTCTAGTTATGAAATCAGGGTTTCTCTATAGTTCTCCAAGGGTGCAAAAATCTGCTAATGTGTGAGAAGGACTTCGGGTTACTCACAAGTCAAGATGGTGGCAGGCCGCTAGCATAAGAAAGAGAGGTTTCAGAGCTGTCTTCGATCAGCAGTCACAAGGAGTGTGTGACAGTCACAAGGTGTGTGTGACTATATGCATTGGAGTTTCGGATTTCTTCATGTTCTGCAAGTTATTGGAACTGAAAGCATAGTGGAGCACAAGGGGTTTTCGGACTGGTTTTTCTATGGGATTGTCTGAAGATTCAGTGAGGGTTTTCACGGTGTTCTTGGATTGAATCTACATGGCATATCAGTCGCAGGTGGTGTTCTAATCTATGTGGGTATTTCAGCTCGGTATCTCATGGAATTCTTGGAGCTAGGGGACGCCTTAGAACCTTGAATGATATGAGTGTTTCATGGCTGTTTCAGATGGTATTCTTTAGTCAGCGTGAAGGGTGTTGAAGAAGGGTTGAAGAAGATCGACTCATGCGGGTTTGTCTATGTGTGATTATGGGAGTCTACAATCGGGTAGATGTTCAGAGAACAAGATACTACAAGGCTGCTATTTTCAGAGGGAACACAGTGTGGTTTTCTAAGCAGATATGTGTTTGGCGTAACACATAGTTTTTTGCTGGAATGGATCTGCGAGAACGAGGAGTTACTTGTTCAAGGAAGAGTTCGGCTGAACAGGTGGCAGTTTCAAATCGAGATTGATTCAGGATGGAAACATATATGTTTTGGATTTTCTGCATGGGATTCAGTAGTAGTTTGTTTTGGCTTCTCAGGCATATGAGAGGAAACAAATGGGTCTACAAGGCATCACAGTTGCAGAGGTAATGATTTGTTTGAGCAGAGGTTGAGCAGAGATTCTTTCCGTCAAAAGTCTTCTTAGCAAGTTGTGTTAAGCGGCGGGATCTGTTGGCAATAGCAGCGGTTCAGAGTGATGTTCAAGGCAAGGTGCTCATTCAGATTGTTACAAAGGAAATTCTCAGGATGAGGAGTTTGGTGTCTACGGGTTATTGAGGTTGGATAAGGATTGAGTCAAAGGGTTCTGGTTTGAGGCAGTGGTGATTCAGGTTCTGCAGGAGCTTCAAGTTAGCATCGACATCAGCTGGAAATTTTGGAGAAGAAGAATCAATAGATTTGTAGTCACGATCGCAGTAAGTGTGACAAACCAAAGATGACGTTGAACAGGTAGCGTCAGAGAAAGCAGATGGCGTTCGGTTGTGGTAGAAAACAACGGCGTCAGAGACAGAGGAAGAAACATTCACAGAGGATGATCTTTCAATGCACGTGATGGTTTCAAGTTGGTGAAATCATGATGAGAGACTTGCAAGGGATGCAGCGATGTTTGCAAGAAAAAGAAGACCCGCGTAAGCAGCAAAAAAAAAAAAAGTTGCATAGGTGGGCGTATTTGTGATCAGTGTTGGAGATTGATTTGAGTCGTCTGGGATGGAGGACATCTCAAAGGAAGACAGACTCACATTAAGTCAAAGCTAGACTTAAGGAGGTGGAATCAAAGGTCGTCAATCTCACAGGTACTGAAGGTTTTTCAGAGATCACAAGGAATGCTGGTTATCTTTGCGAAAGATGATCAACGGATCTAGCAGCTGCACAGGTTGGTTGTCGTGTGACAATAATATGACGAAACAGAGATGATTTTTTTTGGGTCAGTTCAAGTAAGGCTCGTGGGTGCATGAGAGGAAAAGTTTTTGGCTGCAAGAAGAAAGCCATAAGAGTCACCAAGTTAGTGTGACTGAAACAATGTGTACCTCCACGAAGAGGAAACTAGAGCAAGGAAAAAATGTGTAAAAGCCTACACAAGTATATGTTGGAGCAAATAATTATTTGTGGTAACAGCATGTAGCAGCTTTAGTGAGGTCGTAAGAGTGACACGGAAAGTTTCTGGCTCTAAGAAGAAAGCCAGAATAGTCACCAAGTCAGTTTGGCAGGAGTAGGTTGTACCTCCACGAAGAAGCAACTAGAGCAAGGACAAAGTGTGTAAAAGCCTACCAAGGGTTTGTTGGGGAAAATGGCTATTTGTGGTAACAACATGTAGTAGTTTTAGTGAGGTCGCGTGAATGACAGGAAGAACCTAAAGGGAAAAGGCGATTCAAGGTTAGACTTAGCTTGAAGATTATGGTCAAAGGCAGAGAAAAATGCGCAGGCGGAATCGGGTTGAACAGATTGTTACGACTGGTTGTAATCCTGAGGATAAAGAGTATGAGACAACAGTCATCAACACTTGTTCAAGAAGCAGAAAGTCGCTACCACAGCTAGTAGAAGCGTGTGTGAGTTATAACTTAGAGGAATCGTCAAGGATGTCTGAGTCGAAAATTCCAGATGAATAGACTCAGAGGAGAAGTAAGGACGCCGGTCTGGTATCATGACCACAGTGGTCAAGGTGGAGCTCTCAGACAAGAATCGAAGCTCAAAGGCAAAAGGAGAAATTTGCAGACTTGACCAGGTCGGAACTTCAGGCCTGAACAGGTTATGGTTCAAGTATAGTTACAGCTGGAGAAACTCGTCATGAGACTCAAGTTTGACACAAGAGAAGCTGTAAGGGAGTATCTTAGAAGCATCAGAGGCATAAATGATGTGAGATAAGGTTAAGAGGCCGACATGAACAATGACTAGTTGCAGAAACTTAGTTACAGAGACATGGTACTTCTAAAGGGTTATCTGATTCAGGTGGAGCCACTGAGATTATATAAGGATTGATGCATCATGGATATATATAATCTGATTCCAGGTGGAGTGAGTCACTGGTTAGAAGATGTCTTGATTGGTTCAGCTGAAGGGGTAAAAGTTTTGGTTAGCAACATGTTCAGCTCAAGGGACTAAGAGCTGAAAGGAAAGGTTATTCCATGACAAGAGGGTCGTGGATATGTTCAGTGTGTCAAGGCCAGGAGTGTCAAGGTCAGTTAACAAGTACAAGGCGCATCATAAGGAGATTTGTAAGAGGAATCTCACATAAGGGAACTAGTCGGCGAGACAAGTAAATCGGCATATGTATCATGAGTACACTGCAGTGAGGTTGATATAGAGGACCACGAAATCAGAGCCGAGTATGATGCAGGGTAACACGTGGTGAGGTACTTAGTTAAACTGAGGTATTGAGCGGTGAAGATGAAGAATGGTGAGATGAAGCAAAGTAAGAAACTGTTAGAAGACATTGCATGGATTGCATGGAATTGTCTTACAGTTTTTCCATCTCAGGAAGGGTAAGACTTGTTCTCCACAAGCAGGCTCATCTTAAGCTCATGTGTGTCAAGGCCAGGAGTGTCAAGGTCAGTTAACAAGTACAAGGCGCATCAGAAGGAGATTTGTAAGAGGAATCTCACATAAGGGAACTTGTCGGCGAGACAAGTAAATCGGCATATGTATCATGAGTACACTGCAGTGAGGTTGATACAGAGGACCCCGAAATCAGAGCCGAAATCAGAGCCAAGTCATGGAACTGAAAGAAGTTTCATGAAGGTATAAGTGCAGGAAAAGCCGATTGCATTTATGGACCAGAACATGTGGAGTTCTGGATATATGGTCGCATCACAGGAGAATATTGAGGCAGTGTCCTCAGGAAAGTCCATTAGCAAATGGCCATATACTCATCGATGGCCAGGTACTCATCAGGCTAGGGTTCAATGACTAACATGCGTATTCAAGTCGTTGCTATCTAAGAATTGCTCCATGGATCTCATCGGAAATGTTTGATGCTTCTTGGGGCTTCTTTGGCGACCGTGAAGTCACATGAACAAATAGGAGGCGTGGGCCACAGGTCGCACATAAGCCGCCGGGTCGCACGATAGAAGATGGTGATGCACATGTTTCGGTGTTTGGAGACATCTTAATACAAGAAGGGTATTGAGATAATGATTTCACAGCTGAGTAAAGAAATGATATCAGGGATTCTAGATAAGATATCACAAGCAGCTCATGAGGAGAGCCAAGGCGTATCATGGATTCGATGGTATGAGTCTCAGTTCATTCAACTAGCAGTGGGGTCTAAATCTGTTAGTGGAGGTTCTGTTATTGCAGAACAGTTTAATCAGATGGTGGAGCAAAGATATTTGTGTCGATAGTCTTTCTAATCATGTAGTTTTAGGCGGCGTGTCCTGCTTAAGTGTGCAGCGGTACAAAGTGATGCTCAAGTGCAGTCTGTTCAAGAACATCAAGGTTAAGTAAAAGATTGTTCCTGAGATATGGAGCATGAGTGACTTCAAGGTTTGCGGTTGGTTCTAACGGTTCAGTGTGACATCAAGGTTTTACTACAGCATGAGGGTTTCACCAGGATTGTGTTGAAAGTCTGTTCAGCAAAGTGTTTAGCTGGATGGCAGGTTCTATTAGAAATAATGGCGGTACAAAAGGTGTTCAAGGCTGAAGTGGTTTAAACAAGTAGAGAATCAGAAGTTGTTTCAGGACTGAAGCATATATGGTTCGAAGGATGTTTTACAGAATTGAAGGACTTTGATTCAAGGCTCAATGCGCATGAGTGGAATCGAAAGGCCAAGGAGGAAATCAACTTGCAGAAAGATGTTCAGGTTTCTGTTCAAGCACTTGAACAGGTTCGTGATTTTGACAGCAAGGTTGTGTTGTTGATAAGTTCACAAGGAGTAACAAGATATGAAGTAACACGACTTCAATGAGGTGTTGAGCTTGACACTTGGAGTGTAGCAGCTGGGTTCACAACTCAAGACAATAGATGAATGTGATGGAATTCAGAATGACAATGGGATTGTCACATACCTTTCATCAGGTGTGATGTCTATGTTCATTGATGGGGTTAAGTGGATTTAAGTGTTTTAATCTACTTGAGCGGTTGTGCTATATAAGTTGAAGCTTATGCAGGTTTAAAGAAGATCATGAAGGAACTTCAAGCTTGGCTCAAGGTGGAGCTGAGAGAAGTGAGAAGAGATAAGAGAAGACAAGGAGATGCAGAAGATGAGCAGGCTTGCTCAAGCATCAAGAGGTGTCGGCACCAAGTAAGGTTTATGGACTTGGATCAAACAGGTGGAGTTTTGTGAGGTTTGGTCAAAGTCCATCAGACATGTTCAATGTTGGGACGGCTTGCACAAGTTACGCAAGGACAACATATGGGCTTAATTGTTGAAGCCCATTAGGTGAAGTGCTGACAATACAAAGAAGGAGAGATCACGATAGGGATCGCCAAGCTCAAGCTGAGCCTATAGGAGGCGGGAGCTTCCATGGTGTCTCTTGGAGAGATAAAGTAAGCTAGTGATAGATATGTAATCCTAGGCTTAGCTATTAGTCATGTACTTCTCTTGTAATCTCTTTCTACTCTCTAGGGTTTGTATACCCACAACAGAGAGAGTAACGATCTTGTAAACCACATCGGAGGTGTTTTACGATACTTCATTGTGGATGTTGTGGATCCTGGATCCACCCCAGATGTAGTGCACTGCGGCCGTGAACTAGGTGAAAAATTCTTGAGTCATGAACAAGGATGAATCATATGAGTAGTGAAAGGGAGAGGGGTGTTATGAGCTTGTATTCCGTAACAAGTGGGTATCATAAGCCTCACAATTATGAATTTAAACAGGAAAAATCAGCACACCTCTTAATGGACCCAACAAGATGGAAACCTAATCCAAAGAAGCTGCAAAGTCCACTTAATGTGATGCCACCACTTTCACGGTTTCACCATCAAGAGACCCGGCCATCTATATTATTTTCCATTGTTTTATAACGTGTATATTGCGTTTCCCTCCTAATCTAATTTTTTTAGTTTTACATTTTATTCTAGATCGTTAACTTTGGTATCCTTTTCTATAGTGCACTGAGTAGTGAGTACAAGTCCATCTTTTTCGTGGGTAATAAAATTTGGTCAAGCATAAATGTATATTAGAAAACGAATCCACACCCACCTGATCCAAATTATGGCCGTCATGATGGGTGAGGACAAACTCTACGGGCTTTGGCCCACTTTGACAACATGCCTATAAACAGTCATAGCTAGTAGTGAAGAACGAATGATACACCATTCAACATGGATTGCGGAAACATGAATGATGATTATGAGATAGTTAGGCAGTGAAGGCTGTTAAAAAAAATAATTCAGCTGTCATGAAAGAAAGGTTGAAGTGATAAATGCAGTTTCCATTGACAATAGTAATTGATTGTAGTTTCAAATTGGGGTCCCTTTCTTAGCTGTCTGTCGTTCACAAAACACCTTCCCTCAATTGTCTCTACCACTCACTCACGTAGTTTTCTGAAGTCCTTTTCCTTGCCTTTATTAGTACATTGCAACATTTGTGAATTTATACACTAACACTAAGGTGCTTGATTGGCTGGAGAGGCATGGCCGATGGTTCCGAATCTAATTTATACAAAAAGCACCACATTTTCAAGAAGGATACCGAATATTACGATTATTAGAATAAATTAAATCGAAACATGTAAAGATGAAAGCATGAATGATTGCTGTATAATCCGACAAGCAAAATCTAATTGCAACTAAACTGATTAATTAACAATCTTACCTTGTAAGGCCAGCATTATCGGTGGTTCTTAACAAAGTCCTTAATGAAAATCATCCCAAAAATAAATCAAAATAAATGAAAAAACTAAGGACGTGCTTTAATTAAGAATTTTTTGACAACGTCCTTAGCGTTACCTTGGAGAGAAAAGGAGGGCAGTCTTCTTCTCTTCTTCTTCTTCGTTCGTGTTATCTCTCCAATAACAACAAAACTGAGTCTTCTTCTTCCTCCATTCTTCTCTTCTTCGATCAAAGTAAGTTTTTTTAGTTTTGAGAATCGTCTCTTTCATCAAGGGTTGGGTTTAATTTTTTTTTTTCTGTTATTTGGGCCTCTTTCCTTGATTGCTCACCACCTGCTCGACGAATTTCCTCAATAGAAATTCTAAGCTTTTTTTTTTTCATCTCCAACGGAGCTATCTATAGATTGTTTCAGTTATTCATGTATAATTGTGAGTTGTCATCTGAATTTTGAACATTTTTTTTGCAGTAGGAATATTGAGGGAGTCCAATGGCAGAAGTGAGTCTTGGTATGCTTATAGACATTGTGGACGAGGAGTGGATGAGGGACACTCTCCCTGTTGATGGTTAACTTTCTCACCTCAAGATCGTTGTAATTAAGTACCCACTTGTTCATCAGATTAATTGTTAGTGTTGTTTATTTATTGTTTGCAAATCTCCCATTGTCTCTAGTGTTTGCTGTTAGGACTGATGATACTGAAAAAACCAGTAAGTTTTTTTTTCCACTTTGTTTGTCTTGATTTTACACTTGTCTAAAAACCTGATAGCTAGCTAGCTTGAATTCATCATGTTGATGCATAAGATGTTAAACACTCCGAATTGAGATGTCATAAGGAAACCAATGGAGACTGAACCACTTTGTGTTTGTTTCAGATAGTGTGAGATAAACTGAGTTTTTTATACGATTAAAACATTTGCGATTGAAATATATTTTTTCAATTGTAAAGATAACTAAGGACTTTACAAATTCCTACCAATAATCAACATTTTTCTAAATTTCTTTAACCCTGTTTCTTAAGGCACAAATAACTAAGGACTTTTTTTAAGTCCTACCAATAATGATGCTAAGAGTTTTAAGATTCGTTTGTCAGTTCTCAATCCGACATGTAGGTTACTATTATCGTACACTTACATTTATTGAAACAGATTAGAGCATTAAATAATTGCAGAAAAAATATCTAAGAATTTGAATTCAAACTTTTAGCTTAAGTTCTGTACATTGGACCAATACTCAAAAAGCATTTGAAATTAAGATTCATTAAAACATGGCAAAAAGCAGTATAAGCATTCTTTGAAATTTATATATCAAACAAACAAAAACAAAACTCAACCGAAAATAATTAATGTTCCACTATTAACCTAACTCTAATACAAGGGGTTATTTCATCATTATCATGGTGATTAACACAAATCACCATCATCAAACAAACAAACACTCATCCGCTTCTGTCTTAGTCCACAGAGTTAGGACCAGAACAAGCTTTGAGATTAGGGTTCCAGATCCACTGAACCAGAAACTTCCTTCCTCCTTTACCGTTCATATTAAAGGTCTTCCCTCCTCTATCCTGCATTACCTGACCAATATACCCTCCTCCTCCGCCGGTTCCGTACAATCCTTCACACAAATCACCAATCTCCGTCGGCGCCGTCGGATCCTCTCCGGCGTACCAAGCGTTTATCAGCGGATTTGACACAACTTCCGCCAGCTCATGCCCGATCACACTCACCATCCCATCGACCCCAGTTTCTCCGTTCGGCGGCCGGAGCTCTCCCGGACCACCGTGACCCATGTACCCCGGCAAGGCGAAGGGATAAGCGCAGACCTCCGGGCACTGTTTCCCCGACTGACCAACCCAAGCGTACGGCATCGTGTAGCCAACCATCGACGGGAACGTGAAGTAGTGGAACCCGCACACGGCGCGACAAAAGTCCTGCATCGTGACGTCGTGTGACGTCAGCACGAGATACATCCCGTTCTTGTGGTCCACCGGGAAGGAAGCGGATCTCGCGGCGCTCGCGATGACTTCTTGGATCGAGAGACGCGTGAGGTGCTGTCCGTGTGAGTACTTCGCGTCTGAGTATTCTCCGGCGACGAGGACCGACCGAGAGACGTTTGCTCCGGTTTGGTCGGTGTATAGCGACGCCGTGCGCCACCATTCCGCGACGGAGGGAGACGGAGCTTTAGCGTCGGAGATTGAGTTGAGAAAGTCTCTGATGAGAGCTTTATGCGGCCGAGACCACCGTCCGTACCAGATAACGTAGATGTTGATCGGTGAAGAGGATAGAACCGGACCCATATGGTACCGGAGATGGACCAGATCGGAAGATCCTTCGTATCTCTTCGACGACGTGAGGGAGAGGCTCCGCGGCGGGAGCTTCGGGTTCACCATTTTTATCTCCGCCGCGGCGACATTTAAGGTTTGAACGGTTGCGGGTTTCTTGGTCTGAGACTGAGAGAGAGCAAGTGAAGAGGAGACGGAGAAGATGAGAAAGGAGAAGAGAGCGAAGAAGAGGTTAATCGCCGGCGAGGACATTGTTGAGAGTGTGAGGGAAGAGAGAGTGATGAAGTGAAGATATAAAGGAGAAGAAAGAATGAGAGGGAAATTGGCTGTTGCCAGCTGCAGCGCGTCTGCGTCGTCACGCGCCCACCTTTTGCCTGTTGTCTCCTCCGATTGACATTAATGGGTGACTGGGAATGGGATTCCAGATTTGTAAGAATATTAATTTTAACATTATTTTATCGAATTTTAACATTATTTAACAGTCATGGAAATTGTAGTATTAAGAGCATTATTGATGATACTCTATGAAGTGAATATTTTTAAGTTCAAATTATAGTTATATAGTGTATCTTTTTAGTATGAATATTAAAATATATTGATATTTTATTAGTGGGAATCTAAAACATTTTAGAAATACACTAAATTTTTTAAATGAAAGTTCTTGATGTGAGTTTTCATGTTCTTGAGATATATACCAATAAAATATTAATAGAATTTTGTATTTATAGTTTAAAATTAGATATTATATAATTTTTTGTTGGTAGATTAATTTGAGAAATTACCAATACAAATGATTTAACTGCGATTAAAACTTAAAAAGGTTGGAAAGAAAGAAAACTGAAAAATGTTACGAAAGTCAAAAGCAGCGGCCACCGAAAATGTTGAAATAATTAAAGATGTGGGTCTCGCTGCACTATTTGCACAGTAGATTTTTTCTCTATATATACGATCGAGTTCGATCGTTTAGAAACACACCATTTCACTCTTCTCTTCTCTCTAATAATAATCTTTCTATCAGTGTTAAAATTTCTACGGGTATAAAATTTTGCCCTTATTTAAATTCCTGCGATACAAATAAATTCCAGTTCTTTTTATAACACGTTATCAGCACGATCACTCTGCGATTCGGTAAAATTTATTTGTATCATTTATACCCTGTTATAATGGTCGGTATACCGCCTCTACTATTACTTATATCATGTTATAATGGCCGGAATACGCCTATATTATTTACTAGTAATTTAAATTATTTATTGGTCGGCCGAGCCGCCTTATATTCTGTTTATTATTTATTGGTCGGTCGAGCCGCCTTATATCCTGTTTATTATTTATTGGTCGGCCGAGCCGCCTTATATTCTGTTTATTATTAATTGGTCGGCCGAGCCGCCGTATAATTTATTTATTATTCTGCATTGATCGGCTGAGCCGTCGCATGATTTGTTGTCATAACATAAATATTTCATTGTCATAATTTTTACTTTTATGAAATTTTATAGATTTGATTGACCGTTTAATACGATATTTTCAGACTAATTTTTGGTGCACTCGATTTAACCCCAACGGTCACAAAGAAAATTTTTCAAAAATTTCCCCTTTCTCCAACGGTATGAACAGTGTTTTTCATCTATAAATACAACTCATTTTCACTCCATTTCATCATCCAAAACATTTCATCTTCTCTCAAAAAATTTCAAATCGCTCTCCTCCGATTTTTCATTTCAAGAAAGATGATTCGCGCACTTTTGTTTTTATGTGCCATTTTTATTTGTGTTTCTATTTATGGTTTATTCGTTGGAGAATTTACTCCGAGTGAATTTAAGATGAATATCGGTTTAATTTTCTTTACATCGCTTCTCCTTGTAATTGCTTGCATGATTAATGTAAACGGTTCTTTTTAATATGAATAATATTCTAATAATTTTTTTATTTATGTGCTTTAGAAATACAAATGGCAAAAATCGAGAAACTTCAGTTTCCGGCATTGGAAGTAACTGGGACAAACTACACGGCATGGGTTACAAACATGGAGCTTCATCTAGATTCCGAGGAAATACTCGGAACAATAAAAGACGGCAATATATCAACCTCTCATGAAAAAGCTAAGGCCGTGATATTTCTGAGAAGGTATCTAGATGAAAATCTTACGCATGATTATGCGAGAACCAAAGATCCCTTAGATCTTTGGAAAGCTCTGAAGGAGAGGTTTGATAACCAAAGAAAAATTACTCTCCCCCATGCACTCGATGAGTGGAAAAATCTACGATTTCAAGATTTTGAAAAAGTGGAAACGTACAATTCCGCTATATTGAGAATAGCGGCGCAATTAGATTATTGCGGTAAGCCTGTCTCGGAAGCAGAAATGCTCGAGAAAACTTACCAAACGTTCCACAAAAATCATTATGTTCTACAAGAACAATATAGAAATTGTGGGTATACGAGGTTCTCTGAACTCGTTGTGGCGCTTATAATAGCGGAGAGAAATAATGAACTCCTCATTAAAAACCACAATGCCCGACCCACGGGAACCAAAGCATTTCCTGAGGTAAATGCAACGGATATAAAAAATCCGGAAAAAGGAAATTATTCCTATCGTGGGCGTGGTCGTGGCCGTGGTCACAATCGTGGTTTTGGTCGTGGTCGTGGTTATCGATTTAACCGCAACCATGAAAGGAGTAACAACCCAAGAGGAAGGGGATCCAACACATGGAATCGATCTGATCGGGTAAAAGGGAAAGAAACCCAAGAAAACCCTACTCATAAAAATGAGAACGTCTGTTACAGATGTGGATCGAAGGGACACTGGTCTCAAGTATGTCGAACTCCTCGGCATCTATGCCAATTGTACCAAGAATCTATTAAAGGCAAGGCAAAGGAAGTAAATCTCAATGAACACCTTGTGGGTACAACATCGACATACCTCGAATCCTCTGACTTTATGGGAGATTTCGACGAGGCCACTCATCAAAATATTTGAAGTGCTTGTACTGATCAAGCTTAATAATGCCTAGTGATGCCATAAAATATTATGTATTTCACTTTCAAAATAATGTTGTATTTCAAAATATCTAATGTATAATTATTGTGTACTTGTTATTGATGAATAATATGTTTACTTATGAAAGTTTATTTTCTTTATTAATATTAACTGTGTGTTACAGAAATGGATAAGAAAGCAAATGGAACAACAACTAAACAAATTGGTAGAGAAGTTTGCATACCAGATAGTGGCACAACGCACACTATACTGAAGGATAAGAGATATTTCTCTACTTTAAAGTCAGTAAAAATGACTATAAACACAATATCAGGTCCTACAGACCTGATCGAAGGAATTGGCAAGGCGAACTTTATGTTGCCTAATGGAACAAAGTTTTCCATAGATAATGCCTTATATTCTCCAAATTCTAAGAGAAATTTGTTGAGTTTCAAAGATATATACCGTCAAGGGTATAACACTCAGTCTGCAACTGAGAATGGAAAGAAGTATTTGTATATAACTTCTGAAAAATCAGGCAAAGGCCTTGTACTGGAAAAATTTCCAGAACTTCCTTCTGGATTGCATCACACTTATATTGATGCTATAGAATCACATCTTGTGATAAAAAGAAATCCAGAAGATGTTACATTATGGCATGATCGCCTTGGTCATCCAGGCACTACAATGATGCGAAAAATCATTGAAAGCTCACATGGTCATTCAATAAAAACCCAAGATATATACCAAAGTAATAAAATGACATGTGATGCGTGTGCTCTTGGGAAATTAATCATAAGACCATCACCAACCAAAGTTGACAAAGAATCACCAAAGTTTTTGGAAAGAATCCAAGGTGATATTTGTGGACCAATACATCCACCGTGTGGACCATTCTACTACTTTATGGTATTAATCGATGCATCGAGTAGATGGTCACATGTTTGTTTGTTATCATCTCGAAATATGGCATTTGCGAGATTTCTAACTCAGATAATCAAATTAAGAGCACAGTTCTCAGATTATCCAATTAAAAGAGTTAGATTAGATAACGCTGGTGAATTCACATCCCAAGCTTTTAATGATTATTGTATGGTATCAGGGATTGAAGTAGAGCATTCTGTTGCTCATGTTCATACACAAAATGGTTTGGCAGAATCATTAATTAAACGGCTGCAACTAATTGCAAGGCCATTGATCATGAGATCAAAACTCCCAACCTCTGTATGGGGACATGCTATTTTGCATGCAGAAGCACTAATTCGGATAAGACCAAGTGCATACCATAGATATTCCCCATTACAGTTAGCATTTGGAAAAGAACCAAATATCTCTCATCTAAAAATCTTTGGTTGTGCGGTTTATATTCCAATAGCACCACCACAACGTACAAAGATGGGACCGCAAAGACGGTTGGGAATATATATTGGCTATGATTCTCCATCAATAATAAGATACCTAGAACCACAAACTGGTGATGTGTTTACGGCACGATTTGCCGATTGTCATTTCAATGAGAAAGAATTCCCAACTCTAGGGGGAGACAATAAACAAGTAGGAAAAGAGATCAAATGGAGTGTACCATCGTTATTACACCTTGATCCTCCTACGAAACAGTCAGAACTAGAAGTTCGACGTATCATGCATTTACAAAATATAGCAAATCAGCTACCTGATGCATTTGCTGATACCAAAATGGTAACTAAATCACATATACCCGCTGCAAATACTCCTGCTCGTATTGAAATACCACAAAATGGTGGAACGGCAGTTGATACACGTGAATCAGGAACACGTTTAAAGCGCGGTAGACCTATTGGTTCAAAGGATAAACTTCCTAGAAAACGTAAGGAATGTGAAAAGCATGATACTCCCAAAATAGCGGAAAATATTTTGGAAGAAGCGAATTGTGAATCTAACGACAATATAGAGCATCATGAATCTGAAGGAAATCATGAGATTTCTATCAATTACATCCATAATGGAAAGATATGGAAACGAAATGAGATGGATGATATTGATGACGTTTTCTCATACCTTTTAGCAAAGGAAATAAATGAAGAAAACGAAGATCCAGAACCAAAGTCTGTATATGAATGTCAAAAGAGACATGACTGGATAAAATGGAAAGATGCAATTCAAGTCGAATTAGATTCGCTTAACAAACGAAATGTATTCGGACCTATTGTGCTCACACCCAAAGATGTAAAACCTGTTGGGTACAAATGGGTGTTTGTCCGAAAAAGAAATGAGAAAAACGAGATTACAAGATACAAAGCTCGTCTCGTAGCCCAAGGTTTCTCTCAAAGGCCAGGAATTGATTATGAGGAAACTTATTCTCCTGTTATGGACGCAATCACATTTAGATTCCTGATGAGCCTAGCGGCCAATGAAAATTTAGAAATGCGTCTCATGGATGTCGTTACGGCATATTTATATGGATCATTAGATACTGATATCTATATGAGAATCCCAGATGGATTTAAAATGCCAGAAACGTTAAGTTCCAAACCTAAAGAGTTATGTGCAATAAAATTGCAAAGATCATTATATGGGTTAAAACAATCTGGACGAATGTGGTATAATCGTCTCAGCGAACACTTAACAAAAGAAGGATACACGAATGATCCTATATGCCCTTGTGTTTTCATAAAGAAAACAACATCCGGATTTGTGATAATCGCGGTGTACGTTGATGATCTTAATATTATTGGAACTCAAAACGAAATCCAAAAGGCATCAAACTATCTGAAAGGAGAATTTGAGATGAAAGATCTCGGGCAGACAAAATATTGTCTAGGATTACAAATTGAGCATTCTCGAAAGGGTATATTTGTACACCAGTCTACATATACCAAACGAGTATTGAAACGCTTTAACATGGATAAAGCAACTCCTCTTAGCACCCCGATGGTCGTTAGATCACTTAATGTTGAAAATGATCCGTTTCGACCATCTGAGGAAAATGAAGAAATACTTGGTCCTGAAACTCCATACTTAAGTGCAATTGGAGCTCTTATGTATCTTGCAAATTGTACTCGACC